>NC_080676.1:88137477-88440507 GCF_030445035.2 Dasypus novemcinctus
GGCTGTATGTGCCCTCCAATCAGTTACCCCAGGGGCTCACCTTTCAGCGTGTCAGGTACCCAGATGTAGAGGGGGAAATACCTCTATCTAGGTTCCCTTTCTTAAAGCTACTTGCCCTACTGCTCCCCTTCCCCAGGATGCCAACCTGATGCCTGACAACTCACTGGCTCACTCTCCTGGGTTATCCCTCTGCCCAGCCATTTTGGCACCAGGCAGCTTGCCATCTCAGTCTCCCAGTTCCCTTCTTCCCTGGGCTGGTTGGGCACCAGTCAGTCCACCCAATCACTTCCCTGGGTCCTCTCTCTCCTGGGCCAGCTAGATACATGCCAGCCCACCTGATAATGCTACCTTCCCCTCTCCCTAGAGCCACTTAAGTGCTGACCTGCAGCTCTCCTCTTCCCTGGAACAGGCTGAGAGCTGGACTACCCATCCTATCTCACCCTTTCATATTCCTCTTTCTCCCTGAGCCATCTGGGTACCAGTCAGCAGTCCTGGTTATCCTGCAGTTCCTCTCCCTCGGAGTACCAGTAACACACCTGTTTGTTGTGTTGGTGTGCAGCAACACACCTACAGCCCAAAAGAACTGCAGGATTTTTCTAATTTATATAGATAGAAATCAGGAGAATATGTGTGGGAATGGATATTAAGAGTGTGGGGTAATGGTGAAAGGAACATAAAGTTAGATCAGGATGAATTATTTATTGATATGGGCCCACTTTGCAGAAAGGATTCAGTGTTGTAGCTTGAGGAGTTAGAAAGGGCTCTAACAGTTTGTTCAAATGGTCAGCTGAAGCATGGACTAAAGGTAGCCTACATTGCCTGAAATTGAAATTCTACAACTGCCATAGTGTAATGTAGAAGAGGAGACTCAAAGTCTTGGAGAGATTGGAATGTTATAGTAGATTTATTATGGAAGACCTGCTTACCCACCCCAGGAAAATCCAGAGGACACACCTATCACCAGGACTGTGAGGAATAAATATGTGAGAGCAGATCCATCATGCCTGAAGAGTTCTGTTGTTGCTCTTCTCTGTAGGTCAGATATTATTGAGGAAACTGCTGTCTTGAACTTGGATTCTTAAACACAATGGGAATGATCAGACCCCAGGTTGGCAGGAGCCAATGGCAGCATTTAATTACCAAAGACGAGGTGAACGTGGCTACTGTAATGGAGAGCAGAGTCAAAGCAGTAATCAGAATAATTGAACTTACAGAGACCTATGGCACTGACTAGTTGATTATGGGTACCTAGAAGTGAAATACATTTACAGTCTACTAAATTCTTACTTGATCTGTGTAAGTAGAATACTTATAGGTCAAGTAAACATAGTCTAACTTGAAAAGCAAAAACAGAGAGTCATGGCCCTTCAATCAGTTCCCAGACTTGAGACAATTTACAGACTCAGAACCTCTTGAATGAAGGGAAGGCTGGATCCGCTTGGGGCAGAGCCCTGTTACACTGCCCCAAATTTATATTGTTAATCTTCCTCCCAGCCTTCCCTAAAGGGACCAATGACCTTTTGCCAGGGTGACTGTATGTGGCAGTTTGAGATTATTTTATGAATCCCCAAAAGAGGAAAGAGTGAGCCTGGAAGGGGAAGCAGAAACATTGCCAGATGTTGGGGATTGAATCATGCTCCCCCACAAGAGGCATGATCAGGTCCCAATCCCTAGTTCTGTGGATATGAACCCATTTGTAAAGAGGATCTTTGAAGATGATATTAATTAAGGTGTGCCAAACCCAAATGACAGTGGACCTTACTCCAATATGGCTGAAGTCCTTATAAGCAAAGGAAATTGGATGTGGAAGAAGGCACAGAAAGTATCCAGTATTTGGAAGTTAATGGAACCCAGAAGAGAAAAGAGAAGACATCATGACATGCATTGCCATGTGACAGAAAACCAAAAATCAAGGATCGCCAGCAGCTAGCCCCAAAACATGGGGAAAAAGCATTGCCTTACTCATGCCTCAATTTTGGACTTCTCCCAGCCTCAAAACTGTGAGGTAATAAATTCCCACTGTTTAAGCCAACCTATTGTATGGTATTTGTTTTAGCAAAAGGAGAAGAAAGTACCAAACCAATAGCTGCATACCAGGTATCAGATTGGTGATGATTTGTTCAAGTAGTGATACCACTGCAATTGGAGTCAACACCTGGTTAAGCCTATGATAATCCACTGTTATTCTCCATGATCCATCTGTTTTCTGCACAGGCCAAAGAGAAGAAATGAATGGGGATGTGATGAGAATCCCCATCCCTGCATCCTTCAAGTACTTAATGGTGACACTAATCTCTGTAGTCTCTCCAGGAATGTGGTGTTGGTTTTGGTTTACTGTTTTGCTAGGTAGATACAGTTCTAGTGGCTTTCACTTGGTCTTTTCTGCTATAATATCCCTCACTCCAAAAGTAAGGGAACCAATGTGGGGATTCTCTCAGTTTCCGAATATGTCTAACAATTAGACATTCCAAAACACAGTGGGTTTAGGGACCCACTGTGAAATGGAGCTGAGCTAAAACTCCATTTGATTACCTGACCTCCATAAGCCTCTGACTGGTGGACCACAGTGGAGTTTTGGGTCTCTTGGAATTAATGCCAGCTTAAATCCAGTGTCTAATAATGCCCAAAATGTCTGATCATTTCCTTTTCCACAATGCACAGAGTTTAGTTTGCCAAAAAGGCTGCTCATGCAAAGTACCAGAATCTGTTGGTTTTTATAAAGGGGATTTATTTGGGGTCTAAGCTTACAGTTCCAATACCATGAAAAGTCCAAACCAAGGCATCTTCAGAGATGCTTTGTCACCAAAGTGATCCTAGCATGTTGCCATGTGGTGAAGCAGAATGGCCACCAACTCCCTTCCACAACATATCATACTGGTCCTTTATATTGATAACATTATGCTGACTGGACCTAGTGAGCAAGAAGTAGAAACTGCTCCAGACTTATTGGCAAGACATTTGTGTGTCAGAGGGTGGGGGATAATCCCAATATATATTCAGGGACCTTTCATCTTAGTGAAATTTCTAGGTATCCAGGGGGGTAGAGCATGTTGAGATAACCCTTTTAAGGCAAAGGATAACCTTTTGTATCTGGCACCTCCTACAACCAAAAAAGAGGCACAATTGGCCTCTTTGGATTCTAGAGGCAATGTATTTCTCATTTGGGTGTGTTACTCTGTCCCATTTACTGAATGGGCTGAAAAACTGCTAGTTTTGAGTGGGATCTGGACCATAAGGAAGCTTTGCAAAGGGTTCCAACAGCTGTGCAAACTGCTTTGCCACTTGGGCCATATGAGCAAGCAAATTCAATGGTGTTTTCAACAGCAACTAGAGATGCTGTTTGGAGCATTTGGTTGACCACTGTAGGAGAATCACAAACAAGACCCATAGGATTTTGGAGCAAAGCCCTGCCATCCTTTGAAGATAACTGCTTTCCTTTTGAGTAACAGATTTTGACCTGCTACTTGACCTTAAGACCTGAGTTGCCCATCATGAACTAGGTGTTTTCTAACCCAACAAGCCATAAAGTTGGAAACGCAAAGCAGCATCTATTGTCAAATGGAAATGATACATATGAGATCAGACTTGAGCAAATCCTGAGACACAAATAAGCTACATGAGAAAGTGGCCCAAATGCCCATGGCTCCCACTCTGCCACATTACCTTCTCTTGTCCAATATGCAGCTATGGCCTTTTGAGGAGTTTCCTACACAGCTGACTGAGGAAGAGAAAACTCAGTCCTGGTTTATAGATGATTCTTCACTATATTCAGGTACCACACAAAAGTGGACAGCTGTAGCAGTACAGCGCCTTTTTGTGAATCCCTGAAGGACACTGGTAAAGGGAAATCCTCCCAGGAGACTGAAATTTGAGCAGCGTACCTGGTTGTTCATTTGCTTGGAAGGAGAAATGGCTGGAGATGTGTTTACATACTGATTCATGAGCTATGGACATCACAGTTGGATGGCATAACAGTTTGATATAGTTATGAATTCCAAAAATAGATATTGGATTATGTTTGTAAACTGGTCTATACCTGGGTGTGATTAAATTATGACTAGGGCTTTGATTGGGCCATGTCAGTAGGGTGTTGAGTCCCTGCTCTTTGGTGGGTGGGGACTCAACAGATAAAAGGCATGGAAAAGGACAGAGTTGGAGTTTTTGATGCTGGAGTTTTGAGCTGGAGCCCAGGAAGTGAACACACAGGAGAAGAACACATGGCAGAAGCCCTGGGAGAGAGAGAGAGTTGTTTGCCTGATAGTCTACAGCTGGCCTTATGGAGTGAGCACAGCAGCTGAGCCTGGAGAGAAACACAGCCCTGGAAAGAGATGAACCCAAGAAGCCTGAACTCTTGGCAGTTGTCAGCAGCCATCTTGCCCCAACATGCGGCAATAGACTTTGATGAGGGAAGTAACTTATGCTTTATGACTTGGTAACTGTAAACTTCCACCCCAAATAAATACCCTTTATGAAAGCCAACAGATTTCTGGTATTTTGCATCAGCATCCCTTTGGCTGACTAATACAGATGGGCAGTGACTTAGAAGGAAAATGATTGGAAAATTGGTAACAATGAAGTCTGGGGTAGACATAGGTGGAAAGACCTTTCTTAATGGACAAAATATATGAAACTATTTGTAACTCACGTGAATGCTCAACAGAGTGTGACTTCAGCAGAGGAAGATTTTGATGATTAAGGGGATAGGATAACCTATTCTTTTTTTTTTTTTTTTTTTAATATTACTACTAACTATGGTCCATAGTGTACATTTGGTTTATTTTTTCCATACCACCCCCCATTATCAACACCATGTATTAGTATTGTGCAATTGTTATAGTTCATAAGAGAATGCTCTCTTTATTTATTTATTTTTAAATTGATTTCTCTCCCTGTCCCCCCACCCCCAGTTGTCTGCTCTCTGTGTCCATTTACTGTGTATTCTTCTGTGTCCACTTGTATTCTTGTCAGTGGCACCAGGAATCTGTGTCCCTTTTTGTTGCATCATCTTGCTGCATCAGCTCTCTGTGTGTGCGGCACCACTCCTGGGCAGGCTGCATTTTTTCATGAGGGGCAGCTCTCCTTACGGGGCTCACTTCTTGCGTGTGGGGTTCCCCTACATGGGGGACACCTCTGCATGGCATGGCACTCCTTGCACGCATTAGCACTGTGCATGGGCCAGCTCACTGCACGGGTCAGGAGACCCTGGGTTTGAACCCTGGATCTCCCATGTGGTAGGTGGATGCTCTGTCAGTTGAGCCAAATCTGCTTCTCAGGATAACCTATTCTGTGGATACCACTGGCTTCTTTCTCTTGTCACTCTGGTCATTGCCAATGGGCTTGTGAACAGAGTGGCCATGGTGATAGGAGTGGAGATTTTTCATGGACTTGGCAACATGGACTTTCATTCAGCAAAGCCTAATTTGTTACAGCCACTGCTGAATGCCCAATTACCAGCAACAGAGAGCAACACTCAGTCCCCACGATGGCATCATTCCCCAAGGTGATCAGCCTGGTACCTTGTGGCAGGTTGATTACATTGGATCCTTTCCATCAGGGAAGGGGAAACAGTTTGTCCTAACTGGTGTAGACACATACTCCAGATACAGATTTGCCTTCCCTGTACACAATGCTTCTGTTAAAACTATCATACATGGACTAACTATCTACCGTCATGGTGTTCTACACAGCTTTGCTTCTGGTCAATAAACCCACTTCAGAGCAAATGAAGTATGGGAGTGCTTCTATGCTTATGGAATTCATTGGACTTACCATGTTCCCCAAAATCCTGAAGCAGCTGAATTGATAGAATGGTTGAATGGCCTTTTGGAGACTCAGTTATTGTGCCTACTAGATGGCAATATCTTGTAGGGCTGGGACAGTGTTCTACAGGAGGCTGGGCTCTAATTCAGTGTCTGCTCTAAGGGGCTCTTTCTCCCATAGCCAGGATTCATGGGTTCATGAATCAATAAGTAGAAATGGGAATGGCACCATTGACTATTAACCCTAGTGATCTATTAGGAAAAATTTTGTTTCATGTCCTTGCAACTTTAAGCTCTGCTGATCTACAAAAGGAAGAGTGATTCCACCAGGAGACACAATGTTTCCATTGAATTGGAAGTTAAGACTGCCACCTGGCCACTTCTGGGGTCCTCATGACTCTGAATCACAGGCAAATAAGGGAATTACGATACGGGCTGGAGTGATTTATCCTATTAAGGGACAGCTGTTAAGCAGTGTAAGTATGGCAGTTTGAGATTATTCTCAAATAGAGAGAGATTATGTTTGTAAACTAATCTATTCCTCTGGGTATGATACCCTTTGATTGTATTAAATTTAGCTGAGAAGCTTTGATTAGATTACCTGTTAAGATTAGGGCTTTTTTTAATTTGACTACATCAGTGGCATGACTCATATCGAGTCTTTACCCCCTTGCTGAGTCCGATATAAATGTACGTAAGAAGAGAGAGCTCTGTCATTTTTGATCCTGCCTTGTGACAAAAAGAAGGCTGAAACAGTCCCAGGGAGAGATGAACCATTTTGCCTGTTAGCTTACAGCTAACCTTGGAAGAGAGCACAGCTGAGACTAATATAGGAAGCCGAGAGACTAACCCTATGCCAGCCTGAAGCTGAAATTGGGAAGAAGTGGAGCAGCAGAGCCTTAGAGAGGAAGCCCAGAGGGAAAGGTTGAAACCCTACAGAGATTGTCCACCATCTTGTTTCAACACCTGGCAACTGACTTTTGTGAGAAAGTTCCTCTTATGATACCTTGAATTGGACTTTCAGGGCCTTGAGACTGTAAGCTTTTACCCAAAATAAATACCCTTTTTAAAAGCTATCAGATTTCTGGTACTTCCCATCAGCATCCCTTTGGCAGACTAATACAGTAGGTAAAGGAGAGTTTGCCTGGAATATAGGAAACCCCTATGGCATCTCTTAGTACCACCATGTGCTGTTATTAAAGCCAATGGAGAACTGCAACATTCCATTCCAGGCAGGACTATAAATGACCCGGAACATTCAGGAATGAAGGCTTGGGTAACCTTACTAGTCAAAGAACCATGACCAGCTAAGGTGGTTGCTGAGGGGAATGGGAATATCAAATGGGTAATGAAAGAGGGCAGTTATAAATATGAGCTTAAACCACGTGACTAGTTACAGAAATGAGGACTATATTGATTATGAGTATTTCTTCCTTGTTTTGTTAGGAATATGCTTGTATATCTACATAAAGAAAATGTCTTTCTTTTCTTCCCTCCCATATCCTCTTGTCATATAAGTTGCATTAATTTTATGCCACAGTATTCAAGTTACCAGATAGGAAGTTTAAGGGTGACTATTACCCAAGGATTTGCATCCTCTTATAGGGAAATTGTTAGTGTACTTCAGGTTGTATGCAGGACAGTTGAAATTTGTGAGGCAGAAGTATGACTGTTATTGTTTTTATTTAGAGATTTAGAATAGTTTAAGAAGATGGGTACAGGTGCCAAGTTGACAAAGATCAACTGTGCTGATTAAGTTCATGTGTCAACTTGGTTAGGTTATGGTCTCCAGCTATTTGTTCTAGCAAGCACTGGCCTGATTGTTACTGTGAGGGTTTTGTGTATTTAAATCATTAGTCAGTTGATTGCATCTATATCCAATTACATCTACAATCAACAAAGGAGATTGCTTTCAGCAATGACAGAAGTCTTATCCAAACAGTTGAAAGCTTGAAAGCAGGGGTTCTTAACCTTTTTTGTACCGTGGACCCCTTTCACAGTTCGGTGAAAACCACGGACCCCTTACTAAGTCCACACTCTACTGCATATTATCATTTTTTTCTATCTGGTTGTGTCATTGTCTTTTTGGTGCATTGTTTCGCCTCAAAGGGGCCTGTGCCTCTCTGTGTCATGTGGGGTCCTGTGTCTCTCCATGTCACGCAGGGACCTGCACTCCACTGCGCAGGTCTGGGATGCTTTTTTCCTTATTTTTTTTGAAGGTCCCAGGGATCGAACCAGGGTCCTCCATAGGTAAACAGAAGTTCATTCGCTTGAACCACTGCCGCTTCCCATACTGTGTATTATTTAATAAATACATCACACCAGCACTAACACGTCCCCACAAGAATTGTGGGAGATGGTGGATTACTAATTTGTCCAGCAAATTAGAGACGGCGCGAGAGAATACACTGAAACACAATTAAATGTAGAGCTGAGCTTTTTTTATTTCGAGGTATATTAGTATATATACTTTTTGGGGCTGAACTTTTGCCCAAGAATTTTTTGGGTTAGACATTAGAACTTTGTTTTTCTTATCGCCATATCCGAAGGCAGGGGAGCAGGACAGCACAGGCTGTTCCTGCTGATCTTTGATGCCTAAAAAAAGAACATATACAAATAGAATGTTATGGCCTTGCTGTTTTGTAAGTTTTTACTTTTGCTATTTATGATTAGGGGCTAGGGGTAAAGCAAACATGGCTGTTTTCAGCTCAAGGACTTTGTGCAAGTGATAACAAACAAAAGCATGCGAGGCTGTTTTTAGCTCACAAATCTTAGTAGCAATTATAAATTCTTTATCCAGGTGGCTACATTTCTCCCTTTTTTGTTTGGGCCTAAAATTGGAACGTGGGAGTGGGACATGGCTGCCATCAATTGTTGACTGGTTTGACGTAGCCTGCTGAGGGAATTCTAGATGAACTGGATAACTGAAATAGAAATGAGAAAGATTAAGCTAATGATTGTAGTAATCCATACATGTAAATTGAGGCCAGAAAACCACTGAGAGGGGTTTAGCTGTTGGAGATTTTTAGCCAGGGTTTTAAGGACAGATTGTTGTGTTAGGTTTTTTAGGTTAACTAATTGCCACCCAATTGCTTTTGAAGAGTGGAGATACCTGATTGCAACTGTGATGAGAATGCACTTTGTAAGTGGGTTTTTATAAAATCCCAATCATGCTGGGTACTGTTCCAAGGGAGTGGCGCCATGCAGATGCTAGTATGTCACCAATCACATAGTAACTTTTGTCTTTAGCCAAGGCTTCTTGTTTTTCACCTAGCCACAGACCTACAGTTTCTAGAGCATCTAGTCTAGTTATACTTTGATTTATGGAAGTTCATGTTTTTTGTGATGTTGGTTATAATTGTATTTACCTATTGAGTGGTTTGTATGGATTTGGTAAGAGCTGTGATGGTTTTAACTGCAGATGTGGCAATTATAAGAGCAGATACTATAAAGGCAATCAATACCGGTTATAAGAAACCTTTTAGGTTGTAATTTTCCCAGAGCTTGGTTAATCTGAACTAAACTGGAGGAGCCTTGCTAAGAGTCGGTCAAGTTGACAGGGATCCAAATTTGGGCTTTGTGATAAAGAACATAAATGCTGAAAATATTTAACTCTGTGATATTAGAGTAATAGAGGAGGATAGTTAGGAGTTGGCACTTACAGTAATGTTAAAGTACCCTGTGTTGTTATTAAAAATAATACCATTTTTATTTTTATTTAGTTTTTTATTTTTAAAGATTTATTTATTTATTTAAATCCTCTCCTCCCCCGGTTGTTTGTTCTCTTTGTCTATTTGCTGCATCCTGTTTCTTTTGTCCGCTTCTGTTGTCCTCAGCGGCAAGGGAAGTGTGGGCGGCTCCATTCCTGGGTAGGCTGCACTTTCTTTCGTGCTGGGCGGCTCTCCTTACGGGGCGCACTCCTTGCGCATGGGGATCTCCTACGCGGGGACACCCCTGCGTGGCACGGCACTCCTTGCGCGCATCAGCACTGCGCATGGGCCAGCTCCACACGGGTCAAGGAGGCCCGGGGTTTGACCCGCGGACCTCCCATGTGGTAGACGGATGCCCTAACCACTGGGCCAAGTTCGTTTCCCTAAAAGTAATACTATTTTTAGATGTTAGTAAGAATAGGAAAGGAAGGGTGGTACAAATCATTACTGAATCACTTTGATTATAAACAAGATTCATGGAATACTTATTATTGTGAGTATAATTACTATGGGATATATTGCAGGGGTAAAAGGGCAGACCTAACCTCCAGACATGAAGATTCCAAAGGTTATAACTATTATTAAAGCAAACAGCTAAAACTGGTCTTTATAATCCTCCTTGACTCCAAGAGATACTAGAGTTGGAGAAGGAGGATAAGTTAAGTGTATGATGATTACTGGTTAGGTGCCCCCGGGGTCCCCAATCTATGAAGGTAAGAAAGTCTATAAATGTAATATATATGTGTGGGAGGGAGAGGCAACAGGGAGCCCATACTACTGATGCTGAATCTGATTCCCATTGTAAGGGCATTTGGCAGTGCGAACTGAGGGTGTGTGGCTGCATTTTAGGCATTTACCGAGATAGCTGAAATAAAAGATTAGCAGGTTGGGAGTTATGTTTAGGAATATAGTGTATATAAGTCTGGGGCAGGACTTGTAGACACAAGGTGTCAGGGAGAACAGAGAAACTCTGGGATGGGAGAGCAGACAAAAAGGTAAGGGGCGAGAATTTAATGCGATCCAGTTTTGTTTTTTAACTAAGGGGCCTGCAGGAGGAAGCCAATACCCTCCTGTCCACTACATATCATTAGTAGAAATGGGAGGCTTGGGGTCCCACCAGGGTGTTATGCTAAACACTGGAGGATTTAAAATATGAGCCCGATATATTCCTGGAGAGCCAAGGGTAAAAGGAAAAAACATCATCATCACCCAGTAAAAGATCCCCTTCACCTTAGCCGAATTATTGGATATGTTAGCCAAATAGGCCAGAAAGTGTCCTTCTGGTGTGACTGGCGCTCCCACTCGCATCATTAACCCCAGGGCTTGCTGGTCTTAAGACTTTAGACTTCCCCAGGTGATGGAAGCTGCTGAACGTGTTCCCAGGCATGTGGATCTCCGATTTTTCACAGTTGTTTGCAGATTCAACTGAGCCATCTGGGGGGATCAGATTGTTGGTGCTCTCTTTCCAGCTTATGGTAAGGTTTTATCAGGCATGCAGTGGTCACTTGGGTCCTGTAGGCAAAAAAACACAAGCATACCCTCGTCCCCACATTAGTAGGTTTGTGGGTCCTTCCCATCTGTTGAAATTCTGGAGGTCTCTATAGAGAACTCTAAGGTGAGCATTGTTTAAGCCCATTCCTGTTTTGAAGTGTCTCTGTGCTGCTGCACAGATGTCAGGGCCTCTGTTTAAAAAACTTAAAGTATGTAATGCTATAGTTTTTTGATCTCTAGGTGTGAGGTGTGAGAGGAGATCCCTATTCCCCTTCTTTGTTTTTGTAACATGAGTTTTAAAGTGGAGTGAGATCTTTTAACAATAGTTTGTTTCATGGGGTTGTGAGCTATGCTTGTTATGAGTTTGAAGTTCCGTTGTGTGAATGTTCTGAAAAGATTTGATGTATAGGCAGGCCTATTATCTGTTTTTATAGACAAAGTTTTGCTCATGTGGTTGACGGCATTCAAGGTGTGTGTTTTGAGCGTTTTTAGTTCGCTCTCCTGACAAGGGGGTGTCGACCCTGAAGTGGGAATAGGTATCTATGGATACATGCACATATTTTTGTCTTCCACATGGGGGGTAGTGAGTTACGTCAGTTTGCCCTAATTGATTAGGGGCCAATCTGAGAGGATTTACTGAAGGATGATAAATGGGGCCTGCAACTCATTAGCAATCAGGCAGGCCCGAATACCTTGTTTAGCTTGCTCTAATGTGAGCTGAAACTCTTTAGTTAAGGATTTAGCATTCTGAGAATGAAAGTTATGAAAGTTCTACTTTTTGAAAGGCTAAGATTGCTCCTACGGGGGCATTTTTTTGGCATGATTATTCCCTTTAGTAAGGCGTTTTGGAAGTCCAGAATGAGAATGTATGTAGGTTACAAAAATGGGATGCTGACGTTGTTTCTGATACCTTTTTAAATTATGTAAAAAGAATTATTGGTTAACATAATATTATTAAGATAATGAAATAGGGTTATAGCTACAGGTTTTTATGCAGTCAGATTTTTGTTACCAGGCCAGGATAGACAGTTATATACACAGCCTCGGGAAAGCACTGTAAAATCCATTGTTGGCTTTTTCACGCGAGGGTGAATACAGACTTTGTTTAAGGAGATACTAGAGAAGGTTTTAGCAAGTTTGAAAACAAAGTAATAGTGACATAACTGGATATTAATTTTTGTAATAAACTAACAATATTTAGGGTTGTTGCATTCAGCAGTGGTGTTACTTTAATTTATGATAGCTTACTGTTATATATTATTTCATGGCAGCTTTCAATGTGAGTTGGACAAGTATGAGTTAACTAAAGCATTTGTTTTGCCCCAGCTTTCAGTGTAAATCAGACAAGTATGAGTTAAAGCATTTGCTTTTTGATTTCCAGGCAGAGATGTTGTTTTTGTGATACATACCATTTTTAATAATAACTAAAACCATTATTAACAACATTATGTTTTTATCTAATATTATGCTGGAACATTGTTAAATTTTCAGAAATTTCATATACCTTTTAAGTATTTATATGAACTTTTTACTTATACAACTATAAGTAACAGAGGGTTAAAGAATTCCTTTTAACTTTTTTTTTGAAAAAAGATTTATTTATTTATTTATCTCCTCTTCCACCCCACCCCCCACCCTGGTTGTCTGTTCTCTGTGTCTATTTGCTGCATCCTCTTTGTCCACTTCTGTTGTTGTCAGCGGCACGGGAATCTATGTTTATTTTTGTTGTGTCATCTTGTGTGTCAGCTCTGCGTGTGTGCAGCACCATTCCTGGGCAGGCTGCACTTTCTTTCGCGCTGGATGACTCTCCTTATAGGGCACACTCCTTGTGCATGGGGCTCCGTACGTGGGGGACACCCCTGCATGGCATGGCACTCTTTGTGCGCTTTAGCACTGCACATGGGTCAGCTGCACACAGGTCAAGGAGGCCCAGGGTTTGAACCACAGACCTCCCATGTGGTAGGCGGACACCCTAACCACTGGGCCAAGTCTGCTTCCCCCTTTTAACTTTATAGCATTTTATTTTATTACTATTTTTAAAGATTTATTTTTTATTTATTTCTCTCCCCTCCCCCTCCTTCTCCCCTCCCCCTTCTCCCCTCTCCTCCCCTCTCTCCCCTTTCCCTGTCCCTCCCCCCCAGTTGTCTGCTCTCTGCATCGATTTGCTATATGTTCTTCTGTGACTGCTTCTATCCTTATCAGCCACACCTGGAATCTGTGTTTCTTTTTGTTGCATCATCTTGTTGTCAGCTCTCTGTGTGTGCGGTGCCATTCTTGGGCAGGCTGCACTTTCTTTCATGCTGGGTGGCTCTCCTTATGGGGCGCACTCCTTGCACGTGGGGCTCCCCTATGCGGGGACACCCCTGCGTGGCACGGCACTCCTTGTGCACATCAGCATTGCACGTGGGCCAGCTCCACATGGGTCAAAGAGGCCCGTGGTTTGAACCGCGGACCTCCCATGTGGTAGACAGATGCCCTAACCACTGGGCCAAGTCCGCTTCCCTTTATAGCATTTTCAAATTATAACATATTAAATGAACTTAACTATTTTATTACTTCACTTTTTAAGGTGAAAGAACAAATCTTTTGTAATAATTTGAAATAAAATATACTTTTCAGGATTTGATTTTGAGAAAGCATGTTTGAACATTATGTTTCTTTAGAAGTGATAAGGCTTTTTTTTTTTAAACAGACAAGGAAACAATAAGATTAAAGTACAAGAAGCTATTTTGATGAAAGAGACTTCTTTGTACACTTATTAGTCAGGAGAAAAACTCTTTGTAAGCTTTTGCTAAAACAGACCAATGATTAAGAAACTTTGTTACTTTAAAAGAGAAAGAACAAAATTTTAACTTTGCATCAGTATATTATTTGATACTATAGCCTTTAAAACATTATAGATAGACCCATTGATCTTATTTAACTTTAGCTAAAAAACTCCTTTTCCATATACTTTTCACACTTTCTGTATTCATTCAGGTTTTGTTCCACATTTTATTCTTTCTTAATAGCCAGTCCTTTTATCTTAGGACAAAATTACTTTCTTTTTCCTTAATACAAAGAAAATAACACATTCTATATGCCTTTCATATTTAACTTACCAAAACAACTTTGGAAACTGTTTCAAAGCAAACTTCTTGTAGCATACAATTACCATTAAAATTAAACAAACTTGTTAGACTAATGGTTTTATTAGACACATTAACAGAAACATAAAGCTCACCAATTTGACTTATAATTCTTATTCTTTTGGTATGACTGTTTCTAAGTTTTTCATTATTTTGCATTTCTGATTTTACTACTTTTAAGATTTTTCTGGGAAGCAATGTTGTCTTGACTATGCAAGCTTGTTCTTGGAAATATTTTAAATAGTAATCAGCAACCAGTTAGGAATATTTGAGCAATATAAATGCATTTAAGCTTTAACGTCACAGTTTAGATAGATATTTAACACATATATTTTGGATTATTACTTTTTTGGAGTACACTTAGATTTAAAGTTCAGGAGTAAGTTAAAGATCTACTTATAAGAAGCAATTGTAGGTTTGATATTTTGCAGTGTATCAAGAGGGACAGGATATTAGGATTTGAATGGGATGTGGATAGGATTTTTGAGTTGAACTGTGTTTGGTTTGTGATGGGCAGCAATGATAGGAATTTAGTGTTTTAGATTTTCAGGTTTGACAGTTTGGCAGGAAAAGGGGGAGCAGAGAAGGGAGTGAGAATATGGGGGTGGTGCTGGTGGAAGTTCAGTTGGAATAATTGAAAGGATAGCATCTACTGAAGGTGGGAATGGAGGAGGTGGTGGAAGTAAATTTACCGGTTCTGTTAATGAAGGGAGCAGCAGGCACAGCATCCTTTTGTGATTTTACATGGGAGGGGGTATGTAGAGGACAGTGGGCTGTACGAACCATTACCTAGGCTAACAATACTGAAATAGGGATTTTTTCCCCATGCTCATGCTTTCTTTTTAGGTTTTGGCCCACCTGTTCCCATAGTTCTAAATCTAGAGTACCCTCTTCTGGAAATAAAGACATAGCACAGAAATGGTTTGTAATAATTGTAACAGTTGACTTTCCTTAGCTTGACAATCTGCATCTTTAAGAAGTTGTTGCAAAGTACTCAGATATACCAATTGTTGTTTGGACAGAGAATTTCCCATATTGCTCTGCTGATTCTGAACATGTTGGCAGCTATTCCCTCGAGGGAATACTGCTGTTCTTTACCATGGGATGAGAACGTAGTTTGGACTGAATTTCCTTCACATGTTGATGGCATCTGGGTCCTCACACGGGGCACCACTTGTGGGAGTTGGTGGATTACTAACTTGTCCAGCAAGTTAGAGACAGCGTGAGAGAATACACTGAAACACAGTTAAGTGGCAGAGCTGAGCTTTTTTCATTTTGAGATGTATTAGTACATATACTTTTTGGGGCTGAACTTTTGCTCAAGAATTTTTTGGGTTAGACATTAGAACTTTGTTTTTCTTATCGCCATATCCAGAGGCAGGGGAGCAGGACAGCACAAGCTGTTTCTGCTGATCTTTGATGCCTGAACAAAGAACATACACAAATAGAATGTTACGGCCTTGCTGTTTTGTTAATTTTTACTTTTGCTATTTACAATCAGGGGCAAGGGGTAAAGCAAACGGAGCTGTTTTCAGCTCAAAAACTGTGCAAGCCATAACAAACAAAAGCATGCGTGGCTGTTTTTAGCTCACAGATGTTAGTAGCAATTATAAATTCTTTATCCAAGCAACAACAAAGAATAATGATTTTTGAATTTCAATTCAAGCTCACAGACCCCTTGATAAGAACCCCACTTTAAAGGGAGAATGGATGATTTTAACAGTTGGAAAGAATTTCTAGCTGTACCTCAGCCAGCCAGCTTCTCCTGGAAAATTAATAAAAACCTTCATCAGAGTTCCAAACTAGAAACCTGACTAATACAGTTTCTCATTAATAAAAAGAGATACTGTACTTGTAAATGCAATGAACTTTAATTCTGCCTCTTTAGATTATCATACAATTTTTATGGAAACTTTAATTATTATTGGAGAAGTTGTGAGTTTACAAAACAATCATGCATAACATATAGGATTCCCCTACATCACCCCACCATCAACCCCTTGCATTATTGTGGAATATTTGCTACAAATGATGAAAGAACATCATCAAAATATTACTGCTAACTATAGTCCATTGCTTATATTTGGTGTATTTTTCCCAGATTCCACTCTATTGCTAACATCATGTATTAGTGTTATATATTTATTATAGTTCATGAAAGAACATTCTAATATTTGTATTAAGCGCAGTCCATTATCCACCAAGGGTTCACTGTGTTATACAGTCCCATACCGTGTACATTCCATACAAAGTGTTTACTCAGTGGCTCTCAGTTTTATCACAGAGTTGTGCTATCATCACCTCAGGCAATTATAGAACATTTTCATTACTCCAAAGGAAAAATCCCATACTACCTTGCACCCCTTTATTGTTTATCCTTAGCACTGATATAGTACCTTCTTTGCCATTGATGAACAAATATTAGAATATTATTGTTAATTATAGTCCCATAGGTTACATTAGTTGTATTTTTCCCACTTATCTCCATATTCTTATGATGATAAGTGACCATATCTTGTATAAGTAACACACATTTGTTCTAGCTAATAGAAAAACATTCTTACATTTGTAATATCAACAATTCTCATCCACCATCAAGTTTGCTATGCTAATATTACCTAGATTATACTTTAGTTTTTTTTTAAATTGACATTTATGTCCGTAGACAACCAAGTTTGCCGTTCTTTTTCTAATGTCTCTAGGTGTGCAGTTAAGTCTTTGGTCTTAGCTCTTCTTTTTAAATAAAAGCATTGAGGGCTATAAATTTCCCTCTGAGCACTGCTTTGCTGCATTCCATAAGGTTTTTTTGTCTATTTTTTTAATGTTACATTAAAAAAATATGAGGTCCCCATATACCCCCCACCCCCCTCACCCTACTCCTCCCCCCATAACAACAACCATAGGTTTTGACAGGTGTGTTCTCATTTTTATTTGTCTTGAGATATACACTGATTTCTCTTGCAATTTCTTCTTTGACCCACTGATTGTTTAAGAGCATTTAATCTCCATATATTTGTGAATTTTCTACCTGTTATTGATTTTCATATTCATTCAATTGTGATCAGAGAAGGTGCTTTGTATAATTTCAATTTCTAAAAATTTATTGAAACATGTTTTGTGACCCAACATATGCTCTGTCCTGGAGAAAGATTCATGAGCACTTGAGAAGATTGTATATTCTGCTATTTTGAGGTATAATGTTCTACATATGTTGTTAGGTCTAGTCCATTTATCATATTATTCAAGTTCTGTTTCCTTATTGCCTTCTGTTCAGATTTCTATCCAATGAGGAGAGTGATGTATTGAAGTCTCCAACTATTATAGTATTGTAGAGACATCTATTTCTCCCTTCAATTTTGCCAGTGTATGCCTCATGTAATTTGGACCATCCAGTTATTTATTATGGTTATTTCTTATTGGTGAAATGCCCCTTTTATTAATATATAAAATGACCTTCTTCATCTCTTATAACAGTTTTGCATTTAAAATCTATTTTGTCTGATATTAGTACAGCTATTCCAGATCTTTTATGGTTACTATTTGCATGAAATTTCTTTTTCCAGCCTTTCACTTTCAGCCTTTTTGTGTCCTTGAATCTGGTGCAGACAGCATATAGATTGTTCATATTGTTTTTATACATTCTGCCAGTCTGTGTCTGTTAATTGGGAAGTTCAATCCATTAACATTCAGTGTTATTACTGTGAAGGCATTACTTACTTTGTCCATTTTATCCTTTGATTTTCCATGGTTGTATCTTACTATTGTCAGTCTTTGTACCCTTTTAGTTACCCTTACTAATAATCTTCATTTTTCCATTCTTCTTCAAGCCTTTCTCTACTGCCTTTTTCTTTCAAGCTGCAGCACTCCCTTTAGAATTTCTTGTAAGGCTGGCCTCTTGCTGATAGACTCTCTCAGTTTTTGTTTATCTGTGAAGACTTAAAACTCACCCTCATTTTTGAAGGACATTTTGCCAGATAAAGAATTCTTGGCTGACATTTTTTCTTTCTTTCAGTATATTAGATATAGCATAGCACTGCCTTGCTTCCATAGTTTCTGTTGAGAAATTGGCACTTAGTTTTACTGTGCATGATGAATTGTTTTTCCTTTGTTGCTTTCAGAATTTTCTCTTGGTCTCTGGCATTTGACATTCTGAATAGTAGGTGTCTTGGATTGGGTCTCTTTGAATTCATTCTGTTTGATATCTGTTGTCCTTCCTGGGTATTGATATTTATGTTTTTCATAAAGGTTGGAAATTTTTTTGGTCATTATTTCCTTAAATATTCTTTCTGGCCCCTTTCCCATTTGCTTATCCTTCTGGGGCACCCATAGTGCACAAATACTTGTGTGTTTTATGCTGTCATTAAATTCCTTGAGACCCTGTTCCATTTTTTCCATTTTTTTCTCTGTTGGTTCTCCTGTCTTATAAACCTCTTGTCTTATATACTTCTAATGTATTTTTAATCTCATCCATTGAGCCTTTCATTCCCATAAGATCTGTTATTTTTCTTTTCAAGCTTGCAAATTCTATTTTATACTTACCCAGTGTCTTCTTAATATCTTTTTATCTCTTTATCCATATTTTCCTTTAACTTCTTAAATTGATTCAGAGAATTTATATAAACCTCATTGATTAGGTGTCTTAAATCCTGTGTCTTGTGAGAACTTTTAATTGGTTCCTTTAGCTGGACCATATCTCCTGTTCCTTAGTATGGCTTGTAATTTTTTGCTAATGTCTAAGCATCTGATTACATTGGCAAATTTACTCTGATGGTCAATTTCTCTCTCTTGCCTAGTGGTTTTCTTTAATGGCTTTTCTTTGACTTTTGGTTCAGCTTATTCTAAATCTGTAAATTTGTCATGCTTAATTTATCAAAACAGGATGAGGGACCCACTAAGGAAGTACAGAGCAGATCCAAGGGGGCCTGGTGATAGGGACATGAGAGACTTCAAAAGCTTTTTTTAAATTATTTTATTTTTCACTTTCCCAGCCCTCCAACACTTGATGCTGTTTGGTACCTTTCCATGGCAGTGAATCTTTCCACCTCCACTTGCTGGTCTTTTGGGGCTGGCTAGAGCCACAATTCAAAGCAGAGATTTGCTGACCAAACTCACCAGTGAGAAACCCTGATCAGCCCTCCACCATGCCCTCCAGTTTCCCAGGGAGGAAAACATCCATTGTCCTCTCAGCTAGTTGCTGCTGCCCACTGGTTTACTAAGGCTGTTATCTCCCTGGAAGTTCCTATCTTACAATTTTAATGAATACATTCCCTTGAAATTTTCATCCATAAGTACTTGCTGTATTTTGGTGTTTTTTCTAAACATTATACACAAATATAAAGTATACAAATGTTTTCATATATTAAAGTAGTGATATAGTTGTTTTTTAAAATCATGTTATGGAGTTATAAATGTTTATATTGCTTATCTTTCCTTCTTTTTTTCTTTGCCATGATGCTCCAACAAAGACTGTGTCAAAAGTTATATACAGTCTTACAGTATTTGTTTCTTATTGTCAGCTCATTCTTCAGAAGGATTGAGTCACTTTACAGCAGCTTCTGCTACACTGCTACTTTAATATATTTATTGTTTAACATTATTTTATTTACTCTTAAAAATGTATAGACATATTGTCTGAAATGATAGTTAATTGGGATCAATTCTCCTTTAATATTTTATCTCATTTCTTACTAGGATGAATTATTAATGATCATCTCAATTACATATAACTACCAGCACACAGATATTACTTTAATTTTGAGGAATCAGTTGGCCTACTCATCTACCTGGTGGAATATTTATTCTCAATTTGAATGCATAGTGTATAGGAGTAAATGAAAAGCCTTGGATGCTAGCTAAGCTATAGATCTAAACCTATAAAATGATGGCATATTATGCTATTTTCAAATTCTGAATTGATTCAACTAGGATAAAAATTAATTAAACTCTTATTAAAACATGGTATGAGATATAGCTCATTAGAATTTCTGTAGATGTAGGCAATAAAGAAGCCAATTTAAATTGGGGAGCCACAAAGGGAAATATTCAGATTTAGGTACAAATTTATAGGTGATATTGGAATAACACATCCATGTTGGGAAAGTGTGGGAAATTAGGTTAATAGGTATGGCAGTGTCATAGTATATGAGGAAAACTATCGTATATAGAAGAGTAGAGTTGCAAATTAAAGAAAGCAGTAATAGATAAATTTGGTCGTAAAATGCCAGCTAGATTAGAGTAAGAGAAGCCTAGAGTCAGGAAGTAAACTGTTGCTGCCATATAAGAAGAGATGATGAGGACCTAGACTTCTCTCTGAAGAAATGGAAAAGGAAAGCTAGATATGAGGGACATTTCAAAAGAATACCTTGTAAGTTTTGGTGACCTTTGGTGACTTTAGTCACTGGATAGATTACAAGTCTGAGACTTAATAATAAACTTCCTTTAAATTGAACCCAAGAGGTAGAAGAGACCAAGCTTAAGAGTAAAATCATCAGTTACTCTAGGTGCGAGGAAAGTGGAGATGTGAAAGCTTAGATCATGCAGGCAAGAATTAGATCACAGTTTCCCAAACTATAATCCACAGAACATTAGTCTGCACAGAAGCTCTGTATAAAAAGGCTTTCCTGGTTAAATTTGTTTGCATCTACAAATTCCTCATGGTCTCAGTGTATACTTAGGTATTGATGTTTTCAAGGAGCCCTAGAGAAAAGAAACTTGTTTGACTTTGTTTATCCTAGAATTTGCCTTCTGAGACAGTGTAGTTCAATGTATCAGAATGCAGGCTTTTAGCCATATGGCCTGGAGTAGAATCCTGACTCCTCCAGCTAAATTTGGGCAATTTATGTAACTATACTGTGCTTCAGTTTTCTTATCTTTAAAGTAGAAATAATAACAGGGCTATCCTTGGCCCATGTGATTCCTTTGTTTATGAGAAAAAGGTGTCCTTTTATAGCCTCCAACCTGCACAACTCTATGTGCTGTCCCTCATAAAAATTAACTAGGTCATATGGTTTTTAGGATTCAACAACTTTATGTAAATATAAAGTGCTCAAGCAGTGCTTGTCACATAGTCAATACTCTGTGATAACTGCTAACATCCTAAGAACCAGTGTTTGGTGGTATATACTTTGAGAAATGCTGGATTGAATGGATTAAATTGAGGTGCTTCCAAATGATTGCCCTTGCTTGAAATTGGATACAGTTATGCTATGATCTGCACAGTTCAATAATGCCTCAACTTATCAATCTTATAAAATTTGGTATTATAAGTACTTAAAAACTAGGATTTCATCTGTCAACTTTATATGTGTTTCTAACTTTTTTAAAAAAGATTTTATTTTATTTATTCCTCCCCCTTCCCCTGCCCCCCCCCCCCCCATTGTCTGCTCTCTGTGTCCATTTGCTGCATGTTCTTCTGCATCCGCTTACATTATTCGGTGGCACTGGGAAACTGAGTCTCTTTTTTGTTGTGTGATCTTGCTGCAGCTGCTCTCCGTGTGTGGGGCGCCACTCCTTGGCAGCCTGCGCTTTTTTCATGCAGGGTGGCTTTCTTTGCGGGGCGTACTCCTTGTGCATGGGGCACCCCTATGTGGGGGTGCGCTCCTGCATGGCATGGCACTCCTTGCACACGGTGGCACTGCGTGTGGGCCGCTTACCACACTGGTCAGGAGGCTCTGGAGATTGAACCCTGGACCCTCCATATGATAGATGGATGCTCTATCAGTTGAACCACATCTACTTCCCGTGTGTCTCTAACTTTTGACCCAGAAATTCCACTCCTGGATTATGTCTTTGAGAGATGCACAAAGAAATTTATTAAAGATATATTTGAACAAATATGAGAATATTCTTTCATGAACTACAAGTATATACTTCTAATACAGGCAGTAATTAACCAGGTGGACTGGGGGAAAAATACACCAAATGTAAGATATTGGCTATAGTTAGTAGTAATGTTTTGATGATGCTCTTTCATGGTTTGTAACAATTGTTTCACGACAAGTCAAAGTGTTGGTGATGGGGTAATATATGGGAGCCCTGTATGATGATATTCATGTTTGTTTTGTAAGTTCACAACTTATACTATACACTTATTATTTATGAATGTTCATGTATGAATGATAAACTTCAATATAAAAAAAGTTAAAAAAGATAAGTTACCAGCAACATATAGCGTAATCACAATTATGTAAAAATATGCATACTACTTGAAGGAAACAACTACATCAAAATGTAATTAGCAGTTGTTTTGGGGGTATTGCGTTTTCATTTCTATGTTTTTCTGTAGACTTTTAAAATATTTTTAATGTTTCTGTTTTTAAAATTTTTACTTTCATAATCAAGAAAAATAACCTTTAAAAATAATTCTCACTTGCTCTTTGAGTCATGAATATACACATGTGTCTGCTTTAATACATGTTACTTTCTTTTCCCACACCTGTCAGGTACTTTCAGGGTCAGAGTGGGGCAACATGTTGCTTTGGGAAGCAGGTCTCATCAAAGTTCAACTCTGTCGTGTTGAAAGAAAGACTTGCCACCAGGGTCCCATTAACCAGATAATGCTGGATGAGGGTGAAGTTATCACTGTCGGGTCAGATGGGTGTATTAGGGTAAGTTTTACTCTTACGTGGAAAGTAGTACCCAAGCCTACGGCTTGCAGTCAACTAAGTGGTTTTATTAGATTTTTATTTCTTATAAATTCACTTTATGGAGATCACTGGTCAGTAATTCTCCAGACCAATTCTCTTTAAATAATGCTTCTCTTGTGGGAAATATTTAAATTCTTGTCAAAATTTTATTTACTGAACTTTAACTTTGAAATTTTCTGAGAGGATGTTTGGTTATTTGATTCTGTTGTTGAAATAATGGCTTTAGTAAATGAAAACCCATGTTAGCAGAGTATCAACAGTAAATGTCCTTCTAAAATGCCCTGTATGAATGGATCATTTCCTAGGGATGAAAGTGTCAAGCATTTGTTGATTATTTTTTACTGACGTTACTGGTGAAATTGGTAATTTCTGAGATTACCAACTCAGAAGTGAGTTGATAGGGCTTGTCCATGGATGCTACCCTCAGCTTACTCCTTACACTAGTGAACTCACCTGTCTCGCCTGTGAACACTGTCCTGCCCATAGCGTGTGCTACACTAGAGCATTGCTCCACTACCTAAGTCCCCTTGGTTGCTTTTCCACCTACCCTGCACGGCACTTTCTGTGTATGTGTACACCACCATTGCTTAAACCCTGTAGTATAGTGATTTACCTTGGTACATTTTCCTACTGGGGCCTTACATAACAAAGTGATAATATTCTCTTGACATTCTTTAAGAAACACTATTATCAGAAGTAAGATTGTGTTTTCTGATAGTCTGGTTGCTCTGTTGACTCCTGTTCAGCTTACTATATCTAATATATTTTAAGTAAGCCATATTTCTCACAGTCTGTCCACTTACTATTGGCTTTTTGAACACCAGTATAGATCTTTACATTTACAGTGTTAAACTTCATCTTGTTAAATTTCACTCGGTCCTCTGCTAAGATCTTTTATGCCCTTTATTTTGTCATATAATATATTCATTATCCTTCCAAAATATCAGAATATCAAATAGAAGAAAAACTCAAGAAGAAAAAAATGTTTCAGAGGATCCCTTCATGAGCACTGCTTATTTTTTATGCTTGCTTCCCTTTTTCCCCCCCCATAGTCCACCCTGTCTCTTCAGTCCTTTTGCAACCCTTTAGGAAATACCTTCTTGCCTCCCAGGGGTTAGTCTGACTCTATTCTGGCCTCCTCCCAGCAGACTAATCCATGGGTGCAAAAGCAATCCCTCTGAAGTTGCTTTCCTAAAGTTTGGGTTAGTCAGTCTAGAATAATATGTCGGGGTGTGTCACCAATATCCAGGATGAGTTTTGGCACTTCACAGAGGAAGTCCTTCTGAGTTGGTCTGTGAGGTGAACCTGTGCTTTCTCATTCTTCCTGTAATATTCTAGTCTCCTGAGGATAAACAATCTTTGTCTGAAATAACAGAGTCTAAATTTATAGTAAGGATATCTCTAAAGGAGATATCATCTGCAACTATTTTCTTTGCTTATAAACATATAGATACATTTTCTCTTTCTAGGGATCTACCAGATCTTGAAGTAAAATTTACTTTGAGCAAAATAGGGCTATATTTTCTCATTAATCACTATAAATACAATGAAAACTATAGTAATTTCTTATCCCTCATTTCAGAGCAAAATCTCAGGAGTCAGGTTTTGGCTAGTATTCTAATTACAACTGCTTGTTAATTTTCATAAAAGAAGAAATGACTTTTGAAAACATTGGGGCCTTTTCAGGCTTACAAAACTACTGATTTTGTAACTACTGATTGGTTAATGTATTTTTAAATTATTTTACAAGATATGGGATTTTGAGACAATAGACACTGCTGATGCTATAGATGAGACTGGATTGTTAGAGATTGAGCCAATTAATGAACTTCAGGTCGACAAAAATGTCAAACTCTTCTCTATGATAAAAATGAATGAACATGGAAATAATCTCTGGTTGGCTCAGGTAAGTTTCATTCTTTTCTCTTGGCTCTTTAAAGTCACCTGGGCATAAAATTAAAATAGTAGTATAATTCATTTCACTGGAAGTCCATTTTATTATTAAGACTACTCTGGATACTTCAGCATTTTTATTATATTAAACTACTGCTAAACATTGTGAGATTGCTTTGCTTTTTGTGTGGCTATATTCTAAGATATATAGAAGTTGCTTTTATTAAAATCTGATCACACTTTAAAATATTTATATGTAAGCTTTTGATATCATTGTCCTTTAAATCACTGGAATGATTTTTAAAAATTTGGTAAAAGTTCAATATGATAAAGAAAAATATTATTAGTATTAACTTTTTTTTAGGATGCCAATGGAGCCATATGGAAGCTTGATCTTAGTTTTTCAAATATTGTAAGTTGCCTGTTTTTCCTATTTTCCTCTTTCATAGTAAAAAACTTTGTTATTCTCCTTTAAAAGCTACTTTATCTTTCTCCATGTTTGATCATTGCTCCCATCAAAAAGTTGCACAATATGTACCATTCCTGTGAATTTCCTCTCTCTGATATGATTTTACATAAAAAGCTCTATATCAGAGCAAAATTAACCAGAAAAGTGGCAATGACAATGCTTAACATTAAACACTGCTGTAGAGTTTTCATAAATGTATGGCATTTTCATTTATATTATCTCATGCGATCCTCACAGGGACATTGTTTAGTAGGCAGGACAGTTGTCACCAACTCATTTTACAAATGAAGAAATGGAAACTGGGATTTGAAGTGACTGTGCAAAATCACTCAGCCATCAAGTGCAAAGCCAGGACTATTCTGGTCCTCCTAATTCCAAAGTTCATGGCTCTTTCTAGCCTATTATGCTTTTTCTCATTTCTGTTCAAATAAAATCATACATGTATTATTGGGTTCTATCTGCATTTCGCTAAACTGGGCCTTAATTTTATCATAAAACTACCTTTGAGATCCAGTGGGCTCTCTGTCTTTTTATTATTAGACCCAGGATCCAGAATGCCTCTTCTCCTTCCACTCGGGGCCTATCCAGGCCTTGGCTGTTTCTCCCCTCACTTATCTCATGGTCACTACTGCCCTGGACCGTAAGTAGGAACTTGTAATGAAAATATATCTGGCCTTTTTGTTTTGTCTTCGGTATAAATTTAAAAAATATATATCTTTGATGAAAAGCCTGTGAGACTCTTGATGCCAGTGAGTTGAGTTGTTGTGGGAAGAGGGCACGATAATGCAGCAGTCATGGTTATTCAAGAGGTTACAATAAAGTCAGTAAGTTATTCATAAAAAAGCTATTTATTTTGGTATTATCCACATTCCTGCTTTTCCTTTTCTTTCCATATCCTCTCTTCTTTCTTGATTTCTGGCAAACCTGTGAGGATGGTGCCAGGTGAAACTGATTTATCAGTCAATCATCCCTTGTCTTCTTTATTATTCATTTTTACAACTTACCTGGTTGAGGGGGTAGATAGAAATTTTTGACTAAAGAAAGGCTATTGGATTATCAGTTGATTTAGTTATGAAATTTCATATAATAATAGTCAAAATGTAAGTGGGCCAAGATTATTTTAAAAGATATTATGTATGATATGTTTCTTTTAAAACTGTCTTTCCATAGGCTCTCTTCGAATCTATGATTTTTCTAGCAAGACCCCTTTGACTCAAATGAAATTCAAACAAGGAGGTACTGCTCTCACTTGGGTACCCAAACTGGTAAGTTTATTGTCATAATGTTCTTCTTCCAGAATCTATTAGCATATACAGTGTATCAGTGCTACTTCTTGGAAACATATTGTCTGACTCTGAATTTTAGATAAGAATAAAAATTTTATAGTTTATTTCACTCAGAATGTGATGGAAGTCATATCATGACCTCAGTATTGCTGTTGTTTTGGTCCTGTTTTTAATGAAAATTCTATTTTTATGTCCCCTGCAAATGAGTAATATTTCCATGTTACTTATACAACCAAACTTTTAAAATCTAGTCCTATCTATCTGACTCTGATTTCATTCATTTTATTAGTATTTCCAGAGTTTCTCCAAGGTACTAGCCATACTCTAGATTTTGGAAAGAGAGCAGTGTACAAAAAATGTTGTCATGGATCTTACACTCTACTGGGAGGCAGGGGACAGAAATAGACAATAAATAAAATAAATAAGTAAATTATGCATATGTTAGATGATGGTAAGAGCTGTGGGAATAGAGCAGAGATAAGGAATTGTCCTAGTTATATATTGCTGTATAATAAACTACTCCAAAATGTAGTAACATAAAACAGAAATTATTTATTTTGCTCATGCATTCTGTGGATCAGGAATTCAGATAGGTCATAGTGGAGATGGATTGCCCCTGATTCACAGGATCTGGAGCCTCAGCTGCGAAGACTTGAATGGTTGGGGCCTTAAATCACCTAAATCCCTTTTTATCACTGTTTGGATGACTTGATGTCTGGGCTAGCCTGGGATTCTCAATAGGAGTGCTTACCTAATAGCTTTTCCACGTAGCTTGGGCTTCCTCACAGCATGGTGGCCTCAGGGAAGCCACACTTCTTATGTGAAAGTTCAGGGCTCCAAGATCTAGTGTTCCAACAAACAAGGCCGAAGGTGCATGGCCTTTTATGGTCCAGAGTTGGAAGTCACATCCTGTCACTTCTCCCATACTCAATTAGTTGAATTAGTTACAAGTCCCATTCAGATTCGATAGGAGGGAACTTAAACCCCATCTCTCCATGGGGGGCATGTCAAAGAATTTGTAGCCATATGTTTTAAAATGCCATGGGGTTATTTTGGGGAGTTGTTTTATCCTCATGGTTTTAGGTTTAAATCAAAGAGAAAATGGTCCAGGTCCTAAAAGACGTAGAGATGGCTGGAATGGAAGGAATATTATGATGGGATCAAGACCAGAAGAAGTCATGCCAGGAAGCAGAGCAAGAACCATGATAAGACTAGACAAATAGAAACCAGAGAGCATGTGGATTGCCAAATCTGGCTCATTCTGTCCTACTCTAGTTGCACTATTACCTGAAGACTTTCAACTATGGCTCACATAACTGACTCATTTATTCAGATGGTTGTACGATACCATAGAAAGTTTCCTCTTTTAGTCATACACCTGCAAGGCCTTTCATGACCCCACCTTCAAGCAGAGCTAGATGTTCCTTCCTATGTGAGTGTTTTTTCTAAGACTGTATGCATACCTCTTATAGCACCTATATAGAGAATTAAGATGAGGTAGTTGCTTTATTGATTGTCTTTCCTACCAGACTGTTTGTTCTTCATGTCGGCATCTATGCCCCCTTCTCTTCTCCTTCTCCCCACCACCTCCCTTCTTCTTCCCTGTAGTGCCCTCACAGTTATCAGTACATTGTAGACACTTAGTAATTGTTTGTTGAATGAAGATAAACTCTGGGGTCACTTTGCTCTATAGGATACCCAAGCTCTCACCCTTCTCCTGAATGCCTTCTAAGGCAATAGATTTAGTTCATTTGGGCATTGCAGATTTATATCTTCAGCCCAGACTCCTCTAAACTGCAGACTAAATGTCATCTCCATTTTGAGAAATAGATGGTACCTCAAAAATCAACATGCCCAAGATTAAGGTCAAGATCTTCTACTCACCCCAACTACACTTTCCTATGTAATAATAACAGTAACAACAACAAACTACACGTCTGGCTCTTCCAATATTTTCTGTCTCAGTAAATGATAGTATCAGTTATTCTTGACACCTGCTTCTTCCTCATCTCCCATATCCAATCATCACCAAGTAGGTCAACCATACCTTCTAAATCTCTCTCAAATATGTTCATATCCTCTCACCTCCACCACACTGCCTCAGATTAAGTGGCCACAGTGGTCCTCCTGGAGTACTGCAGCCATCTCATAAAAGGTTTCCTGCATCCTGTTAGGCCATCTCAGATGTGTTTTCCACACTACAGTTAGGATGACTATTTCAAAATAGCAAATCTGATAATATCGCCAATCCCACCCTCCTAATTAAAAACCCTCTGATGGCCACCGATTGGGATAAGACTGTCTTTAACATGACATGCAAGTCATTTCATGACCTAGTGCCTGCCTATCTCCCTCTTCAGGTACTTGTGAAAGTATTGATCCCACAGTCTTCTCTTGTCAAATATTAACTTTTTCCTAAGTTATATACTTTCCTGCCACAGGACCTTGGCACAAACTATTTCCTCTCTAAGGAGTGCTTTGCTCACTTTCCTTTACCTAGTTCTCTGGGCATACTAAGATCAATCATGTGTCTTCCTCAATCTAGGGAACTAAACTGTCTAGGGAAGCCCTAAGTCTAGGTTAATTTTCTTTGTTATACACTCTCAGAGAATATCTTTCTTTTTTTTAGCATTTAGTTCATAATTCCACACTTACTAGTGGAATTGATTAATGTCTATCCCCTACACTAGAGCATAATCTCCATGATACCAGGGGCTTTCATGTTAGTGAGATCATACAATATTTGTAAGACTGACTTAATTTACTCAACATGATGTCTTCAAGATTGATCCATGTTGTTGCATGTATCAGAACCTTACCCATTTTTTTTTAGTTTTTTTTTTATTCCTCCCCCACTCCCATTGTTTGTTCTCCCTGTCTGTTCTCTGTGTCTGTTTTTTGAGTGCTCATCTTCTTTCTAGAAGGAACCAGGAACTCCCACGTGGGAGAGATGTACCTAATCATTTGAGCCACCTCCACTCCCTGCTTGTTGTGTCTCTCATTGTGTTTTCCTCATTATATCTTTGTATGGCATCATTTCACTGCATCATCTCATTGCATCATCTTGCTATGTCAGTTTCACAGTCTTGCTTGTCTTCTTTAGGGAACACTGGGAACCAAATCCATGACGTCCCATGTAGTAGGTGGATGCCCAACTGCTTGAGCCACATCCACTTCCCATAGTCACTGTTCCTATACCCTTCCAACCCTCACCTTTATGGTTTATTTTTGTTATAGCTCTCTATTTGCTTTATTTTTGTTATAGCTTTCCAAAACCATAGATGTATCATTACTTTTTATGCATTTGCATTTTAGAACCTGTGAGAAGGTATGAAAGTAGCATAACAGAAATACAATATAATAGTATTGGCATTTTTATTCACTTACATGGTGGCCTTTACCAGGGATCTTTATTTCTTTATGTCACTTTGGTCTACTGTCTAGTGTACTTTCCTTTTAATCTGAAGAACTCCCTTTAGCATTACTTGTAGGGCAAGTCTAATTATGAGGAACTCCCTCAGCTTTTGCTTATCTGGGAATGTCTTGATCCCTTCCTCATTTTTGAAAGACAGTTTCATCAGATATAAAATTCTTGGCTGGCAATAGTTTACTTTCAACACTTTAAATATTTCATCCCATGACCTTTTGTCTCCAGGGTTTCTGAAGAGAAATTGGCATTTAATCTTTTTGGGACTCTTATTGTATATAACACATTGCTTTTCTTTTACAGCTTTCAGAACTCACACTTTAATTTATGGCATGTCTCAAATCTGGTATCCTTTGCACCAGGTTTTACTTTGATTTAAATGTTTCTTACACTGCTTTAGCTTTTGGCAAGTTGTTTCTGCTACCAAGGCAAGTCCTGGGAGGGCAAAACAGAGATAGGTTTCCTGGTGCAGTCTTCCAGGCTGCCACCTGGTAGATTGGCATTGACATATAGGCACCCTCGTATGTTCATAGAGGTTACGTTGCTCCCTCCAAAACAGGCCAAGGGACCTATAATGGGAGCAAAGCCTGGTTCCGCATCATGCTAGGGATGGAGTGGGGAAAGAGCCAGCAAGGGCACCACTAGATTTTCCTACTTTTATAAAGCGGTTTTTTTAAAAATTCAGCACTTGCCTAATTACTCCAACCCTTCAAATTAAAAAAAAAATTTTTTTTGAGGAAGATGATTGCCATTTTTTATTAGTTGTTCAAAGTTTCTGTGGGGGAATGGCACCTTGTACCATCTTACATTGCCTTTTGGTTAACTGGAAATCTGTGAAATATGATCTTAATCGACTACTTTCAGCAACCTTGCATTTAATTTTTGTCTAAGGTAAACTCCACTGGAGCACAGGTTATTGCAGGATTTGAAGATGGGGTTGTTCGACTTCTTGAACTTTATGATCCAAAAGGGGTCACAGTTTTTACAGGACGGAAGAAAACTTTGGATGCAAATATTCAGTTGAAACAGGTTTTCAAACCCCACACTGCTGCTGTCACTGCTTTAGCTTATGATCGTGAAGGAGAAGTTCTAGCCACAGCAGTAAGTAGTATATTTCCTTTGTTTCCTATTGAAATCTAATGGTTGACTTTGCCTGATAAGTCCCTCTACTTGATCATGACTTATTTATTGATATTCGTTTTCTAAAAATATCTTTATATTGTACTTATTTTGTGTTCATATTCTTTTAATGTGTTCTATGCATGATATTTTAAAATATTCTTACAACTGAGTTCTAATGCTTTTTGTATTAAAATGGCCAGAAATTTTCAACTGAGAATCATGTTAGATGTTTTCTTTACAGTCAGTTATTTATAGCATGGACATGTTCTTATATAGAATTGCCATCAATAAAGAGAATAACTAATTCTTTATGCATTAATAGGAAAGCATACACATTGTGGCATTATTTTGTGAATTAATCTTGTGTACAAGTATAGAGGTCATATTTTCACAGCCATGTACTGGAACACATGGTTTGTCATGTACTCTTATGGAGGAAATGAAGCCAATATTTGAAATAAGGATTTTCCCAGAATAATCTGGAATATATGATCATTGTAGTTAAAAGTATAGTGTGGTATATTATATGCTATTAAATATTTCTTTATGCTCTATGGAATAGATTTCATAGTAATATACATTTGGTGGGTGTGTCCCTTTTTTAGAGTAAAGATCAAACTGTCTTCTTCTTTGAAGTGGAAAAGAATTATAGGCCAATTGGTTATATTAATACTCCTGGACCTGTTTCCCAGTTAATGTGGTCTCCATCCTTTCATGTAAGTAATTATTATTTGTTTCATGAGCAAATCTTACTACATAATAAAGAAATCTGGTTGATAGAAAATAAGAGTTGTAATTACTCTCCTGAGTCCTGTAGTGGGGAACCAGGGATGCAGTGATAGAAAGATCAGCTTTTTCAGTAAAGTATTGTAGGGCATCACTCAGGAGCTCTGCCCTCTCCTCACCACCTTTTTCTTCCATTGTCAAGACAGTTATATCAGCCTTTGTTTCAACAATAGGGACTTTAGGTCAGTTTTGCTGACATTTAGAAGCTCAACTCTAAGGCAAGAGTGTATTTTACCTCACCTTTCTTCTATCTTTAATTCTGCTTTGCCCCTATTCTACCTCTATCTCCTCTTCTAATCTCCCATTGTCTCTCTCCTACTGACCACTGATGATTCAGTATTGATTAATAGACTCATTTAATGCTTCTGATTTTCCTGAGAGTGAGCATAGGATAATTCAGTCATCTAGAATATTGATTGAATATCTCAACTAGGCACTACGCTGGTACCAAGATAATAATAATGATGAATTTCATAGTTCAACAGCTACAGAATAAAGTTTAAACTCCTTAGCATATCAGATAAAAGTACTCCTTAATTTTGTGAAGGAATTACAGATTTCCGGTCTTTTTTGTCTTTGCTGTTTTAGAACTAAACACAGATGTTTTTATTGTGGTAACATGTATATTACATAAAATTTGCCATTTTAGTCATTTTTAGTGTACAATTCAGTGGAATTAAACATTTACAATGTTGTGCTACCATCACAACTATCCATTATCAGAACTTTGTCATTATCCAAAACAGAAACTCTGTACCAATTACAGAATAGATCTGCATTCCTCCTGCCCTCAGCTCTTGTTAACTTCTAAAGTACTTATAGTATATATGAATTTGCTTATTCTAGGTATTTCATATCAGTGCAAACATACAATATTTGCCCTTTTGTAAAGATACAGATTATAGACTGAACTTCAGGAATGTCTCTCAGACTGCAAAACTGGCTTAATTACCTTTCTAAATCTAAATTTACCCCTTGCATTCTTTGTTTCTGGCATAAGGGATGATTTGGGTTTCCCAAACAAGCCTCACAGTTTCATGCATTGTGTTCTTGAACTTGATCTCCCTGCCTAAAATGGCCTTTCTCTCATCACCTTGGCACACATTAATTCACTATTTTTAACATGCATACACACACAGAGACATTACATTTTCCAATATTGAGAATTTTTGTACCTATCTTCATAAGAATGATAGATAATTCCCCTTCTTGTAATGTTCTTGCCAGTTTTGGGATTCAGGTATTTCCGTTCTTATAAAAAGAGGCCTTTTCTATTGTTGGGGCCTACATTATTCTTTGTAGAGAGATTTTTAATAACATTTGATCTTTTCAATATGTAGGGCTATAATATACTAAAAGAAAACAGCTTACCCAGTGAAAATAGTCCTCAAAAATGAAGGTGAAATAAACAATGTGATGATTTAGATGAAATGAGTAAATCATATTTCCATGTAGCTCAGGATTGTGTAAATGCTTCAAAGGCAAAATCCCAGAAGAATGTTGAGCTCATTTTTTAGTATGTCCCTTTTTTTCTGGGATCTCATTCTTTCAAGTCCTAACTTTCTTCTAATCTTAAACTTCAGCTTTTGTATCTTTATTTCTGAGAGAGTGCTTAAAATTCTAGGACACCACGTTCTTGTTAACTTCTAGGTCTATGCAATAAATTGGCCAATGTCCTTGGGAGAAAAAGTTGCAGAGAATATCCAGCTCATCTCAATGAATTTCCCTTCTTGTGGGATCTTAGCCTCTTGAATGCTGGTTGGACCAGTTGCTTTCTGTCAAAATAGCTGTGTTAGCAAACTTTTCATATGTTATTGAATTCAGTTTGGTAATATTTTATTAGGATTTTTAATCTATGTTAATAAATGAAGTTGAGTTGTAATTTTCTGTCTTTATCTTGTTATTATCAGGTTTGTTATTAAGATTATTCTATAATAGCTTCCTAAGATGAGCTAGGGTATGTTCCTTTTTTCTATTCTCTTGAAGAATTTGTGCCACATTAGAATTTTGAATGTTTGGCAGACATGGTAGCAGAGTATTGGAGTTTTCTTTTTGAAATGACTGTAAGTAATGATTCAAGTACTTTAATGATTAAAGTAATATTCAGATCTAGTTTTTTTAAAATTGTATTTTGTTAAGTAGATTTTTTTCTAGGAAACTTGCTCATTTCTTTTGAATTTCAAGTGTATTGGCCTATAGATTTCATAACAGCCTTAACGTTACAGGGTCTGTAGGAATATCTCCATTTCTTTTGTTTTGCCGGTTAATTCTATTCTCTCTCTCCCAATCTTATTAGAGGTTTGTCAATTTTATTGTTTTTACAAGCACTTAAAAAAAAGATTTATTTATTTATTTCTCAGTTGTCTGCTCTCTGTGTCCATTTGCTGTGTGTTCTTCTATGACTGCTTCTATCCTTATCAGTGGCACCGGGAATCTGAGTTTCTTTTTGCTGCATCATCTTGTGACAGCTCTCCGTGTGTGCAGCGCCATTCTTGGGCAGGCTGCACTTTCTTTCACGCTGGGCGGTTCTCCTTATGGAGTGCATTCCTTGCACGTGGGGCTCCCCTATGTGGGGGACACCTCTGTGTAGCACGGTACTCCTTGTGTGCATCAGCACTGCACATGGGCCAGGTTCGCACGGGTCAGGGAGACCCCAGATTTGAACCACTGGACCTCCCATATAGTAGGCAGATGCCCTATCCATTGGGCCAATTCTGCTTCCCTACAAGACACTTTTGACTTTATTAACTCTTGTGTTTTCTATTTCATTAAATTATATTCTTTTATTATTTCCATCAATTTATTTTCTTAGAGTTTATTTTGTTCTTTTTTAAACTTCTTATATGTCTATATATACTTTGTTAATTGTTAGCCTTTTTGTTTTATATACATCTAGAGCTAGATAAACATAGATGTATCCCACGTTTTGACAATGTACTATATTCATTATACTACATTTTCATTTAGTTCAAAATATTTTTTCAGTTTCATTTTGATCCTTCTTTGACCCATGAATGATTTAAAAGTGTTTCTTGATTTTTAAACATGTTAAATTTCAAATATCATTTTATTGTTGATTTCTAGATTAATTGCTGTTTTACACAATTATTTATCTGCTTATTAAGGAGTTTTATTGAGATATATTCACATACCATATGATCTATCCAAAGTATGTAATCAATGGCTTTTAGTATAATCACACAATGTTGTACATTCATCATCTCAAAAATTTTAGAACAATTTTATTACTCCAAAAAGAAAGACTCCATGCCCCTTAGCATTCCTTTCCCAGCCCTACATAACCACTAATCTAATTTCATCTTTATAAATTGATTTATATTTACTCTTAATTGCATTTTAATAAAAGAACAAGACATATTATTTTAATCCTTTCAAATTTGTTGAGACAAATTTTATAAATGTTCTTCTTGTGCTTGAAAACGTTGTATATTCTAATTATATGCAGTTACATATATCTTTTAGTTCAAGACTTTAATTATATAGTTTAAATTTTTATATCATTTTGATTTTACATTTGCTTTTTATATCAATTGCTGAGAGATGTTTTAAAATCTATTGTTTTTTATTTTATTGTATTGTATTTTTCTTATTTCTCCCCACTCCTTCCCACCTCCATTGTCTGCTGTCTGTGTCCATTTGATGTGTGTTCTTCTGTGTCTGTTGTATTCTCATTAGGTGGCTCTGAGAACCCATCCTGGGACCTTCTAGAGTGGGAGAGAGGTGATCATTCTCTTGTTCCACCTCAGCTCCCTAGTTCACTGTGCCTCATATTATCTCTTCTCTGTGTCTCTTTTTTGTTGTGTCATCTTGCTGCGTCAGGTCTCCATGTAGGTGGCACCACTGCTAGGTGGGCTGCATTTCCTTGTGTGGGGGGCATTCCTTGTGCAGGGGCCACACCTGTGCAGGGCGACACTCCTTGTGTGTGGCAGCACTCCATGTGTGCCAGCTTGCACAAGGGCCAGGTGGCTCTGGGTATAGAACCCTGGACTTCCTATATGGTAGGTGGAAGCTCTATCAGGTGAGCCACAATCTGCTTCCCAAAATCTATTATTTTGAATGCATATTTTCCCTTGTGGTTGTCACTTTTTGCTTTATATATTTTGAAGCCATGCTATTGAGTAAATACAGAATTTAAATTGTTAATTTTCTTTTTAAAGAGTTATTTTATTTATTTCCCCACTCCCCCATTGTTTGCACTTGCTGTCTGCTTGTCTTCTCTTTAAGAGGCATTAGGAACAGAACCTGGGACCTCCCATATGGGAGAAAGGCACTCTATCACTTGAGCCACCTCAGCTCCCTGGTTTGTTGTGTCTCTCATTACCTTTCCTCTTTGGGTCTCTTTATTGCATCATCTTGTTGCATCAACTTGCTGTATCTACCCGTTGGCCAGTTTGCCTTCTCCAGGAGGTCCCAGGGACTGAACCTGGGACCTCCCATGTGGTTGGTGTGAGCTCAATCACTTGAGCCACATCGCTTCCCTAAATTGTTCATTTTATTATGGATTAAGCCTTTTCTACTTATGAAGTTACCTTTTATTTCTGGTAATGTTTATGTTTTAGATGTATCTTGTGTAAACAGTTGAGTTTTTAAAAAAATCCAAACTGATAATCTTTGTTTTTTATCTAGAGCATTTAATTCATTTACAAGTAATGTAATTGCTGTTTATTTTGGTTTTAATCTAACATATTATTTTGTGCTTTATTATCTTTTTCCCACACATATTTTCTTTATTTTTCTTTCCTTAATTTCCTTATTTTAAACTGATTCTTTATAATAATGCCAATTCTTCTACTGGTTTGAAGTTATGCATCTGTATCTGTTCTTTTAATAGTTAGCTTACTATTTTTTTTTTTTATGAAAGAAATAGTAGGCTTACAGAAAAACCATGCAGTTAAAAACTGAGTTCCAATATAGTGCCCCCTTTGACAGTTTATCTCTAATAACATTTTGCATTAGCATGGTTGCTTTGTTAAAATCGATGTAACAATATTATTATAATTATACAATTAATTGTAGGCCATAGTTTACATTAGGTTTCACTACACTGTACGGTCCTTTATTTTAAAAAAATTTATTCAGGCAACATATGTGTATGCAACCTAAAATTTCCCCTTTAAACCACATTCAAATTTATATTCAGCAGTGTTAATTACATTCACAATGTTGTGCTACCTTCATTAACATCAATCAAAACTTCTCCATCATCCAAACAGAAATTCTGTACCAATTAAGCATTAACTCCCCATTTTCAACTCCCACTCCAGCCCCTGGTAAACTTTAGTCTGGTTTCTGACCCCATCAACTTGTATATTCTAATTATGACATATCAGAGCTCATAGGATATTTGTTTGTGTCTGGCTCTCAACATGATGTCTTAAAGACTGAACCATGTTGTTGCATGTGTCAGAACTTTATTCCTTTTTATGGCTGAATAATATTCCATTATAAGTCTAAAACCTATTGTGTTTATCCATTTATCTATTGATGGACACTTGGGTTGCTTCCAACTTTTGGCAATTTTGAATAATGCCAATATGAACATTGGTGTGGATTTTTTCTTCATTCTATGAATGTTGTGTATTATATTTATTGATTTTCTTATGTTGAACCCCCTTGCGTACCTGGGATAAATCCCACTTGATCAGAGTGTATAATTCTTTTAATGTGCTGTTAGATTTGGTTTGCTAGTTTTTATTGAGGATATTTATATCTATATTTCTTGGGATATTGGTCTGTAATTTTCTTTTCTTGTGATATCTTCATCTGGCTAAGGTATTAAGGTATTGGCCACATAGAATGGGTTGGGAAGTGGTACCTTTTCAACATAATTTTGAAAGACTTTGGGCAGAGTTGGTATTTCTTCTTCTTTCAGTATTTGGTAAAATTCACCAGTGAAGCCATCTGGTTCTGACCTTTTCTTTGCTGGCTGAGTTTTGCTTACTGATTCAGTCTCTTTACTAGTTATTGGTTTGTTGAGCATTTCTATTTCATCTTTTTTTTTTTTTTTTTTTAAAGATTTATTTATTTATTTAATTTCCCCCCCTCCCCTGGTTGTCTGTTCTTGGTGTCTATTTGTTGTGTCTTGTTTCTTTGTCTGCTTTTGTTTCTTTGTCCGCTTCTGTCGTCAGCGGCACAGGAAGTGTGGGCGGCGCCATTCCTGGGCAGGCTGCACTTTCTTTTCACGCTGGGCCGCTTTCCTCACTGGTGCACTCCTTGCGCGTGGGGGCTCCCCCACACGGGGGACACCCTTGCGTGGCACGGCACTCCTTGCGCGCATCAGCACTGCGCATGGCCAGCTCCACACGGGTCAAGGAGGCCCGGGGTTTGAACCGCGGACCTCCCATATGGTAGACGGACGCCCTAACCGCTGGGCCAAAGTCCGTTTCCCTCTATTTCATCTTGAGTCAGTGTCAATAGTTTGTGTGTTTCTAAGAATATGTCCATTTCATCTACGTTATCTGGATTGTTCATATTACAGTTATTCATAGTATCCCTTTTGAATCCTTTTTATTTCTGTGCAGTCTATAGTCATATCCCACCTTTCATTTCTGATTTTACTTATTTGCATCCTCTCTCAATTTTTCTTTGTCAGTCTAGATAAAGATTTGCCACTTTTTATTGATCTTTTCAAAGAACCAAATTTTGGTTTTGTTGATTCTCCCTATTGTTTTTTAAAATGTCATCTATCTTTGCTCTAATCTTTATTATTTCCTTCCTTCTGCTTGCTTTGGTTTTGGTTTCCTCTTCTTTTCTTAAACTTTCCTGTTGTGAGGCTATGTCTCTGATTTGATATCTTTCTTCTTTTTAAATGTAAGCATATAGAGCCATAACTATCCCACTCAGCACTGCCTTTGTTGTATCCTGTAAATTTTGGTATGTTTGTTAAGTTTGGAATGTTTTGTGTGTGATATTGTTTTCATATGCCTCAGGATATGTCTTAATTGCCCTTTTGATATCTTCCTTGACCCATTGGTTGTTTAATTTCCATAAATTTGTGAATTTTCCAACTCTTTCTCTGTTTATTGATTTCTGGCTTCATTCGATTGTGATCAGCGAGGATATGGTGTATAATTTCAATATTTTAAAATTCACTGAGACCTGTTTTGTGACCTAACATATGATTTATCCTGGAGAATGATCCATGTGTTCTAGAGAAGAATGTGCAATCTCCTGCTCTTGGGTGAAGTGTTTTAAATACACTGTTAGGTCTAGTTAAGAGTATCATTCAAGTCTTGTATATCCTTTTTGAACTTTTGTCTAGATGCTGTATTGTTGAAAATAGTGTATTGAATTTCCATGTTACTCACATACAGCCACCTACTTCTACCTTAATATATGTCAATATTTTCTTGCTGTAAAGTGCATATACATTTATTATTCTCCTGTTAGGTGCATATATGTTTTTATTCTAGTTTATTCTTGTTGAATTGACCCTCCTTGTCAGTATATCATGACATTCTTTTTCTTTCACAAGTTTTTGATGTAAGTCTAGTATTATTATTGCTATCCCAGCTTTCATTTGGTTACTACTGGTATGGTATAATTTTTCTCTTCTTTCACTTTCAACCTACTTGTGTCTTTGAATTTAAGGTGAGTCTCTTGTGTACAGCATATAGTTGGGTCATGCTTTTTGACCCATTCTCTCAATCTCTGCCTTTTGAATGGAGAGTTTAATCCATTCCCATTTAACTGCTGATAATACTAGAGTTTCTTCTGCCATTCTGTTATTTGTTCTTTGCAAGTTTTGTTCTTTTTTTTTGTTCCTCAATCTTCCTTAAAGCTATATTCATATTTTTGTAGTGTACCACTGTGAGCTCTTTCTGAGTTCTTTCTTTAGGTATCTTTAATACATTTTTCTTTGTGTTTACTATAGGAATTATATTCAACATCAGAATTCTCCCCTTTTCCTTGGCGCTTGATAGTTTGACTACTATTTGCCTGAGTCTTTTTCTCTTTGTTTTTATCCTCATTGGACTTCTTGAATGTGCATATTCATATCTTTTGTTAATTTGGGGAATTTTTCTGCCATTAAGATGCTGAACATTCTTTCTTCCCCTTTTCTATTTCTTCTTCCTTTGGGATGCTAATATATATGTTGAGTGGCTTGATGGTGTCCCACTGCTCGCTTAGGCTCTGTTCACTGTTTTACATTATTTTTTTCTTTCTGCTCCTCAGCATAAATCATTTCAATTGTTCTCAAGTTCACTGATTCTTTCTTCTGCCAACTCCACTCTGTTATTGAAACTCTCTAAGGATTTTTCATTTCTGTTATTGTAGTCTTCAATTCCATACTTCTGTTCTTTTAAAAGATTTCTCTCTTTATTTAGATTCTCATATTGTTCATTCATTATTTTCCTGATATAATTTAGTTCTTTCTCTGTGTTTTCCTTTATCTCCTTGAGCATATCAAAGATTATTTTTTAAAATTCTTTTTCTGGTATGTCCAAAGTTATTTATTCTTATTTTCTGAATTTTTATCTTTTTCCTTTGGTTGTGCCATGATTTTATGTTTCTTTGTTTTTCTTGTAATCATTTGTTGCACATGATACATTTTGATATACTTATGTGTTTATTATGGGATTTAATCCCTGAGCTATCTGCCCCATAAGTTTGTGTCCATCTAGTAATTTGACAGGGATTTCTTGGAGTGACAGGAACTAACAAAAAACACAACAGCACCTTTTACAGTCTTTTCAAATTATCTCTTTGTTGGCTGGTGCTTTTCTGCAGAGTTTAGCTCTCCTCTCAAGAAAATCAGCTGAAGGTGAAATGAATAGCAGCTTCTTCTCTCTCTTCTCTGATCCTCTATTTCTCCTGGGATTGTGCTTACTCATGACCTTAGGAATTGATCAGTTTACAGGAATGCACATTGGGTGCACACACCACAGTATGCACATTGGGTGATTCTGCCCCTCAGAGCCAGGGGTTCACAATGGGAGTGCAGGATGGCCCCACATTGCACTAGTTAGGAGTTGGAGAAGGGGCTAGTAAGGATAAGGGTACCCCCAAAGTTCTCCTTCTCCTTCCATTTTTTAAAGCTTGTTTTCTTGATTTAGCACTCATGCAGTGTTTTAGTTTGTTAAGCTTCTCAAAGGAGATACCATGGAGTGCATTCGCTTTAACAGTGGGAATTTATTAGCTTACAGTTCTGAGGCTGAGAAAAATGTCCAAATCAAGGCATTATCAAAGTGATGCTTTCTTCTCAAAGACCAGCTGCTGGTGTTCCTTGACTCCTCTGCTATATGGCAAGGCACATGGCAGAGTCTCCTATTCTCTCCCTTTTCTTCTGGGTTTCATTGATTTCAGCTTCTCGCTTCTGTGGCTTTGTCTCTCTTTGTTGAATTGCATTCTCTTTTAAAGGACTCCAGTAAGAAGATTTAGACCTATCCTGAATGGCATGGGGCATACCTTAACTAAAGTAGTCTCATCACAAGATACTACTTATCACACCCATAGGAATGGAGTAACTTTAAGAACTTGCTTTTCTGGAATACATACAGTTTCAAACCACCACTCCCAATTAGTGTAGCTCTTTATTTTCTGGAGTTCTCAGGAAGATGGTTCACCAGATTTTGCTAGTTCTTCACAGATTCTGTGGGAGAATGGCACCCTGGTGAGTCTCACACTGCCTTCTTGGTTGACCAGAAGCCCGTTACCTTACATTTTGATATATGTTCTCATTCATGTAATTTTAAGTTTAATTTTAATCAGTTCTTTACCCTTCTGCCAGACAATGCAAGCACCTTAGAATCTTCCCTCTACTTTGCTTTTGGAATGATATTCTACTCTTGCATATTTTAATAATAACTATATTGTGATATTGAAAAAATAAATATTTCACAAGACATATTCAATTAATGCTTACTCACTTATTTACCCACGTATTTATGACTTCTTTGCTCTTTATTTCTCTTTGCATCTGGGAGCTTTTCTTTCTGCCTGTAGCACATCCTTCAGAACCTCCTTGCACTACATCTCTAATGTTGACAGCTCTCATTTTTTTGTGCTTTTGGAAAATTGTTCTTTCATTATTGAAGGTTATTTTTATTGGCATAGAATTCTAGATAGTAGTTATTCTCTGTTATCTATTGGTATGATTATCACTTCTTTGATGGTAATATTTCTCTTTTGGCTGTGTTTAAGATTTTCTCTTTTATTTTGGTTTTCTGCAGTTTCATTCCAATATGCCTGGATCTTGGAATTTTGGAATGTCTTGAATTTATTTATTTGTAAATCACATCAGTTTTGGAAAAATTTTAGCCAATTTGTCTTGAAATGTTGCTTTTTGCTCCCTTCTCTCTTTCTCTCCTCTGTCTGGCACTCTGATATTAAACTTTCTCAATCATATACTCTAAATCTCTTAGTCTATCTTCTGTATTTTCTAGCTTTTAAAAAAATCTCCCTGGCCATATTTTAAAGTTTTCTTCTCATCTATCTTCTACTGACTAGTTTTCTTTCAACTGTCTTACTTATTATTAAAACTACTCTCTGGTTCTTAATTTCAAATTTGTATCTTTTGGTTCTTGACATTTTATTTAGCTATTTTTCATATCTCCTTTGTTGGTTTTTATACCTTCTTGTTTCCTGTGGATATTTTCAATGTTTTCTTTTATTTGTTTAAACATAGTAAGCATAATTGTTTTTTAGACTCTGATAATTTCAGAGTTTCAAGTCTTTATAGATTTTATGTATTATCTTTGTTTCACTGATCATTTATTTCCTTCTGTGCCTGGTTATTTTCATGAACTCTGCTTGATGATATGTTCACTACTTATAAGTGAAAAACTTTGTACCTTTTTGAAAAAATTCTGAGGAGTAAAATGTGGAAGGATACCCATCAAGTTCTTAGCATTCATTATATCCAGTTGGGGAAAGAGCAGTAGAAGAGTAATATTTAGCTTTCCTTTATATATCTCTGTATTGCATTATTTCATTTGTAGCAATATTCATGTATTGCTTTTCTGATTTGGAAATCATAAAATTAAAATAAAAACTCTGCTCCTTTGAGGCCCTTGTTATTCAGTTACATAAGTTTTCTTTATATTGCTGTCATATTCTGACCAACTAGTTGATCCTGTGTGTTAAAAACTGGATAATATTCATCCCAAAAGCAAGAAAGTGTTCTGAATAATATCAACACTAGGTGGATAATTGATCAAACAGAATCAGCCTTCTGAGCTTTTTGTTCTCATCTCCAGTGATTTTTACAACTTGCACATTCCCACAGCCATCCATTGGACTCTATTATCATTTTTAAGAGCTCATGAAGATCGTAGTTACCAGGGTTTCTGAGGGGAGGGGAAGGGAAGAATTGGTGGCATGTAGGGCATTTTTAGGACTTTTTAAAAAAATTTGAGGATTAAATACCAATGGAAGAACAAGATTTTAAAGAAAAAGGTCATTGGGGAGGGACCTGGACACCATTGTGTCAACAACGCCAACTCCTTCCTTACATCATCTTCAGTAGCTGGCTACATCAGTGTGCTGATACTTTCTTCTCTCTCTGAGAGCACCTTCAGGATTTAGTTGACCTTGACCTCATCAGATTCCAAACAAATAAATTCAGATTCCTATCCACTTTTCCCTAATTCCAACTCCAGTATGGCAACGGGATTATGTATTTGAGCTAAGCCCTTTGACTGTGACTTGCCAACGATCCTCTAGCCCAGGCCTCAAAGGGCATTGGAATTGGGTTACATGATTTTGCAGTGGTGAATACAGGTCATTATACATTTTGTCAAAACCTATAAAATTGTAGGGTGTGAAGTGTAAACCATATTGTAAACTATAGACCGTGGTTAGTATAATAGCAATGCTTCAATATATGTTCATCAATTGTTGCAAATGTACCACACTTGTGTAAGATGTTATTAATAGAGGGGGATGGGGTAGGGTATCTCTCTGACATTAGAGAACTACCAGAGTAGGAGTGGCCGCAGGAACAGGATGGAAGGGAGAAAGGTTGAGATAAGAAAGTGGGATATTTGAAGAGTAGACTTTTTAGATTGAGCTCTTTTTGTTTCCTGTTAGAATTTTTTAACTTTATTTTTAAAGAAGTTTAAGATTACAGACGAGTTATATAAAAAAGATAGGGGATTCCCTTATACCCTACCCTTTAAAGCTTTCTGTTGTTCTTAAAATGAATATCATAAATCTTTATACATTTTGTCAAAATCTATAAAATTGTGTAGTGCAAAGTGTAAAACATAATGGAAACTATAGACCATGCTTAGTAGCAATGCCTCAGTAATCAGTAGTAACAAATGTACACACTAATGAAAGATGTTAATGGGGGAAAGTGTGGGAGGGTAGAGGGTAGTGAATATGGGAATCACCTATAATTTCAATGTAACATTTATGTAATCTAAAGCTCCTTTAAAAAAAAAGAATGGGTAAAAAATAAATATGAAAATCTTTAACCTTGACTAGGGAGCCCTGCATGACCACCCATGCATCCTCTTCTGTTACCATGTGTATTCCTTTCCAAACATACTTTACTTCTTGCACATCAGTCACACAGATTTTCTTCCAATTTCTTTAATGTGAAGTTTTCTCCTACCACAGGACATTTGTACATGGTATTTTCTTTGGATCGAATGCTGTCTCAAACCTTCCCCTAACCTTTTACATAATTATCTTCTACTCATCCTTCATCTCCTAAGCTCAGGTACCACCTTCTGTAGAAGCCTTGCATAACCTCCTTGATCTCATGGCACCTTTGCAGCAAGTCATGGTACCTAGTACGTATATAATACATAATTGTAGAATGAAATAAGTGAATGAATAAATGAACAATTGGAATGATTTGTCTGTGGAATATCTTGGTGGGGATTTCCCTTGCATGGTTAAATGCATGGTTTTGGAGCTTGAGAGAGTGATCTGGAATGAAAAGATTAATTTGGAATCTAATGTATGTGAGTGATAATTAAGCCTTGAGCTGTCTATAAGATTTCACAGGGAGAGTTTATAGAGAGTGAGGAAAGAGGCAGAAGGACAAAAACCTTGGGAATATTCACATAATGAACTCAGGCAAATATAGAATAAGCCATTCATGGAGGTTGAGACTGAATATGCCATCTACACCCTGCAGATTTTCCTTGCCAGTCCTAATTTTAATATTCTATTATTTTAGTTAACAGATTTCACAACTGTATGTTTGGTTTTAGAAAATATGTTGTGATATATCTAAAGGAAATAAATCTGAATCTAATTTTTAGTATAAAGAAGTTTCAACTTGATTTATTACCATTAATAACTGTGATGAGGAATTAAGTATCTTTTGAAAAAATGTTTAATACATGATATGTTTAATCTTTTTTTCCTTAGCCTGAAAATACTCTACTGATTATATGTGAGAATGGCTATGTTCTTGAAGCTCCACTTCCAGACATAAAGGAGGAATTGGAGGATCATGATATAATTTCCTATGAAATCAAAGACATGTGCTTAAAATGTTTCCATTTCACAAGTGTCAAATCTAAGATTATGGTATGGGATATCCTTGCATTATCTTCTAATGTTAAGTGCTAAAGAATATATGAAAAAAGAATAAGACATAGATTCTGAGCTAAGGGAGCTTATAATATAGTGAGAAAGCAGCTAACTGTATTAGAGGACAAAAGTGAGTAAGTATTAATATCAAGGTGCACAGAAAGAAATTTTAGGAGTGTGCAGAGAAAGGATTTATGATTCTTATGGAGGAGTTGGAGAGGAGTGAAAGATGGCTGCACAGTGGAAATATAATACCTAAAGAATGGCAAGGATTTTGAGATGATGAAAATGGTGTGGAGGGAATTAAAAGTCCTAAGGGAAGGTAGAATTATGAGAATTTTAAGTGCTTTTAGAAAATGAAGAATGGACTGCTGAAATGGAAGGGTGAAATTTGCAGAGGGGTATGACAGGAGTCTGCGACCTCCAAATGAGGCTCCTTAAATGACAGCCAAGACATTTCAACTTAATTCTTGGGCCACTGGGATCCATTGTGAAGAGGTGATTGATGTGATGAGATTCTACAAATTAGAAGATAATTCTGAAGGGTAAAGAGGATGAAGAGGTTAAAGATGGAGGGGTAGGGAGAACAATATTAGAAGGTTTTGCAATGACCAGTTGATAGATGATGAGGGTCTAAATCACAATATTACTGATATTGGAAACAATTCCCCTTGTAGATTATTTCAGTCTGCCCAATTCATGGACTGACAATGATAGGTTCTGTGAGAAATGTATGTAATGTCTCTATTAGGAGAGAAATGACTAAGTTCTATAAAACCAAGATTGGTGGGGGCAAAATGAAAAGGATAGTCATTTAATGATTTGAAAGTTTTAATGATAAAAATACATCCCCAAATTGATAATTATTTTTAAATGACATTATTTGTCATGTCAGAATATGAGTTTTTCTAGGACCCTATCTTCCTTCTATTCTCTTTTTCACCCTCAATTTTGTAGATGAATGAATGTGATTACAGTTGTTTTTATATCTTCCTACTGTCTCTTTTGCAAAAGAGATTTATTGAAATTGAAAAGAGAAAGAAACAAAAGGAGTTGAAGGAGCAGGAAAGGGAAGAAAGGAGGAAGCAACTTATAGAAGAGATGGGAGAAGATGGAGAAAAGTATTTTCAGGAGCAGGAGGAAGAGGAGACAGAGGAAGAGGAGCCATTACCTGAACTCTTTATTCCTTCAACTCCTTGTCACATCCTCTGTGGATTTTACTCTGAGCCGAGGAAGTTCTGGCTTTCTTTGGTGAGTCATATTGATAATTTTTATCTTGGTCCTATCCCAATATCCTTGCTTTCTAGCACATTTTTTCTTTCTTACTGTTATGATAAGACTTCATTCATTAGCTGCTATTGAAGAATTGCGTTTTGATGAATGAATATGGGATACGGTTATTTTTATATCATCTGATTATCTCTTTTATATGTCTACTTGTTATATCTATTGTCATCTATGACAATCATACATGTTCCAGGCAGGTCAAATGGGAAGAGTCAAGGGTAGAAGGGCAAAGGGCTAAGTGGTTTGCCAGTTAGGTCTGTTGCTTTTTAATTTTTAAAGTAATAGTCTTTTCATGGTAGCACCATTCTATAGACCTTGCTTACACCTTGTTATCTAGAACTGTGCCATGTGGCCACATGGAAATTTGGAAACATATTTTTTGATGGGAACATTGCTAACCTGAACAAAATTGAGACTTGGCTAAGAAGGAAAAAAGCGAAAAATGGATATTGAGGAGGCAAGTTTTCAGGGGCTATCCCAATGTCATAACAGTATATCCTCTAGTTATATATTATCTAGTCCTGTCATAGAACATTTTTTCTATCACCAAGAAAGATTTCCTTTATTATAAATTTGCTACAATTTCAGTTCCTCTACCAAAAATGTAATAATTAACAAAAAAGATATGTGAAAGATCATTATAAATTCATAACTGGTCCCAAGTCTTTGGCCAGGTTAAGAGACTGAGTAGCCAAGGACTGTTGCTTTAAGGAGTGATGAAGATTGAATCCTCCCCTTTTCCCAGAAATCTACCTTTTAGAAAATATTCTAAGGAAAGTAGTAGTAAGAAGAATGGAAAGTAATAGTGGAAGCACCATGTAACTCCATTTATTAGTGCCTTTACCCTTTCTGTCTTTTGATTTTTTTTTTTTTTGGTACTAGAGAAGTTGTAGGTTAACAGAAAAATCATGCATAATATACAGGGTTTCCATATACCCTTCTATTATTAACGCCATGCATCAGCATGGTATATTTGTTATAATTGATGAAGAAATATGATATAATTATATTATTAACTATAGAACATAATTTATATTAGGGTTCACTGTGTTGTACAGTCCTAGATATTTTTTTAATGTTATTATAATAACATATTTAGAGCTAAAATTTCTCCTTTTAACCACATTCAATATATAATTCAGTGCTGTTAATTATATTCATAATGTGCTACCATCACCACAAATCCATTTTAAAACTTTTTGATCATCCAAATAGAAATTCTATACAATTTAAGTATTAACACCCATTTCCTCCCCACAAACACAGTCCCTGGGTACCTATATTATAGATTCTGACTCTATGGATTTGCTTATTCTACTTGTTTAATATCAGTGAGAACATATAATATTTGTCCTTTTGTGTCTGGCTTATTTCACTCAACATGATGTATCTAAGGTTCATCCATGTTGTTACTTGTATCAGAACTTCATTCCTTTTACTGATGAATACTATTTCATTGTATGTATATACCACATTTGGTTTATCCATTTATCATTTGATGGACACTTGGGTTGCCTCCTTTAGCAATTGGGAATAATGCTTCTAAGAATATTGTTATGCAAATATCTGCTTGAGTCCCTGCCTTCTATTATTTGGGGTATGTTTCTTCCCATGGGATTGCTGAGTCATATGCTAATTCTATATTTAATTTTCTGAGAAACTGTCAGACTGTCTTCCAAAGAGGCTGCACCATTTTACATTCCTACCAACAGTGAACAAGTGTTCCTATTTATAAATCCTCTCCAAAACTTGTAATTTTCCATTTTTAAAATCATAGCCATTTGTGTAGATGTGAAATGGTGTCTCATTGTGGTTTTGATGGGCATTTCCCTAATGGTTAATGATGTTGAACTTCTTTTCATGTGCCATTTCTATATCTTTTTTGGGCAAGGCTTTTGTCCATTTTTAAATTTGGTTGTTTATCTTTTTGTTGTTCAGTGGTAGAATTTCCTTATATATTCTGGATGTTATACCCTTATTGGAGATGTAATTTCCAAATATTTTCTCCCATTGTATAGGTTGTTCTTCCATGATAAAGTTCTTTGATGCACAAACATTTTTAATTTCGATGAGGTCCTTTTTGTTTATTTTTCCCTCTGTTGCTTGTGCTTTGAGTATAAGTCTAAGAAACCATTGCCTAACATAAGTTCCTAAAGATGCTTCCTTACATTTCCTTTGAGGAGTATTATAGTCATAGTTCTTACATTTCGATTTTGATCCATTTTGAGTTGATTTTTGAATATGGCATGAGGTAGGGATCCCCTTCGTTCTTTTGTATATAGAGATCCAGTTTTCCCAAAAACATTTGTTGAGGAGATTCTTCTTTCCCAATTGAGTGGTCTTTGCCCCCTTGTCAAAAATCAGTTGCCTGTAAATGTGAGGGTTAATTTCTGAGCTCTCATTTTGATTTTCTTGATCTACATGTTTGTCCTTGTGCCAGTACCAATCTGTTTTGATTACTGTAGCTTTGTAATAAGTTTTAAGATTAGGAAGTGTGAGTCCTCCACCTTCATTCTTTTTTTTAAAGATGTCTTTTTCTATTTGGGGTGGGGCCCCTTACCCATCCAAATAAACTTGGTGATTGGCTTTTCCATTTCTGCAAGGAAGGCTGTTGACATTTTGATTGGGATTGCATTGAATCTGTAAATTGTTTTGGGTAGAATTGACATTGTCACAATAATTAGTCTTCTAATCCATGAACACAGAATGTCCTTCCATTTATTTAGGTCTTCCTTTATTTCTTTTAGCAGTATTTTGTAGTTTTCTATGTATTAGTCCTTAGTTACATTTATTCCTAGATATTTGATTCTTTTAGTTTCTATTGCAAATGGAAACATTCTTGATTTCTTCTTCTAATACAAGATATTTACTAATTTCCCTTGCAATTTCCTCTTTCACCCACTAGTTAAGAATACATGGTTCAATTTCATATATTTGTGAATTGTGCACTTCTCCCTTTTTTTGTTGATTTCTAGCTTCATTCTATTGTGGTTGGAGAAGATACGTTGATGATTTCAGTATTTTTTAAATTTGAGACTTGTTTTGTGACCTATCCAATGGTTTATTCTGGAGAATGATCCATGTACACTTTAGATTAATGTGTATTCTGTTGCTATTGGGTGAAGTGTTCCATATATGTCTATTAGGTCCAGTTGGATTAGAGTATCATTCAAGTCTTCTATTTCCTAGTTGAACTTGAGTAGATGTTTTGACCCTTAATTTATTTCCTTTAAAGAATCCCTGATCTATATAGAGAAAGCAAGCAGTTAGGAACAAGATAGCTCTTCCAGATGATCATTTGTCCTTTCACAAAATGGCTAAATTTTACCCAAATAGTCCTTCCTGGGAAGTTAATAGTTTAAAACTATCCTACCCTGAAAACTAGCTGTGACAACAGTGATCTGCAAAACAGTTATTAAACACTGCTTATTCAGAATATTTGAAGTAAAATGGAACTCAGTATATAGTTAGAAGTGCCATCTCCTTTGTATTGAGTTTTGAGGAGAAGCAAATAATTTTAATGTGTTTTTATTATAATTCTATAGTTCCATATATATGAACAATGGAGAGGTTTCATAAAAATAATAAAACCTATTTAAAATCATAGAAATCATACAGAAATAGATGTTTTTAAATGTGAAATAATGAAAAAATACCCATGTGGTTTTAAGTGTTTTATAGTCAAATACCTCCTTCTGTATTTATTTCTTTTCCAGGGTGGCTATGATGCTGGTTTTCTATATCACTGTGAATTCCCCCCATATCATGAAAGCAATAATATCAGAGAACAGAAAGATGAACCTTTTGATTTCCGTTTTCTAGAGGATACAGATGATAATCCTATTCATACTATTACTTTCAGGTAAACATAGTTCCAAGAATCTTAAAAAAACACAAAACAATTCTTATTCTTTAGTATAAATGTTTATGCCTGTCATGGATATGGTCAATTCTTAATGATCCATCCAAATGGAGGGGCACTCAAACGATGTTTGATTGACTAAATTAAAGGAATAAATAGAATCAAAGCTAATCCTAAAACTGTATTTCAATACCCCCTATCAAAAATTCTGTCAGAATTTCTGTTTTCCACACAATGGAATTTAGTGGATTTACCTTCTGTCTTAGTTTGCCATAGGACAGCCAATGCAAAGTACCAGAATGGGTTGGCTTTAATAGTAGAGGTCTTATTTTGGGTAAAAGTTTATACTTCTGAGGCTATGAAATGTCCAAATCAAAGTACCATCAGAAATGCTCTCTCACCAAGTCAGCTACTAGTGGTCCTGTTGTCCTGCCATGTGGCAAAGGTGGTGGCTCATCTCTGCCAATGTCCCTGCCTTTCCTTCCCAAAAAGCTATCATCTCCTGGATCTCACTGTAGGCAATCAGGCATAGGACTTATCTCTTGCTGGGCCTTCCTCTCTTAGTCTCAACTGCACTGCCTTCTTCCCAAATTCAGCTGTGGGCTCTTAGGCATAAGGCTCATCTCCTCCTCAGACTTGAACTGCTCTGTGGGCCCAGCCTCCTGGCAGCTTCATGCTTAAGCTTTGACTGCTACTGATCCTCAAGTCCTCTCTCATGTGGCAGGGTAAAAAATGTTGGCTTCCTTTCCCCGTGTGTCTCTATGTCTCCTTTTATATAAACCTCCATTAAGGGGATGAAGACCCAACCTGAGTCACATCTCATTGACATAGTCCAATCAAAAGGGCTCCCATACCCACAGGTACAGATTAGTTCAAGGAAGTAACCTTTTTCTTTTTGGATTCATAAAGTAACTTCAAATCATCACACCTTCTGTTACATAGAAGGATACTATTACATAGTTAGATAATGAAGTTTAAGGGTTACACTGATTCCAGAGAAATCACAATTGGATCATTCATTAGTCCTTTATTAATTGAAAATTGAGCATACATGCCAGTCATTCTTCTGAAGACCAAATTAAATAGTTCTCAGTTTCAAATTGGCCTTTTCCCCTCTACCCTTTGTTATTAAAAATGTAGTCATTTATCAGTTAATTTAAATTTAAATGTTGTCGTTATCAGGTTAATATGAAGAAAAATTTACTTTCTTTTTTGTCTCATAGCATTAACCAAATTATGATGTTTTGTGGAATGAGCAATGGAGCAATTCGGGTCTATGTCTTAAGTAAGAATGATACTTCTTTGACCAAGATGGTGCACTACTGGCACTTCAGTATGCATGACAATGATTATGGATGTATTAAAAGCATCTGTACTAGCTTTGATGACCGTTTTTTGGTGACTACTGGAACAGATAGTAATATTTTTGTTTTCAGCATTTTTTCTGAACTAGAGTTAGAGAAAGACATCAAAGCCAAGGTGCCATCCCCCAGGGTATGTAACCAATGAAATAGCAACAACAAAAGCTTTATTTTAAAATAGTGGTGAAATTGCTCATATTCTTTAAAAATTGAAAACTGTTTAAACATGTTCATGTTATTGTCTAATCTTCCTATCATTATTATAACTTTGACTCCTTCTATATTTAATATAAAGGTGTTAGATTCCCATTATTATGAAATATGTAGATTTCCACAAATTAAAAAGATTATCAGTTTTTCTGAACCAATCACTTTCTTGATCTAAAGTTTTTTTTTCAAATTGCACAATTTTTTTCCAGATATATATATATATTTAACTTTTTAAAATTGAAATATATCACTCATACACAAACATACATAAACAAAAATGTATAATAGTTGTGAACTTAAAAAACAAACATGTACATAACAAGCATATATAACATCTCACACTACCACCAATAACTTGCATTGCTTTTAAACCTTTTTAACTAATGATTAAAGAATATTGTCAAAATACTACTAAACAAAGTGTCTTTCCCCTAACCAATCCGATTATTATCTTTATATCATTTATGTATTTTGCTTTTCATATATTCATTCATTCATTCATTGAAGGGGAAAATATAGAATGTACACCATACTGTGTGCTTTTGAAAAGTGTTGTAAAAATATTATTGTCTTTTAATTAGAATATGACAATGTGGGTGGTGATCAAAGATTCAGTGTACATTATTTTATTCTTAGGAAGGATAGATTATTGGCTTTGTGATTAGCATTGAGGGTTCAGATTTCCAACATATATCCTTTTGCCCTGTCAAAGGACCTGAATTTTCTATTATTGGAATGGATCCTTTGGATAAAGTCTTAATTTAATGGTCACTAAAATTGCTTCTAAAGATTAGGGAATTGTGTTTGAAAGTCCATAACTAACATTCCTATAAACACATTTCTTCCCATTTAATAGAGAGGCAACTTCAAAAGATCACACAAATATTGTAAGGAAGATTTGAACAGCTAAATTTTAATTTCTATTAATAGCGGCAAAATGTGAGAGTGGGCTACTGTTGAAAGAGTCCAACTCAGGGAGAGAAATTACAGAACAGAAAGTATATAAATAAGAAGAAAATCTCTGTTTCTACCTAGTGATAACCTTGTCTAAAGAAATCCATATTGAATAGAAAAAAATCCATTGCCCATTTGTATAATAGTGTCCTATATATGACTGCCGTGGATGTTTCTTAAATCACTGAAGCAGACTTTCCTTTTTCTTCATTAAAATTTTTTTTTCTAAAAGAAGCTTTAGATTACATAAATGTTACATCAAAAATATAGGAGATTCTCATATATCCCACCTCTACCCTCCTCTCCCACTTTCACATTAACAGCTCTTTCATTAGTGTGGTACAATTGTTACAATTGATGAACACATATTGAAGCATTGCTACTAACCATGGACTATAGTTTACATTATAGTTTATACTTTGCTCCACACAATTTTATAGGTTTTAACAAAATGTGTAATGGCTTGTGTCCATCATTGCAATGTCATGCAGGACAATTCCAATGTCCCCAAAATGCCACCATGTTACACCTATTCTTCCCTCTCCCTCCCTTCATAACCTCTGGTGGCCACTGCTTTGATAGCAATAATACAAGTTCTTCCATTGCTAGAATAATAATAAGTCTATAAAGAATAACAATAGAATAATAATAAGTTTACTTTAGTCCATTGTTCATTCCCCAATCTTGAAGATTTTGGGATGATGATGCTACTCTGTTTCTGACTGAGAAGGGATTTAGATCCCATGGGGCAGATGAATGGAACTGTCTTGCTTGAAGTTTTAGATACTCTCTGTTTTTTGGTTATGGGCATTGTCCCACATCACCCTTTTATTAGTTGTACTAGGCAAGTCCAATGTATTGGAGAATAGATGTTGTAACTCTGCTGAGATTTAGTGCTCAACCAGCATATGAGCAGACTGAAGATTTAATAATCATTGGCACCCAGGGATTATTCTGCTTGGTAATAATCCCTTAGTGCCAGAGAGGTTCCTCCCCAGGAGACATGCCCCATTCTGGGGAGAGGTAATGCATTTATATGCTGAGTTTGGCTTAGAAAGAGGTTGCATTTGAGCAATAAGGAGGCTTTCAGGAGGTAACTCTTAGGCAATATATAATACTAGGCTAAGTTTCAACTTCACAAGAAAAGGTTCGTGAGTACAGTCATCAGTATCAAGGGCCTGGCTTAATGGCCTGTTCTCCTTTGCTAGGCACTACCTATGTTCTCAGAGGATTCTTGCAGCTCTATTAGAAAATGTAGCAGGACTCCCTAGGATGGGTATTCAATATTCTTTCAGTTCTTGTGTGGGTTTTCACCCACCAAGACAACACCCCATGAACACTTGAACATATTCATATGCCTTGGAGGCATGCCCCAGATACCCACCTCCCGCACATCTCCCCATCACCAACACCCTGCAACAGTGATCCTCCCCTGCCACAGTTGTGACCCCTCTGTGATTCAAAACCCCCTCAAAAACAAAGCAAAAAACCCCACAACAAATAAAATTATTAAGAAAATAAAATATAATAATAAAGAAAATACAAAAATAAAAATAAAAATTTTTTTTTATTCATTGTGTCTTTCATCACTGTGAGATCTGTTAGATAATTTCTTCTGTACCTTCCCCCAGTGTCTTTTTTTTTTTCTTTTTCTGCTTTATCTTCAAAGAAACTTTAGGTTACAGAAAAGTTACAAAAAAATATAGGAAATTCCCATATACCCAATACCCTCCCTTTCTCCCAACCTCCCCTATTAATAACATTTTACATGTGGATGGTACATTTGTTACAACTGTAATACAAATATTGAAACATTGCTACTAATCATGGTCAATGGTTTACATTTTGCACCATACACTTTTATAGGTTTTGACAAAATTTAAAATGGCCTGTATCTGTTATTGCAAGATCATGCAGAACAATGCCAATACCCTAAAAATGCCCTATGTTCCATCTATTCTATTCAGAAGGAATTGGAGAGTGTGTGGGGGAAGCTTCTTATATAGGTCTGTTCTGAACCTTACTGAACTTTAGAATCAGCTGGGGTTAGGATAACTGGCCTTAAAAGTACAGGTGCCTGAGCCCTACTCAAGAATAATTAAATCAGAATCTCTGAAGATGAGAACCAGGAACCAGTATTTTATAAAACATTCCCACATGATTCTAATGTGCAGCCAGGAGAACCATTGTCATGTATTTTGGAACTATTGAAAGCACCTTTGTTTAACTCAAACTTACTGTAAACAGCTGCAGCCAGGACACAGGTGACTGAGTATTGGTATCAAATTCTGGAACTCACATTGATATTGGAGAACCAAGGTGCTTAGCTCTGGGCAATAAAAGATTAAAAATAAATAAAAATCAATCAATTTATGTCTGAAGTGATTACCAGTCAGTAGTTTATTAAGCATCACTGTCTGTTGCACTGGCCATATTTTGTGACTTTCCTTTTAGTAAACTTCACTGCCATAAAAAATTGTGGATTATATTTCCTATGAATAATGACTGGTATTATAATAAAGCAACTTGATCAGAAGAGAACCTTTATTTTCCTTACAATGAAAGACAGCAAAGCAAAACAGAGACCTAACTGTTATAAAAATAAATAGCAATAAACAGACTTAATTTTACTTAAGACCTGATTAGTTAGCAAGCTAAGAATCTTTGTTTAGTTCATTGGGTTATAATTCTTCAACAGCACAAAGACATTTAACTTCACATCGCCTGAATAAACAAATGTATTTTTAAGTGATTGTCTTCACAGTTCCTCTTAATTTAAACTAATTTTCTTTCTAAATGGAGACTCATACTTCTGATTTCATATTTTTCTTTCTCGAGAAGGGGAACTATATCATTCCGTGTCTCACTAATCTGTGCATTTTCCACTGTATGTTGTCTTTTGATAAGATGATTTGAAATTCTTAAAATTTAAAATATATAAATATGTATTTTTAAATATATATATTTATTACTTTAAAAAGATAATTAGAGTACATAAATGTTACATTAAAAATGTTGGTGATTCCCATATGCCCTGTTCCCAATCCCTCCCACATTTTCCCACATTAACAGCATCCTTCATTAGTGTGGTATATTTGTAATTATACATATTTTAAATCAGCTTAGTATACCCAAGGGATATTCTTGGGAATTATACATATAGGCAAAGATATCCTAAAAACAGTACTTTGAAATAAATGACCTAGAAATTGTATATATTCTTTGTTAAAAACACATGAATATTAGTAATTCATATTTTTGGTGGAAGGGAGGTATGACGATATTAATGTTTGGCATATATATGATTAGGTTTCAAGAGTTTTTCTTACCCCTTTAAATGAAGCCAGAACAAATAAGTTTAGTCAACTGCCACATTTCCCCTAGTTTACTTTTTAAGAAGATATTTTTCCAGACCCAAAATGGTTAGAGATTGGAAGAAAAATGCAATTTACTTTTTATTAGATATTTTAAGGGAAATATTATGCAATTGAGAAGGCTATATATGAGTAAGTACTTTTCTTCCCTCCCTACAGTTTGGAATTGAAACAGAAGTAATTCCAGAAGATATTGAAGATCCTAAAGCCTACAGGTATGGGAATTTTTGGTAAAATATACCAGCCTTGTCTTTTTTGCAAAACAAACCAATATTTTACAGAAATTGACCAAACAACATGAATTTTCGAATTACCAAATAGTAAATTTTCTCTTATGCTATTTCTGACTTCTAACCTGTTAGCCTTTTAAATTTCTGTTTTCAGTATTGAGAATGCCAGGAGAAAAAGAGAACATGACAAGTTAATGAAAGAAGTGGAAGAGATAAAGGCTGGAAAGAGAGAACAACTTAGAGTTTTGAGGAATGAATTTTGGAAACTACTAAAAATGAATGAAGAATTACCAAAGCATATGCAGTTTACACGAGAAGTATAAAATAAATTTGATTTTAATTTTAACATATGCTATTTCTAGATCAAGACTACTATTTTACGAACAAGTAGAAACACTTAAAATCATCTTTAAGTTTTTCTTTTTCTGGCCAATGTGTTTGCAGTAATTAAATTGCTATAGAACTTGACACACTACTTGGTTTGGATGAAGATGAGCCTCTTTACATTGTGCAAAGTGGGATTTCGCTACCTCACTTTTTTTTTTGTCACAAGATGAGATAAATATACATAAATATATTTCCAGATGCTTAAAAAAACACAATTCTTCCTATGATATAAGTTTGAATCTGGTTATAACAGTTGGGTAAATGCATGTATACTTTTATTCTCTTTGGTCCCATTTCTACAATTCATCAGATTTATTGAGAAGATAGTACCTGGTTGATCTGCAGAGTTTCTAAAAGTTGACTTAGTATGGGTATAGCTATGGGGACAATGACCAAATTATTTAAGCTAATTTTGTTATTTTTTCTTTTATGACTTATTGAAAAGCCCTATCTTTCTGTAGTGGCTAAATTTTTCATTTTGTACTTCTTCTGAATGGAATTACTGTCAAGTATCTAATAAAATAGAAACCCAGAATTTATTATCCTAAGTATACCCCTGGAATGCCCAATCTGTATTTCTGTAAATACTAAGTTAATTTCATCTATAAAATGCTTTGGTGACATCTATCTCATAATGAACCACTAGTTAAAAGAAGGTTATGCTATTTTACTAAGAAAAGGGTTGCCACTTCCAGAGTATAGGTGAGATATTTAAAAATCAACAACTGTGCTATGGCTAAGCACTTGACACTCATATCGTTACCTAACACACAAATGCCTCTGGGGTGAAAAATTACTATTCACAATTTAGTGTACATGACGGCTCTAATCCAGGAGTGAAATGGTCCTCGTAGTAGACTTTGATCCCTTTGGTGAAGGACAATTCAGCCAGAAATTGGTGATGTCAAGGAGACTTCAAAGACTTTATCATCTTTCCTGAGTGGAATCACATGGAAGGGGATGTTCAGCTCATGATCATCTGCCAGCTGGTCAAATTAGAGTATTTGTTTTGGGGTGGTGGGAATATATTTTTAACTTTGTATACTTGCTAATTATTCTGTCAGCATTCATTACTTTATTGTGGGAAGTAACATAATATGTAGCTTTAATCGCTTTATTCATTATTCTGAGAACTTATCTCATATAATGTGGAGATCAAAAGTATATTTTTTCTCTTCTAGAATGTGGAGAGTTATGAAGTAACATACAATTGAGATGAAACTTAAAAATCTGTACCTATGTATGAAACAGAGCTTTTGTTGCTCAAGTACCAATATTGATGAACAAATCTACTTCTCTGCAGGATTTTGATATAGATTCCAGAATTCGTGCTGAGATTAACAGAAAAAAAATTTATAAAATTCGACAAGTAGAAAAGGAATTAGCTTGGGAAAAAGAGAAGCATCATCTTGGCCTAATGAAGCTACAGAATAGGTAGGATCCAAATTTCCTGCTTGTTAAGATGTTTGAGAGGATATGTTTGAGTAATAGTAGTCTGCAATAGCTTAGGCAGAAGTGGCCATATAAGAGGTAATCTGAAGTACCCAACGGCTCTTGAAATCTCAAGGAATCCTCTTGTCACTGCTACTGCTATCTTCCTGAGCTCTGTGCTTACTCCTTCCTAGTTTAAATCTGTGAAATTTGTTTAGCTGTTAGGTTTTTACCCATCAATTATATAATGCATATTTACTTTCTGTTTTTGATGATTTATTTTGTATCAAATTCATACATGAGCATATAGGTATAAAAAATCAAAAATCAAATAGAACCAAAGGACTTAAATGAAATACAACTGCTTCCTGTTCCATCTCTCCCCTTCACCGGTTTGACTTCAGGGAAGAAATAATTTTTTCCTCTTTTTATTGAGATATAATTTATATATGATAAAGTGCATAAATCTTAACTGAACAACTTGGTAATTTTTATATATGGATAAACGTTATGAATACATATGTATACTGTACTACTGAGCTCAAGATATAGAGTATTTACAGCACCCTAGAAAGTTCCTTCATGCTCCCTTCCTGGCAAATAACTGCCTTCCAAAGGTGAACATATTCTTATCACCATAGATTAGTTTTGTCTATGAACTTCATGTAAATAGGAACTTTCAGTGTGAGCTCCTTTACATTTGGTTTCTTTTATTCACTGTCATGTCTGAGATTCATGTTGCTTCATGCAGCAGTTTATTCTTTTATTGCTTTGAAATATTCCATTGAATATAGCACAATTTATTTATCCAGTCTGCTATTAATGGGCAATTTAATTGTTTCCGTTTTGGGTTCTACTATGAGTAATACTGCTAAGGAACAGTCCTGAATATATCTTTCTTTTTTAATGTATTTTTTGAATAAGTACTTGTTTCTGTTGGTTATATACCCAAGAGTGGAACTGTTGGGTCATAGGTTATATGCACGTTTAGCTTTATTTGATACTGCCAATTTTCCAATGTGATTGAATCAATTTACACTCTGAAAACGAATGTATGAGAATTCCAACTGATCCTCATGCTTGTTGTCTCTTGGTATTGCCAGCCCTTCTAATTTCAGCCATTCTGTAGTGATATTTCAGTATGGTTTTAATTGGTATTTCCCTGATGAGTGTTACTTTTCAGCCCCTTTTCATATTCTTATTGGTTGTTTGCATATCCCCTTCTGAGAAGTGTTTGTTCAAGTCTTTTGCACATTTAAAAAAATTGGGTTGTCATAAGTATTTGTATATTCTGAATATGAGTCTTTTGTTGTGTGTGTGTGTATAAAATATTTTGTTCCAGTCTATGGCTTGTCTTTTCACTTTCTTAATAGTGTTTTTGGCTGAGAAGAAGTTTAAAATTTTAATAAAGTTCAATTTATCATTTTTTATGATTAGTGCTTTTGTTTTCTATTTTAGAAATCTTTGTCTACTCCCAAGTCATGAAAAAATTCTCCATTTTCTCTTCTATAAGCTCTATTGTTTTACCATCATCCATCTTGAATACTTTTTGTGAATCATAGGAGATAGGAATCCAGTGTCATTTATTTATGTGTATACAATTTACTTAGTATCATTAATTTAAAAAACACCTTTTCCTCACTAGATTGTACAAGAGCTTTTATCATAAACCAGGTGAGCATATTTGTGTGTCCATTTCTGAGCTCTTCATGCTATTTCATTGTTCTATCTATCTGTATCTTGGGGCTAGAATCATACTATCTTAATTAAGTCTTAACATCCAATTGCATAAATGCTCCAGCTTTGTTGTTCAAGATTGCTTAGGTCCTTTGCATAGAATCAGCTTATAAATTTTCACCAAAAAAAAAACCTGCTGAGATTTTGATTGGAATTATACTGAAAGTATAGATCAATTTAGAAATAACATAATCTTAAAATTATATAGTCTTTCAATCCATAACATAGCATATCTCAAAGAGAATCGCTTTTAATATTTCTTCTAGTTGTTACTACTGTATATCTAAATAAAACTTTATTATAGTAAGTATTTATTGACTTCCAATTATGATAGGTGGGGACTTTGCTTACCTTAATGTTCTCATATTTCCTCTACCTTCTTGAACTACAGAATATATTATAATAACCTTTTAAATGTCCTTGTCTGCTAATTATATTATCTGTGTCATTTTTGGGTCTGTTTCTATTTTCCTTCCTCATTGTGTGTCATATTTTTCTCCTTGTTTGTCTGCTTGGTAAATATTAATTGTACACCCTACATTACAGGTACTGTATCTGTTTGTATACTTTTAAATATTCTTGAGTTTTGTTCTGGGACTCAGTTACTTGGAAATAGTTTGATTCTTTGAAGTTTGCTTTTTTTTCTTCTTCTTCTTTATTTTCTTTTAAATGTTACATTAAAAAAATATGAGGTCCCCATAACCCTTCTCACATTAACAGCCTCTTACATCCACTGCACCTGGCGAATACATTCCGGAGCACCGCTGCACCACATGGACAGTGGTCCACATTGTAGTCCACATTCTCCCCCAGTCCACCCAGTAGGCCACGGCAGGACACACAATGTCCAGCATCTGTTCCTGCAGCACTACCTAGGACAACTCCAAATCCTGAAAATGCCCCCACACCATATCTCTTCTTCTGTCTCCCTACCATCAGCAACTACCGTGGCCACCTTCTCCACATCACTACTACAATTTCTTCCCTTACTAATCTCAATAGTTCCCCAGCAGAACACCGGTAAGTCCATGCTAATCCATACCCTATTCCTCCATCCTGTGGACCCCAGGATGGTTATGTCCAGTCCCCCTCTACATCAAGAGGGGACTTAGATTCCACATGGATGATGGATACAATTCTCTTGCTGACAGCTGTAGGCACTCTTGGTTCCCAGGTGTGGTGGTTGACCCTCTTCACCTCCCTGTCAGCTGGCTAGGCTAAGTCCAAGGAACCAGAGGGTAGGAGCTGCAAGTCTGCTGAGGCCCAGGGCCTGGCCGTCACATGAACAGTCCAGAGATTCAGGTCTCCTGAGTATACATGAACCCAAACACCAACCACAGGTCCAGTAAAAGTAATAGAAGAGGCATGTGTAGAAAGGTCACATCTGAGTCCAACTCCATCACACTCAGGAACACAAACTCCAAAGTGGGGCCAACTGACATGGCCCTGAACTCCAGAGCAGTCTGCCATGACCATAGAACCTGGGAGTCTCTGTAGCCCTCAGAACCAGCACCTGGGTTTCCATCTACCTTGGCTATCTCTGGTACCCTGCTGAGGTATGCGTAAACATTACCCTCTGATGACCTCCTGACTCTTTTGGAGACTTATAGCCATACAAACTCACTTGTCCTTTCCATTTCCCCCTTTTATCCAAAGTCAAAAAGCAGTTTTTAATACCTGATATTACATGTAGACTGAGATATTCTGCTGGTCTGAGTTGACTCCTTTATTCAAGGTCTTTTTCTAGTTACATCATCAGCTGGTATGAAGCTTGCTTTAAATCTTATTAGGTAGAACCAAAACAGTCTTCAAATTGGGGCTAATCCCCACCAAGACTGAGTACTCTTCTGAGTATTCTATCCTGCGTCCCAGGTATTAGGAGGCTTGCGGGAATACAAACTATGCCAACTTTGTGTGAGATCTGATATTTATTCTGGTTCTTTCCTCAGCCCCAAGAAGACTCCTCACATAAGTACTCACCTGGGGTAAAGGAAATTTCTGTATATCTGGAGCTCTCTCTTTGTGCAGCAATCTGGTTCTTTGCCCTGCAAATTAAAGCATGTTGGCCTCCCCAAATTTTCAACATTGTCCTCTCAGCTTTATCTCTTGAATCTGTTGGGATTCCCCTTCCCCTCCCTGCACTGCAAACTGGAAACTCTCTAGGCATTAAACTGGGCAAATATAGAACTCACCGCGTTTATTTCCCTTCTCATAGAGATCAGTATCTTGCATGGCCTATTGTCCAATGTGGGAAAACCATTGCTTCATATAATTTTGCCACTTTTTTAGTTGTTTAAGGTGGGAAGGTAGTTTGGTCTCCATTAATCCAACTTGACTGGAATCAGAAGTCTACTCGGGTGGTTCTAATATGTAACTCACTGGTTGGAAATGGCTAAGTTAAATGCTATCTTACTGTCCTTTAACTTGAACTTTAATTTCCTCTTGACAATTTCAATTCTATTCTTCCCAGTTTGAGGATAATTTTCCTTTATGGAAAAGATAAAAGAAAAATTGGATTGAAAAACAGTGGCTCAATCTAAAAAATATTTGTCAGGATAATTTGTTGATATGTTAATTTGTATACATACTTTTGTCCTATCCCCTCATTCCAATCAGATAGCTAGGCAATATTATTTCTTCCATAGGCTCAATGAAGACATGATGCTATGGTGGGTGGAGGAGCCCAGACCAGGGAGGAAAAGTAGTGAAGTAAGGAAAAGAGGAAGAATATTTGAAGCAGGGAAAGTTGGGGAGGTGAGGAGCTTCCACACGACTAGGGGCAGGTTGGTGAAGATGGATCTAGAGCTGTGGGCACGTGCTCACTGGTCCTGACAGCATCTGGGGAGATGGCAAAGGCCTCAGAGGTGACGGCTGCATGTGTGTTTGATCCTGAGCACAAGGGCTTCTGGCCTCTTCAAAGACTGTCTGCTCCCAGCAAAGCACAGAAACAACAGAATTAGGGACTTGAAGAAGCAGGCAGACCAGGACCATAAGCCCAAGAAATGACTGAAATTGACTTTCCTGTCTGTCTGGGGGAATAAGAGCCCAGAGTCAAATTTAAGTTTTTTAAATAAAATAAAGAACAGCAATATTGCTTAAATAGCTGAGCTTGTGTGTTAGCATTCATACTTGTTATATACATTTACAAATATATTGTGAATATTTATTAAAGTCAAAACAAAAGTTTACTATTTTTAAGAGTGAGGTTTCTTTCTGAAAGGAACTTCTTACCCATTTGCTTCTCTTAGTAGGTAGCAATCTAGTAATAAGTTTTTCAAATATTCAGTATGGGACAGAGGCCTTTAATATCAGGTAAAAAGCCTTAATGGCTACTGATGACGATCACACTCTTCCTTAGGTAGTGTGCTACAAACGCAGGAAAATTACTGATCCTGGAAAATAATTTCATCTTGAAGGTTTTCTGGGTTATGAAGTTAAGGTTTTTAGAGGAATCTGTTTTAATTAGCATAGGAAAACCTTTTCAGAGATTTGAAAGAGCTACTGCTGGGCCAGCTGAAGAGAAAGAATCATACAACGTCTTTATTTTGGATGAGAATTATCTTCACAGCTGTCACTTCTAGGATAACACTTCCTGCTTGTCATTTTAAAACAAAAGGAAAAGTAAAATAAATAGATGGTAATACCCTAGATCAACATCTCCCAAACGTATTTTGTGGAACATTGTGGAAAAATAATAATGTATAAGACACATACCTCCAAAACAGGATAACGTGGGCTAAGTTAATACATGAAACCCCCTACTTAGAGGTCTATAATTAACCTTAGCTTTTCAGTACAGAAACTTGTTTATCTTTGTTCACTGCAACCTATGCTGTTTGATAAATCTATATATGTGTGTCCTGCTAAACATCAATTTGGGAACCAATGTCCTAAGGAATAAAAGGATGTGATTAGCAACAACAACAAAAAAACACAAAATACATGACTGAAAGAGCCAGAACCAGAGACAGAGGGAATAAAAAGATGAAAGATTAAAATTACTAGTCTTTTCAAAAAAGATTAGTTAATTTATTTATCCTCTCTTCCCTCTCCCCTCTCCCCATTGTTTTGCACTTGCTTTCTGCTCGTTGTGTGCTGTATCTGCTTGTCTTTTTTTTTTTTAGGAGGCATGGGGAACCAAACCCCAGACCTCCTATGTGGGAAGGAGGCACCCAATCACTTGAGCCACATCCTCTCCCTGCTTGTGTCTCTCATTGTGTTTCTTTTTTTTTAAAGATTTATTTTTATTTATTTCTCTCCCCTTCCACCCCCCCCCCCCCCACCTAGTTGTCTGCTCTGTGTTCATTCATTGTGTGTTCCTCTGTGACCACTCCTATCCTTATCAGTGGCACCGGGAATCTGTGTTTCTTTTTGTTGCGTCATCTTGTTGTGTCAGCTCTCCGTGTGTGCAGAGCCATTCTTGGGAGGCTGCACTTTCTTTCGTGCTGGGCAGCTCTCCTTACGGGGCACACTCCTTGCGTGTGGGGCTCCCCTGTGCAGGGGACACCCCTGCGTGGCAGGGCACTATTTGCATGCATCAGCACTGTGCATGGGCCAGCTCCACACGGGTCAAGGAGGCCCCGGGTTTGAACCACAGACCTCCCATGTGGTAGGTGGATGCCCTATCCATTGGGCCAAGTCTGCTTCCCTCGTGTTTTCTTATTGCATCATCTCGTTGCATCAACTCGTTGGGCCAACTCGTTGTGTCATCTTGCCATGTCACCCCACTGCATCAGCCTGCTGTCTTGCCCGTTTTCTTTAGGAGGCACCAGGAAACAAACTTGGGACCTCCTATGTGGTAGGCGAGCATCCAACTGCCTGAGCCAGATCCATTTCCCCCAAATAGTCTTATGACAGTGGCTTTCAAAGGATGTTCTCTGACCAACAATATCAACATTCACTTGGGAACTTTTTGGAAATGTAGATTCTTGGGTCCCACCTAGACATACTGAATCAGAAACTCTGGAAGTGGGGTGCAGTAATCTGTTTCAACAAGCTCTGCAATTTTTTTTAAAACAAATCAATTGTATTGGTACATATTAACAAAGCATAAATACATCCAAAGTGTACAATCAGTGATATTTGGTGTAATCACATAATTGTACATTCATCACTTCACTCATTCTTAGAGCATTTCCATTATTCCAATAATAATAAAAACAAATAAAAAACAAACAAAAATCATTACCTCTCAGTCTCTCTATGCTTCCCCTGCAGTACATAGCTGCTATTCTCTTTCCTTTTCTCTAGTATATTTGTAGTTATATTTTGCAAAGTCTTATATTTGCAATATCATCCATATTTTTGTTTTACATGAGGTTTTACTGTCATATACAGTACCATTGTAGAGTTTTCAGCTTTCCTTCTAGTAATACACATGACCTTAGAGTTTCCCTTTCAAACCACTGTCATAGCCATACAATAGCACTGCTAGTTACAAAAACCATGATATGCTCTCACCATTTCTATTCATTTCCAGAGATTTACTAACAACCTTTTTTACCAATTCTGTACAAATTAAACCTCATCTTTTCATTCTTTACTCTCTTTCTATTTTCTGGTGACCTATATTCTAATTATTAACTTGATGAGTGTATACAATCTATTTAGTTCATAGTAGCGCAGTCATACAGTATTGTCCTTTTGTGTCTGACTTGCTTTACTTAACATAGTGTACTCTAGGTTCATCCATGCCATATGCTTCATGACTTCATTTTTTCTTTTTACCACTGCATAGTATTCCATCATGTGTATATGCTACAATTTGTTTACCCATTCATTAGTTAATGGAAACCTGTGTTGCTACCTTTTGGCACTAATAATGCCACTATGTACATCAGTGTACAGATGTCTATTCATGTCACTGCTCTCATTTCTTCTGGGTATATATCTAGTAATGGTATTGCCAGATCACATGGCAAGTCTATATTCAACTTCCTTAGGAACTGCCAAACAGTCCTCCACAGTGGCTGTACCATTCTACATTCCCACCAATAGTGAATGAGCATTCCTCTCTCTCCACATCCTCTCCAATATTTACAGTTTTCTGACTTTTTAACAGATGTCAGTCTCATAGGTGTGAAATGATGTGCCATTGTAGTTTTGATTTGCAGTTTCCTAATCGCTAGTGATGTTGAACATTTTTTCATGTGTTTCTTCATCATTTGTGTTTCTTCTTTGGACAATTGTCTTTTCAAGTCTTTGACCCATTTTTTATTTCAGTAGTTTGTCTTTTTATTGTTAAGTTGTATGATCTCTTTGTATATCATGGATATTAAACCCTTATCAGATATATGATTGCCAAATATTTTCTCTCATTGAGTCAGTTGCCTTTTCACCCTTTTGACAAAGTCCTTTGAGGTGCAAAAGGGTTGAATTTTGAGGAGGCCCCATTTATCTATTTTTTCTTTTGTTGCTTGCGCTTTGGGTATAAGGTTTAAGAAACGACCACCTATCACAAGAGCTTAAAGATGCTTTCCTACATTTTCTTCTAGGAGTTTGATGGTTGTTGCTTTTATATTTAGGTCCTTGATTCATTTAGAGTTAATTTTTGTATATGGTATGAGATTGGAGTCTTCTTTCTTTCTTTTGAATATGGATATCCTGTTCTCCCAGCACCATTGGTTGAATAGACAGTTTTGGCCAGGCTGGGAGTGCTTGACTCCCTTGTCAAAAGTCACTTGACTGTAGATGTGAGAGTCTATTTTTGAGTTCTAGATTTGGTTCCGTTGGTGAATGTGTCTGTCTTTATGACAGTACCATGCTGTTTTCACCACTCTAGATAAACAATATGCTTTGAAGTCTAGTACTGAGAGTCCTACAACTTCATTCTTTTTTAAGGTCTTTTTGGCTATTCAGGGCTCCTTATCTTTCCAAATAAATTTGATAACTGGTTTTTTCACTCCTGAAAAAAAATGCTGTTGGGATTTTTATTGGGATTGGGTTGAATCTGTAAAACAATTTAGGGAGAATTTACATTTTAATATTTAGTCTTCCAATCCAAGAACATGGAATACCCTTCCATTTATTTAAGTTCTTCAGTTTCTTTTAGTAATGTTTTATAGTTTTCTGAATACAGGTCCTTTATGTCCCTGGTTAAGTTTATTCATAAATATTTGATTGTTTTAGTTGGTATTAAATGTAGGTTTTTTTTTTTCTTTCTGATTTCCTCCTCAGATTGCACATCAGTAGTGTATAGAAACACTACTGATTTTTGCTTTTTAATCTTGTATCCCACCTGTATTAGTCAGGGTTCTCTGGGGAAACAGAATCAACAAGAGATACCTGTTGATAATAAGAGATCTAATCAGAGTCTCTCACGTGACTGTGGGAATGCACAAGTCCAGGTTCTGCATGCAACTGCAACCAGGGGCTCCAATGAATGTCCAATGAAGGAAGATCCTGATGAGTTCTGGGAGATGTTGGCTGTCTAAAGACGTGCTAATTCTCATTCAATGCTGGAATCACTTCCCCTTTTTAGGCATTCAACTGATTGGATAAAGTGTCACTCATTGCTGGTGGTAATCTCCCTGACTGATATAATTGTAGTCAGCTATCTATAATTTACCACTGCAGTAAAGTCAATGGTAACTAAAGTCCATAAATGCCCTTGTAGTACAATTAGCCCAGTGGTTGCTTGACCAGACACCTGGGCACAATTACCTGGCTGAGTTGACACATTAGCCTACCCATCACAACACTTTGCTTAACTCATGTTAGTTCTAATAGCTTTGTTGTGGGTTTTTCAGGAGATGCTAGATATAGGATCATATCATCAAGCCAATAATAAAAGTTGTCCTTCTTCTTTTCCTATTTGGGTGCCTTTTATTTTTTTATCTAGTCTAATTGCTCCAGCTAGAAAATTTAGCACAATACCAAGTAACAATGATGACATTGGGCATCCTTGTCTTGTTTCTGATCTCAGTGGGAAAGCTTTCATTCAGTCTTTCACTATTGAGTACAATGCTAGCTGTAGGTTTTTCATATGTGCACTCTACCATATTGAGAAAGCTTCCTTCTATTCCTATTTTTTGGAGTGTTTTTATCAAGAAACCGTCCTGTATTTTGCCAAATGCTTTATCTGCATTAATTGAGAGGATCATGTAATTTTTCTTCTTCAATTTATCAATGTGGTTTATTACACTAATTGATCTTGTGTTGAACCACCCTTGAAAACCTGGGATAAAACCCACTTAATTGTGGTGCATAATTCGTTTAATGTGCTTTTGGATTCTGTTTGCAGGTATTAATATTTTGTGAGGACTTTTGCATCTATATTCATTAGAGATATTGGTCTGTGATTTTCTTTTTCTGTAGTATCTTTATCTGGTTTTGGTATTAGGGTGATGCTGACTTCATAGAATGAGATTGGTAGTGTTCTTTCTTGTTCAATTTTTTGGAAGTGCTTGAGCAAGACTGGTATTAGATCATCTTTGAATGATTGGTAAAATTCACTGGTGAAGCCATCTGGTCCCAGGCTTTTCATATTTGGGAGATTTAAAAAAAAAATTTTTTTTTAAGATTATTTATTTCTTTCCCCTTCCCCCCTGCACCAGTTGTCTGTTCTCTGTGCCTGTTTTGCTGCGTGTTCTTCTTTGTCCACTTCTGTTGTTGTCAGTGGCATGGGTATCTGTGTTTCTTTTTGTTGCATCATCTTGTCATGTCAGCTTTCCGTGTGTGCAGCACCATTCTTGGGCAGGCTGCACTTTCTTTTGCTCTGGGCAGCTCTCCTTATGGGGCACACTCCTTGCGCGTGGGGCTCCCCTATACGGGGAGGTCAGTAAAAAGAATTTATTGGGAAATGGAAAAGAACAGAGCTTGATGAGAAATGGGAGAGAAGGATAGAAATATGCACTGAAATTTGGTGTGGGCTCCTTTAGGCAGATGCAGGTTCCTCTAGGCAGAGATAGTAAGCTCTGGCTTGTATGGTTACCTTTTAAACTATTAATTATTTCTTCCTTTGCTAATGCTAAGGGGGGATAGATGTTATTGGCTACCCCAGCAACAGTAGGAGCCAATGTTGAGGACTGTTTGGAATATCACAGGCAAGGGGAGATCCTGGAAAGAATCAGATGGTACCTCAAGGTCAGGGTCAAAGTCTCAGCAGAGTCTTACAGCCATGTTGTCTGTTGGCCATGTTGTGGCTAATTTTTCCCCCACTTCCCTTTTTTTTTGTTTTTTTACAATCTGACCTTTATTTTTTTTATTTATTTTTTGAAGATAAATAGATCACACAGAACGTTATGTTAAAAAACATAAGAGGTTCCCATATACCCCAATTCCTAACCTTCCCCCTTCCCGCCCCCCCCCCCACTTCTCCCACATCAATATCCCTTTCATCAGTGAGGCACATTCATTGCATTTGGTGAATACACCCTGGTGCACTGCCACACCCCATGGACCATGGTTTACATTGTAGTTCACACTCTCCCCCAGTCCATCCAGTGGGTTATGGCCCAGACACAGCCAAAGTAGATACAACCCCAGGTACTGGTGTTTCTGAGGGCTACGAAGACACACAGGTTCTATGGTAATGACATGGAGTTCGTTGCCTTGCCAGTGGGCCCTACCTTGGAATTTGCATTCCTGATTGTGATGGTGTTGGACTCAGATGTGACCTCTCTATACATGCCTCTTCTGTCACTTTTACTGAAACTGTGGTTGGCACTGGGTTTGTGTATGCTCAGGAGACTTGGACTTCTGGACTGTCCATGTGCCAACTGGGCCCTGAGCTTCAGCAGAGTTGCAATACCTACTCTCTGATTCATTGGACGTACCCAGGTCAGCTGACAGGGAGGTGAGAATGGCCAACCACCACACCAGGGAACTGAATGTCTACAACTGCAAGTAGGAGAATTGCATCCATCAGCCATGTGGGATCTAAGTCCCCTCTCAGTTTAGAGGTGGAGTGGACATCGCCATCCTAGGGTCCACATGATGGAGAAATATAATATGGATTGAAGTGGACTTGCTAGTATTCTACTATAGAATAGTTGTGACTCTAGCAATGGAAGAAATTGTATCATTGATGTGGAGATGGTGGCCATGGAGTTGCTGAGGACAGGCAGAGGGAGGAAGAGGTGTGATATGGTACATTTTTGGGACTTGGAGTTGTCCTCATTTCCCTTTACTAAACTGCCTCAACTCCCCACTCAGAGAGTTTATGCCCTTATCTTAAGGTGGTGCTGAGGGGCTATGGTAATTCTTCTGTAGTTACTTCCTATTGGTTAGGGCAGTAGTCCCTACCTGACAGGGTGTAAACCTCTGGCTATTCTATTGAGGTCAAGGAAAGATGGGTCCAACATTGTGATTTGAACTGGGTGAAATCCCTGCATGACTCATAAGGGATTGATTATGTAAGAAATAAACTTAATTAGAATTTTGAAGATACATGGCCCCGCTAAAAAGATTAAAAAATGATGATAAGTGGGCCCAAAAGGGGGCCAGCTATAACATACTGGACCATGAGAGTGAGAAAGACTAGGTGTTTTCAGAGACTACATCCTTCCAAAGTTGATGGGAAGCAGCATTCTTCCTTGAGTTCATTTATGCTATTGGTTTACTTTAGGGAGAGATAATGGTAGACCTGCTGGGTTGGGTATAAACTGCCAACCCCAGTTCCCACAGCAGTGGTTATGCCTAGGACAGCTAGGAGAGTTTTGAAGGGGCACTGCTCTAGACATAAACTCAGTATAGGCAACAGATGGCAAACAAAATAATTTAAGATAGCCATTCCTTTATCTTATAGGTACATTAATTAACTACTTAGAAAATTAATTAAGTGTACCAGAACTTTAACATATTCAGTATACCTCTGCATATGATCTAGAATAGAAAAGATATCATCATAATCATCAGGCATATATCTAGAATAGTAGACATATAGGTACAGCACTTAATACTAATCAATGCACAAGTTCCTCTTTGAGCTGCAATTAATAGATCTAAGCTCCAGGTTTGCAATACTGTACATATTATCTCTCCATGGGAGCAGACCAGTTGTGTTTAAGTTCTACTTATATTGCTCTGGTAAATATTGCTCCACTTGGCAAGCTCTTCCCATAGCCAGCATGCTACAGTACCATTGACTCTAGAGAGAAGCTAGGAAGGTAAGTTCCAATAGTTCACTGGCCTGGGACATAGTGTCCTTCAGCACTGTGAAACAGAGCCAGTCTGGAGGCAGTATCCATTGTACATTTGGCTATATAGAGCCCTCGCTGGCTGCTGCAGGAGTCTGAAACTGAAATATCCTCTCCATGCACTTCAATATATTTTTATTTTTTTTAAAGATTTTATTTATTTATTTAACTCCCCCCCCCCCCCCCCGTCTGTTCTCTGTGTCTATTTTGCTGCGTCTTGTTGTCTTGTTTCTTTGTCCGCTTCTGTTGTTGTCAGCGGCACGGGAAGTGTGGGTGGCGCCATTCCTGGGCAGGCTGCTCTTTCTTTCGCGCGCTGGGCGGCTCTCCTTATGGGCGCACTCCTTGCGCGTGGGGCTCCCCTATGCGGGGACACCGCTGCATGGCACAGCACTCTTTGCACTCATCAGCACTGCGCATGGGCCAGCTCCACACGGGTCAAGGAGGCCCAGGGTTTGAACCGCAGACCTCCCATGTGGTAGATGGACGCCCTAACCACTGGGCCAAGTCCGTTTCCCTCTCCATACACTTCAAGAGCATGTTCAGAGAGGTAGTAGATACTTTTATTGTTTTAGGGGCTACTGACCAACCTAGCCAATAACTCAAATGGAGAGGCAACATGCAGTGTACAAAGACCTGGTTTGAATATACAAGAGAGTTTGACAATATTGAAATTTATCTCTTTTGATTTTTATATACTTTCTAAACACTACCAATGCAATGTATAATGCTTCAAATGAACTTAACTATTTTTACTTTTCTTTTTACTTTTACACCTTTTCCATAATGATGTTAATTAACAGGCATTTTACTTTAGCAGTACAGGAAGACTACTTTCTCCATTATTTTCTGAAAATCTAAGATTCCCAATAGAATCAGGATTATCTTCCCTTACCACCACTTGACTATGCAGATTGAGCTTGCCTCTGCCAGATTCTCCTGTTATGAAGTTATTTTTTGCTATTAGTATCAATTTAGGTTCCTAATTAATAATGGCTTCCTGGAATTAGCCATTTTTAAATGCTTCAGTTTAGAAGATGCCTTCACAAACTCCTTATAATTAACCATAACCACATAGTTACTTTACCTTTAAATAAGCTTATTAAATTATAGTTAGCAACCAGTGAAATATACTTTTTTCCTTTTAAGAGAACAGATCTACATTTCCTTCTTTAACTTAATTTCATTAGACATGAAATTACAATTTTTACCATCTTAAAGATTTAATACATATAATATTAATTTATTTAGTTGGTATTAAATAAACCTAGGGAGATAACACCCAAGCTAAATAAAATTGAAACCATTATAGTTTATGCAAGGAATGCTTCTTTTTTCCTCCTTCCTTTACAGGAGGCTAAAACCTCTTTTTTTAAGTAAAGTTTTAAAACTGTGAATAATCTTAAAGGCATACTGACTGTTAGGTTCTGGAATAATTATAATTGTTTAATTTGTTTTAAAATATCTTTCCATAGCTTTCAAGAACTTTTTCTTTACTTACTGAAATTTGATAATTCAATTAACCATCCTTGTTTTAAGGCTAGTAAAAGGTTTAAATTGGGGAATTAAAGGGCAAACTGCCTTTTAATTTCTCACCCTAGAAGATAGAGGTTTAATCTGCCACACCTAGCCCCTTCCTCATAGTTCTTGCAAAGAGAAGGCCCTGGGGGCTGGGTAGGTCAAAGAGCTCAGGAAATCTTTTTCCCTTTCCAAATATTTTCTATATTCAGATTTCTATATGACCTTTCCATCCTCCTTAGCCTAATTTGGGCTCCAGGAATATTCATTCACATATTTAACTGCATATTTAATTTTTTTTAGCAATTTGAATAGAGCTCTTTTAAGAATTTTCATTTGTTAATTTGATATCACTATTCCAATATGTGATGAGCAAATAGGCAAGACAAAGAGTTAGACACAAAAACACAGCTCACTAAAGTTACTTAGGACATTCTTGTACAAAATAAGTTTAACTGTAAAATAACATTTAAAGGATTTCTTTGAAAGCTATTTCTAATTACTCTATTTTGCACTGTGTCCATGCAGTTTTGCACAAAAATTTTGTTCCTTTTTTTATTGGCTATAACCAAATTTCCCCCACTGCTATAGAATACAATTTACAACAGTTTATTTTACTTCAGAGCTTTGCTGATTTCCCATTTTGACTTTGACAGACCTTGGATGTAAAACACTAATTCCAATATATCATCATGGAGGTCACTGAAGCCTCAGGGAGACTGCTTTCTCTCATGAATTGCTGCTTTTAGGAACCTCAACAGTCAAGGTGGGAGGCCTTCCCCACTCCCTGGTCCTCGGAGATAACAGGATTCCAGCGGTCACTGGACTGGAAGAGTGGGCAGTTTAACCCCACGGGTCAAGAATTCCACCAGGCAGCAATTTAGTCCACACTTGGAGCCATGAGAGAAAGCAGGATTATTGACATCAGGGGAAGGACAGGAGACAGGGGCGTCTGAAGTTTGCTTTCCCCTGAGTCATATGGAGGCAGAAGTTGTCATGAAATAACCATAAGCAAAGGCCAGGGGTGAGGCTAGACCTGAAATAACGATAAACAAAGGCAAACTCATTTTATATTTACTGTCATAATAACTGAAGTCTAAGGGATAGGTGAAGCTAGTGTGCTAAAGCAAGGGTGTAGCTAGATGTGGAGTAACCATTAAAAAAAGGTAAACTTAGTTTAGAATTATCAACACAATAGCTAGCATAAGCAAAGATGAGATTAGACCTGAAGTAACCATAAACAAAGGTAAGTCAGTCTAAGGTTACACTTAACAATAGTGGGTCCAGACTAAATCCACCCAGCTATAATAATTTCAAATATTATCCTTCTGTTGTTTTATAATATAAAGGCATCTATATAATGATCTTAACTTAGTTATGGTTTCTAGTAAGTTTCCTCTTAAAAACAATTTGGACATTTCCATTTATTAACTAACAACCAAAACAATTTTATTAGTAACAACTATGCTAAGTTTGTCTGCTTTTTCAGCAGTTGAATTAATTCCACTTGTGAATTTTACATCAAATTCAATTTCAAGATAGTATTGACATTTAAAGACTCATTTTTAGGTTACCTTTCACTATATCCAATTTATAACAGGTGAATCCTAAATCTGATTTACAAGTTCTAGGCCTGAGCAGACTAACAAAGTTAAAGCAAGCACAGATTAGAATAGAATAAAAAATTTTACACACTTAGCTTAGTTTAGGGAAAGACTTGACTTCAGAATCACCTAGACGCAAAGCTCCCAATGTCTGTCCATGGCAGAAACTTTGCGCAGGAACCTACAGCTTAGTTCTCCCAGGAAAATCCCTGGGCAGCTGCTAAGTATGGAGCCAAGGGTCCAGAGAAGCCCTGCACCTGACGAGACACAAACTGGGCTGCATCTCATTAGTTACGTCCTGCAAGAGGTAAAACACTGCAAGCCTTTTTCACTGGAAGGATGGGAGTGTAACTGATGGCACGTGAGGAGTTTCCTTATTCTACATGGTAGAGGTTTATAAATGGATTGCATTTCCTCATCCCTTTAAGGAGACATGGTTACGTCCTCTCCTCTCTTAAACATATTTAACTGGAATTCAGGGTGCCATACAAAGTCACTCACAGCCATACTGTGGCCATGTGGTGTGGCAGGAAAAGATTAGCCTCTTTCTTTTTAGACTATCAGTAGGCAGTTGTCCCAATTTCTGAGAAGGGACCCCAATGGGGAGTCTGCTGGAATGCTCAAAGAGTTGCTCATTATCCTAGGGGAGGATAAAACACATTTGTCAGTCTGGGCACATGTCACCAGTAGATCTGAATGGATTGCTTGCTGAGCCAGTGTCCTGGAAATTGGGGAACTCTTCTCGTTGTCCCCATGTTCTGGAGATCAGGAGCTTTTCTCTGGGCATCCCCAGAACCTTAGAGATCCTGGTGGCCTTTCTTTTGCCTGCTTTGCAGCAACCCCAGGTGCTGGCTATGAATGAGCTCACCTCATAGCTGCTCCTAAGATCTGAGATCCGTGTTAAACCCGGCATTAAAAGCCCATTTAAAAACACTAGAGACTCCTGTGTGGAGAAAGAGCAAAGCCTTAGGGCACTACTAAGGGTAAGGTTCATGCTTTACTAAGAAATGCATTTCCAGTTTCTAAGGCATTTTAAAGTATCTCACAGATCCAAAATAAGGAAGGCAGTAAGTTCAAATGGACTTTTCATTAAAAGGAGTTAACTAGTGGTCTGAGGAAAGGATACAAGGGTAAGTCATTCTGAACACACAGAGAGGGCCTTGTAAACTCCTGGCAGATTCCTGATGGACTCAGGTCCCATGTCCAGTTAGGTCACAAGGGCGGTTTCACCCTGCCGCCCAGAACTTCCGTGGATCTACATGGCGTGGGGACTTTCCCCTACCACTTCTGGAGAGGGAGTTGGGAGTCTGGGCAGATTGATTTTATGTCCTGTGGGAGCCTACCCAGGAACCCCTCTGAAATGGCAGGCTAAAGACACTTCTAATTAAAAGGAACTCATAGAGAGGGCCTGATAAACTCCTGCTAGAGACTCCTGCTCAACTCAGGCCACATGCCCTGTCAGGTCTCAAGGGCGGTTTCACCTGCCACCCAGAACTTCATTGGTTAACTGGAAACTCAAGGTCAAGGCAGCTGGAAGATTGGGCAGACCGAGTTTATGTTCTTTGGGATCCTATCCAGGAACCCCGTGAAAATGACCGAACCCAAAAGGGCACAGACATGCTATAAAAAGTTTAGACTCACCAGACCTTGCTGGGTGTCAGAGAAGATTACCTGCCTCTTAAAACTCCTGGCTGTCATTCACAAAATGAAGCCTGGGAAACGTTGAATTCCTCTAGGTTCTTGGCTTTGTTGCATAAAAGAATTTAAGAACACACCACTTTAGTTAAGTCAGTAAAAAGAATTTATTTGGAAATGGGGGGAAAAGAACAGAACTTGCTGAGAAGTGGGAGAGAAGGAGAGAAATAGCCCTGAGATTTGTTGCAGGCTCCTCTAGGCAGAAAGCCTGGTGTTCTTTTATCTTTTTTAAAAAAATATGGAATCCTTCATGAATTTGCGTGTCATCCTTGTGCAGGGGCCATGCTAATCTCAGTAATATTCCAATTTTAGTATGTGTGCTGTGGAAGCAAGCACAGTGTCTTCTTAATAGACTTTATTTCTTTAGTCATATTTTCTTTAAATTCTTTGAAGTGATTTAGGAGAGTGGAGTGATTATCACTGATTAATTGTCTTAAATTTGTTATCTCTTCAGGATATTTGGTTAGTTCTTTTGGCTGAGCCATCTCTTCCTGTTTCCTAGTATGGCTTGTAATTTTTTGCTGATGTCTAGGCATCTGATGATGTTGGTGAATTTACACTGATGGCCAATTTCTCTTGCCTATTTTTTTTCACAGCTCTTCTTTTTGTTTTTCTTAAGATTTATTTTATTTACTTATTCCCCCACCTTGTTTTTTAATACCTGCTGTCTGCTCTCTGTGTCCATTCACTGTGTCCTCTCTGTGTCTGCTTGTCTTCTCTGCTTGTCTTCTCTTTAGGAGGTACTGGGAACTAATCCTGGGACATCTGATCTGGGAGAGAGGCACTTCATCCCTCAAGCCACCTCGGCTCCCTGTTGTGTCTTTCATTGTCTCCCCTCTGTCTCTTTTGTTGTGCCAGCTATCTGGCAGGCCAGCTTGCCTTCACCAGGAGACCCTGGGAAACAAACCCAGAACCTCCCATATGGTATATGGGAGCCCAGTTGCTTGAGCCACATCTGCTTCCCTCACAGTTCTTCTTTTGATATTTGTTTCAACTTATTCTGTCTTTAAAAATGTCCAGCTTAAGTGATCAAAATTGGGTCAGGTATTCACTAGTGGGGTGCAGAGTTTCTACCAGGGGTTAGGACACAGAACAGAGAACTGTTTTTATCCATACAATTTCCAGACTGGCCACCAGATGGTACTTGTCAGCACACCTTTCCACAGAGGTATTTCATTCTGGGCTTTCCTGAGTTCCTGGACTGAATCTCCACAGTGGACATCCAAAGTAGGCTCTGCTGACTGAATTCACTAAAAAAAAGCCCCTCAACTCCCCCTCTCTTTTCCCTTGAAACGGCTGACAGGGAGGTAAGTGTCTGTTCCCCTCTAAGTCAGCTGCAGTGAACCGGGGTTTTACCCCAGCTTAGTATTTTAGAGGTGAGGGAGGGGAGTTGACATAGGGGCTTGGTAACTCATGTTCGTTATTTCAGTTTCTTCATTTCTCTGTTCCTCACCCTCCTGGGAGTTGTGTAGCACTGTCCTGGTCTGCTGGCCCTTAAAGCTGGTCCCTCACACAGCTTTTGGCTCTTTCTCCATTGTTTTTGTGAGAGCATTGAACTCTGCTTGTTAGTGCAATGCCATCTTCCCACAATTTCTGCAAATCATTTTATTAATAATATGCACTAAAATTTGAGAGTCACTTTTCTAAGATAATACAAAGGAAAAACAATTTAAATAATTAAAGTGTATTCTTTTAAAAATCTCTCTTTTTAAAATTTAAAATATATGATTGGTCTTTGTAAAAACCTGCACCCAATACAGAACTACTCAGAGTAAAAGTGAAAAGTTTTTCCATTCCTGTGTAACTATTTTTTTTTCTGCGCTGGGCAGCTCTTCTTACAGTACTCCTTGTGCATATCAGCACTGCATGTGGGCCAGCTCACCACAGGGGTCTGGAGGCCCTGGGTTTGAACCTTAGACCTCCCATGTGGTAGGCAGACGCTCTATCTATTGAGCCAAATCCACTTCCCCCTATGTTACTATTAATAACAACTTTTAATATGCTTCCAAACAGTTTTTATACATCCATAGTCAGATATATTTATGTTTTATGTAGACTGTTATATAAAGTCATATATACATATATATAAAAATGATCTTTTATAATGATGTGATCATAAATCTCTTATGAAACTTTATTTTTTCATTTATCAATATTTCACATATTTCTACATGAGTTGCTTTAGGTCTTACTATTGCCCTTTTAAAAATTGGTTTTATTTATATTTTTAAAAAAGCTTTGATTACATAAATATTGCATCAAGAATAGAGGGGATTCCTATATACTACCCCCCCCGCTTTCTGCCATTAACAACATCTTTATTAGTGTGGTACATTTGTTACATTTGATGAACACATATTGAAGCATTGCTACTAAGCATGAGCTATAATTTACATTATGGTTTATACTTTGCAACACAAAATTTTATAGGTTTTGACAAAATTGCAATGGCTTGTATCTGTCATTGCAATACCATACAGAACAATTGCACTGTCCTATAAATGCCCCTTGCTATACCTATTCTTCCCTCTCCCTCCCCTCAGAGCCTCCGGTGACCACTGACTTTATGTCAGTGATACAAGTTCTTCCATTAATAGGATAATAATTTCTACTTTAGTCCTTAGTTGTATTCCCTCCTTATATTTGTTCATTTTCAATCTTGAGGATTTGGGGATGCTGATGCCCACTCTGCTTCCAATTCAGTGGAGGCCTAGATCCCATGGGGCAGATGGATGGAGCTGTCTTGCTTGCAACTAATTGTAGATACTCTCTGTTTTTTGGGATGGGCATTGTCCATGACCATCCTTCTGTTAGTTGTCCTGTGTAAGTCCAATGAACTGGAGATTAGGTGTTGGCTGCAACTCTGCTGAGATTCAGGGCTGAACCAGCATATGAACAGCTGGAAGACTTAAGTCTCTGGGACATATGTTTAATACGAATAGTGCTAACTATGGGTTCAAATAAATGGGGCAGAAGAACTGTGTATAGGAAAGTTATAACTCTGATATGTTGGGGAAATAGGTTATCATATATAGTCTGCCCTGACTATAGTGTCTAGATGTTTCTAGAGCCCTCAGGACACTCACCCCTGCTTGAGGCACTATTTATTGTGGCAGCCAGTGATATCCTTCTGAGATGTGCATAAGTGTAACCTCTAGAATGACTTCCCAACTCACTTTGAAATCTCTTAGCCATAAAAACTCCTTTATGTTTAGTATTTTCACCTTTTGGTCTAGGTCTTTTCCATAAAAATATTTTTTAAAGTATTCAGTTGATAACTGTTCCACAGCGTATTCATTTAATGCCCAGATGAAGGATATTTAAATTGTTTTTAATTTATTTTTCACTCTATTGAACAATGTTGCAGTGAACATTCTTATACATATATTTTGTACTCTTATTTGAATAATTTTGTAAGGTAATTTGCAGATATAAAATTTTTGGGTTAATGATAGGTGCAATTTAATTGTTGGTAGATACAGCCAATTTGACTTACAGAAAGTTGTGTCACCCAGAACACTGGATATATAAGTCTACCAAAGGGATGCCATTTTCCCTTCCATCTTTCCCCTCCATGTCCCTTTAGTTCAGACTGACAGTAGTTTTGTTCATACAGATCTCACAAAAAGCTTGTTGGTTTAGCATGTAGGAAGCAGGGGCCCAAACCATCTGACAGTATAAGACTTTCCACAAGTCTTTTTCTGGATAACCTCATTTGGAATCTTGACTTACAAATTCCAAGTTTAGTTAAGTCCTCAAATGGGGCACTATCATCTGAGGGCTTGATTTCCAGAGGCTTGGAATTTCCAGAATCAGTCTCTGGTTTCTTTGTGCCCAACAATTCAGTTCTCAGCTTATCTCTTTACTCTTGCATTTTGCTACAAGCTGCAAGGAAGAGCCAGGCTGCATTCTCCAAGTTTACTTTGGAAAGCTCTTCAGTTAAATGTCCAGGTTCCCCATTTTCAAATTCTGCCTTCCATTTAACATCAGGAGTCAGTATTGCTAAAATTCTCTACAACTTTAGAACACAGATCACCTTTCCTCCAGTTCCCAATAATAGTTTCACCATTTCCTCTGAAGGCCTTACTCGAAATAACTTTAGGCGCCATATTCCTACCAACAGTTTCTTCAGCGTAATCTAGACCTTTTCTATCAAGCATCTCACAATTCCTCCAAAAAGTACCCCTTACCAATTTATAAAATTGTGCCAGCATTTTTTTGTAATTGCAACAAACTGTACCCCACTCTCCTGGTACCAAATTCTGTATTAGTCTGCCAAAGGGATTCAAATGCAAAGTACCAGAAATCTGTTGGCTTTTATAAAGGGTATTTATTTTGGGTAAAATTTACAATGACAGGGCATTAAAGACTCCAACGCAAGGTTACTTTCTTACCAAAGTCAGTTGCCACATGTTGAAGCAATATGGTCACTGATCTCTGCAAGGGTTCAGCCTTCCCCTCTGGGCTTCCTTTCTCACAGCTGCAGGCTGGCATAGGGCTTGTCTCTCAGGGTTGCCTCTCTTTGCTAAATAGGACTCATTTCTTTCCAGGCCTTCTCATCTGTTCTGTACTCTTCCCAAGGTCAGCTGCAAACTATCAGATGAATGGCTCTTCTCTCCCCAGGGCCCCAGGATGGAAAATGACAGAGCTCTTTCTATTCCTGTATGTCTTCTTTAGTGAGCGTCTGTTTATATCAGCCCACTAAGGGCACTCAAGCTTAGTCATGCCTTACTGATGAATCAAAGTCTTAATCTTGACAGGTAATTTAATCAAGGGCCTGCAACTGAATCCAATATAATCAAAGTGTATCACACCTAGAAAAATAGGTTAGTTTACAAACATGGTCTTTCTCTTTTTGGGATTCAAAAAAATAATCTCAAACTGTCACACTGAATTTTGCCAATGTTTTTATCTTCGCCAGTCTAATAGATCAAATAGGATAACTCTTGGTTGAATAATTTTCATTCCTTTGATTATCATGAAGTTGTGCATTTCTTTTCATATGTTTAAGGTTTACTGTATTTTTTTCTTCTGAGGATTACCTGTTTATATTCCTTCTTCATTTTTATCTTTAGGTTCTGTTTTATTTTCTCCTTATTTTTAGTTTTAGGCTGTATTTCTATATTATGGCTGTTTGTCTTTTATTATGCGTATTGTAAATGCTTTCTCCTAGTTCCCTTTAACAATGTTCAGATTTTTCTGTGCAGAAGTCTTAAATTTTCATGTGATTGAATCATTCCATATTTTCCTTCACATTATCTGGGTTTCATGGAAAGATTCAAATTTGAAGAATAAACATTTAATGGACAAAAAGATAAAGGAAATAAGTCCTAATGAAATAAGAAAGATACTATACTCTGAAAGAAAAAATAGAAACTTAAAAGAAATGCTAGGGAAGCGGACTTGGCCCAGTGGTTAGGGCGTCTGTCTACCACATGGGAGGTCCGTGGTTCAAACCCCGGGCCTCCTTGACCCATGTGGAGCTGGCCATGCACAGTGCTGATGCGCGCAAGGAGTGCTGTGCCACGCAGGGGTGTCACCCGCGTAGGGGAGCCCCACGCACAAGGAGTGCGCCCCATAAGGAGAGCCGCCCAGCACGAAAGAAAGTGCAGCCTGCCCAGGAATGGCACTGCACACACAGAGAGCTGATGCAAAAAGATGACACAACAAAAAGAGACAGATTCCCATGCCGCTGACAACAACAGAAGTGGACAAAGAACACGCAGCAAATGGACACAGAGAACAAACAATGGGGGGCGGGGGATAAATAAAATAAATCTTTAAAAAAAAAAAGAAGTACTAAATCACTTTTTAAAGAAGTAGGGTTAAAGTATTACATTAGAGAACAAGCTAGGAAAACTGATACATACATATAAGTTAAATTCTTAATTTAAAAGATGGGGGGAAATATTAACTATTCTGAGGTGGATTACATTCCCTCAGAGTTTGATATATTCCATTTACCATTAAACTACAGTATGCCTGAAAAATTTGTTTTTCCACAGATAAGCATAACAGTGGTCCATACTGATTATAATGATGATTAATTAGTATTTACACTGAAAAGAAAATTCTACTTGATCTTTAACCAAGTCCTATCCAACTGCTGTCATATCCCTCATAGTATATGCATGGTTAAATTTTGGATCTAGCATATTATAACCACATAATTTATAAGGATAATATATCATGGTCTTATTTTAGTCATGCAGGATGATTAAAATGGTGACTATTGCAAAGCCTTTTTTTTTCCAGATTCCGTGATTCATTGGAAAGTGATGCTATTATGGTTTATGCCATTGAAAGTGACCACAAGATATCCTCCTATAGGCTTGTGAAGCCCTCCAAATACTCCAAAGGCAAACGAGCAAGTCAATCAGAGAGAAGGCCAAGCAAAATGGAGAGGACTGAAAAAGATGGAATTGGAAAAAAGGATAGCCAGAGAGATAGAGGTAGCCTCAATGATAAGGAGGCTTATTAATCCTTATATATTAAAATTTCAAAAATGAACTTTTTGTGATAATAACCTTTGGACTTTCTATGGTGGCTGGAGCTCACCCTTTCATGATGGTCTCCTCAATCAAGAGAGATAGGGGGTGTGTAAAATGACTGAGAATGAGAGGCCACATTTCTTTAGCAAATATTCCATGCCAACTTTTTTCTTTGTTATGGGCTGGTAAAGAAAACCCTCCCTGGTCATGTGACAGAATGGATAAGAAAACAGGATGCTACTATTTTCTTTATTCCCACTTGCAACTATTCTTACATTTATGATTTTCCTTAGATACTAATTTCTAGTCAGTGTTTGAGTTTCAGGCCAGATTCCTGAATCCCACCCTAAAGCATGGTGCCAGAATACTGCATTTCAGACTATATTCCAAGAACATATACTTCAAACAGAAGGAATGAGCTGAGAATGCACCTCTAAACCCTGCATCCTGTTTTTTGTAATTGCCCACTGGTGACTGCAGATGAGTGGAAATAGGACAAGAATTCTAGGAATGGTTTAGAAGGCCTAGTCAGGATTAAAAAAGAGTGCTGCAGCCAGCTCCCTGACCAAATCTGGCCAGTGCCCATGATACAGTACTGATACTAATGTCAGTTTGTCTTTTCCTTTGAGAAACATTCAATGGTTCCTTTCTGTCTCTAGAATAAATACTGAAACCATTATCTTGGTATTAAAGCCTTCCACAATACATCCCTATATTACATTTACAGTAGGGTCTCCTCTACTATTCAACATCAATATTTAGCTGATTGTCCTTCTCGCTGCTCCCTAATTATGCCTCATATTTCTGTACCCATTCTCTTGCTGGAGTGACCACCTCACTCCTCTCCTCTCTGAATTCTCCCAGTTCTTGAAGATCCAGTTCGAGTCACACCTTTGTTAGAAAACTTCCCTGTCCACCCAGGCCACATTAAACTCGTCCTTTTTCATAATGCCATATATTTGAAATTTAACTGTCCCATATTGTTATTTACCATTTCTCATTTATGCTTTTCAGGTTAGCTTGAGTATGGAGAGAGTAGTTCCCCAGTAGATACTTGTTCATAGAAAGCTTATAGTTTCAAAATCATAGATTTGTGTGTCTCCAGTTTTTAATTTGTCACAGATCATTACAGTTGTACATGATACCTCAAATTTCATGTGTCAAAGAGGTCTCATTGCCAACCCTCATTACCAGCATATCACAAAAGTTCCTTCCAGCTTCCCAATATCTGTCAGTTTTCTCTCCTTATCTTCCTCTCTAATTGTTTAATATACATTATCTTATCTTGCCAAACTTTTCATAATGTCCTTAAGGGTGAGAATTGTGTCTTAGATTCCTTTACGTGGGTCATTCCATAGTACTTATTATTGGGTTGAATTCATAGTTGCTTAATAAATACTTTTACTTACAGATTTTTAAAAAATGTGCCAGGTTAGAGGCAATATTTGTGAGTTTTATTTTATGCCTCAAAGAGATTGAAAAAAAAATGTTGATGCTCTGAATAGGTGCAAGTATTAGCTTACCAGAAGACTCAATTCTAGAAAAAGGGAAGACATTTCGGCCTAAAACCTTAAGTGAAATTATGGTGGAAAATCAAATTGAGAAAACGAGGAAACTTATACTTAAAGCTGAGAGGGCCCAACAGAAGATTCAGCAGCGGAAAAAGGAATGGGAGGAATTGTGAGTTGGTGTTTTTGTTTTGTTTTGTTTTCCCTACACGTGTATCTTTTTAATATGTTTCAAAATATTTTTAAAAATTCTTTGTATTTATTGGCATTCTTTTAAAATTAAAAAGTGAAAGAAATGGAAACAGAGATGGAAATATTAAGGTAAGCTGGGTCTTTCAGGGTGGTGTTACCTTGGGGAAAATTCTATGATTCTATGATTTTAGTTGTGATCCTTAGAATTTCAGGTCCAGGAATTCAATTTTGCTAATATACTTACAGTGATAGTTTTAAGGATTAAGAAATTCTTTTCTATCCCAATAACATGAAGATATTCTCCTATAAATTCTTCTAAAGTCTTAAGAGTTTTACATTTCGCCTTTAGTATTAATAACTCTAACTGCCTATAGTTGATGGAAGTTTTAGTTTGTTAGTTTTGTTTTGTTTTTAATCTAGTAGGGCAGTTTCATTGATTCCTTGAGGATACCAATTATCCCTGCAACTTTTATTTAAAAATATGTTCTTTCGCTCATGATCTGAAATGCTATGACTCTCATACATGAAGCATCTCAGGCAGAAAGTCCTGTTCCCAAGCTCTGTTCTGTTCCATTGGTCTATTCGACTATTCCTGTGGCTTCATTAGAGCTTTAATATCTAGTAGGGCAAGCCCTCATCTCTCTCTCTCTCTTTTTCAGCATCTTAGCTATTTTTGACTCTGCCTTTCTATGTAAATTTTATAATTAACTTGTCAAGTTCAAAAAACTTCTAGGATTTGCTTTGACAGCATTAAATCTCTAGATCAATTTGAGGAGAATTGACAATTTAGGGGGAAATTTATATTAATAATATTGAAACTTAATATTCATGAACACATGGGAAGCGGACTTGGCCCAATGGATAGGGTGTCTGTCTACCACATGGGAGGTCCGCAGTTCAAACCCCGGGCCTCCTTGACCCGTGTGGAGCTGGCCCATGCACAGTGCTAATGCGTGCAAGGAGTGCCGTCCCACGCAGGGGTGTCCCCTGCATAGGGGAGCCCCATGCGCAAGGAGTGCATCCCATAAGGAGAGCCACCCAGCGCGAAAGGAAGTACAGACTGCCCATGAATGGCACCGCACACATGGAGAGCTGACACAACAAGATGATGCAACAAAAAGAGACACAGATTCCCGGTGCCATTGATAAGGCTAGAAGCTGTCACAGAAGAACACACAGCGAATGGACACAGAGAGCAGACAACTGGGGGTGAGGGGGAAGGGGAGAGAAATAAATAAAAAATAAATCTTAAAAAAAAAATTCATGAACACAGCATTTCTCTTAATTTAAATTTTCTTTAATGTCTCAAAGTATTAAAATAATAAGTAATAAAATAAATAAATGAATAAATAATACAAATCCTGAGATATCTTGCACATCTATTTTTTAGATTTATTCTTGGATTTCTAAGTCTTATTATTAGATAATTTATCCATATTTCTGATGCTATTATTTTCTTTTTAAAAAAGACATTTTTTTTATTACTCCCCTTCCTCTCCCCACCCCCACCCCCAACCCTGCTGTTTTTGCTCTCTGTATCCACTTGCTGTGTGATCTTCTGTATCTGTTTCTCCTTTTGGTCTTCTCTTCTCATTTTCTCTCCTCTAGGATTTACTGGGATTCGATCCTGGGGACGTTTTGATGTGGAGAGAGGTTCCCTGTTAGCTGCGCCATCTTGGTTCCTGGTTTCTGCTGTGCTTCACCTTGACTCTCCCCTTCATCTCTCTTTGGTTGGGTCATCATCTTGCTGCATGACTCACTTGCATGGGCACTGACTAACTGTGTGGGCACTCTTGCCATGTGGGTGCTTGGCTCACCACACGGGCACTGGCTTGCCACATGGACACTGGCTCACCATGTGGGCACTGGCTCTCCATGTAGGCATGCTTTCTCTTCTTCTTTTTCACCAGGAGGCCCCAGGGATCGAAGCCAGGTCCTCCCGTATGGTAGGTGAAAGCCCTATCCCTTGAGCCACATCCACTTCCCTCATGCTATTTTAAATGACATAACTTTAAAAAAAAATCATTTTATTGAAACTCTTTTTTCTTTTTTTTTTTGAGGTACATGGGGCTGGAAATTGAACCCAGGACCTCGTATGTGGGTAGCCAGCACTCAACCGCTGAGCTACATCAGTTTCCTTGAGCTGGTGTTATTGTTTGTTTCGCTTGTTGTTTGTTTTTGTTTTTTTAGGAGGCACAGGGAGCTGAACCTGGGATCTCTTATGTGGTAGGCAGGCTCCCACTGCTCAGCCCACGTCTGCTCCCTAAATAGCATAACTTCTGATATTACATTTTGTTTGTTACTGGACCATAGCCAAATAATATGTTTATAAATTGATTTTGAAATAATGCGAAAATTTTTCTTATATAATTTTAGTAGTTTACCTGCATATTTTTCAGAGTTCATCTAGTTTCTATTTTGCTGATATTTAGAAAATATGTTTCATTCTTTTAGTGATCATTTATTTGATTATAGAAATTTGAACAATTTTTTATAGGTTGTTTGGGCGTTTGTATCTTCTCTTATGAATGGATTGTTCATCTGCTTTACCTATTGTTCTTCTAGTCCTAGTTTTTTATTTGGAAGACATTCTTTCTCCTGGGATAACTTTTATGCTTAATTTCATTTTTATATATTAATTTTTGCTAATTTATTGGAAGAAATTTTTGTCTCCATCTTCTAAGATATACAGTAGTCTCCTTTGTACTGACTACACATTATTATTACAAAGATCTTCGGTAGAGAGTGATTGGTATAAAACATGATATTCTAAAACACATGTACTGAAATTTGGCAGGTGATGTTGTAGTACCTGGGAATGTATTGCAGCCTCAGAGACATGAACATTGATGAAGCCAGTGGATCAGAAAGAAGTCTCATATACAGGTGCCATTAGCTATATGCATACCATATTATTACTGCAGGTATCTCCTATGCAAATAGGAGCTTGCCTCTCTCATTGCCACCCCCAGAGGTTAGTGCTTATGCTTTTACTCAGAGGTGCTGGGGACTGTTGCCCTGAGTAAGTATTGGCTACTAGTTTTAATAAACCTACTAAAACTACTAGTATCTACTAGTTTTAGATACTTTGCCATTAATAGGTTTTGCATTAGTTGTTAAAGATGTTCTGAATCATGAAAACCAATAGAGATAATCCCTTGTAGGTTTTTAATGCCTCATAGAGGATCTCTCAGGTGACAAGTCACTCAAGGACCATCTCAGGATCACAAAGTCTTATTTTTGAAAGAGTGGATTTATGCAGCCCTGTGTTGTGAAACCATATGGAGTGCCTACTTTACTGCCCACATATTGGGCAAAATCTCTTCAGAAATGCAGAGCTTCAGTGCCATAATACCAGGCTAGAATTCACATCAGTAATAAAAGCAAGGACAACACTGCCTGTGTCTGATGCTGCTCTATGAAGGCATTGTATCAAAAACAATAAAAATGTCTTTGGTGAAATGTTCATGGGAGGACCAGGAAGGACAAGGGGCAAAAAGTGCACTTGAATATCACACACCTTTCCCACTGGCAAGAGAAGGAACGATGCACCAGAGTGTTAGAGGACAGCAAGCTTGGAGACCCAGTCTTGAGCCAAGTTCTGGTAAGCCAAATGACCCAAAGTGATAGCAATGCCAAATCTGAGCAACAAGAGCTGTCAGAGAAAAAATCCAGGTGGGAGCAACCACAGAAGCCCCAAGCATTGTCTCTTCTCCAATCTTGCTTGTCTTCTTTCCCTTGGACATGATCAGACAATGCAGAGCCTTGCCTAGGTGCTGAGAGGCTGCCTGCTTGTTGTGGGAGCCCTACATTGGGGCAGTCCCAATACTGGTCCCACGGAAGAAGTCCTCAGGAAGCTTGCTCAGGAGTCCATCCAGGTCATCTGCTTCTAGGACTTCTTCCTCAGTGGACACCTCTGCCTCTGTGTTCTCTGCTCTTATGAAGCCTTCCCCAGGCTTTATAGCCACGTTGTACTGGAAGCTGTCAAGGAAGCTTCCTATATCCTTGAGGAAGGGCTGAGATGGCTTGAAGAAGTTCTTGTCCCCAGAATCTGACTGCAGATGTGGACCAGGTTATTGGATATCATGTTGAGGTAGTGGTTTTGGAATGAAGGAGAAAAAAACTCTGGTCTGCTTTAGCAGCAGCACTGAGCCAAGCTTCAGCTCATTCTGGCATATCTCCAGCCGCAACCTGTTCACTGTCCCCCGCATCTCTCCTTGAAAACCATGCTGGTATCCATTGTGCTCCAAGTCAGGGACTTGATCATCACTGTCATGTGGGGGGCCTTTATCCTGAGGAGCTACTTTAGGACTTCCTTCCTCAGCACCATGATGCTGTAGGTACAGAGAAAGTAGTTGGAGTCTCTTTCATCCATGCCCAGAGAAAATTTCATGGTCAGCCAGGGCCCTTTCCCCAAATCCTCCTCCACTGACGCCTGGGAACTAGCAACAATCCTTGTCCAGAATTTAGCCAGAGCACCAGGAGTTGTGGTCTGGGACATGGAAAGCATGATCTCCTCCAGATTTTTCCCATTCTGCTGGTAAGGAAGAGTCCCTGCTGTGCCAGAGAATTAACGTGTTTTGGCCTGGGCAGAGGGGCAGATAGGCTGCTGGGGTGGCCACTTGGCAGTAGTGACCTGCTACACCAGATGGTTGGTGACTATGGACATCTGGAGAGCTGCTGGGGAATGAGGGAGGAATGGGGGCCCTTTAGGGTGCTGGCAGGAGACTCGGCAGAAGCCATTGGAGCTTGGGGTTCTATCAGGCCCCAAGAACACAATCCAGAGGTAGCCCTTGAGGCTCCTTTCTCTTCACTTCCTTCTCTTCTCTTTAAAAATGTCTTATTCACACAGAGAAATGGAACAGGTACGCCTCATACCATTGTGTATCAAATTTATGTTATAAGTAGTGTCAGAAAGTTTTGGCCTTACAAATATTATGCTAAATTCAAATTTTGCATTAAAGCATTATAAGAACAGTGTCAGAATTCTTATATTTTTCTATCTAAAGGAATAGAAAATATATTTCAGAACCTGAGTAATTCAACACTGAGAAAATGTTTTAACTGTGCATTTTGTATATGTTGTTTCATTATGCAGGATACTGAGATTTTTTACATAAAGACATCAAATTGCTGAGTTTGGTTCATTTTCTAAGGTTCTGTGATGGTTAGCTTTGGACTTTTGGTTTTAATATTTTTGATTTAATTTTTTCTTTGATATTTTAATGCTTTTTTGGTATGGGAGTCAGTGTAGGGTAGTTTTTAAGAGTATATGTGTTGGAGCCAGATCTGGATTCTGGTTACTAGATGTTTGACTCCAGGTAAGTTCCTTAACTTCACTAAAATGTTTTGTTGGGTTATAATGAGGGACAAATAAGAGTATAAATAAGGAGCTTTGCTCAGTATCTGAGGGACATATCATGATCGAGAGCCATCCTGGGTACTCTTCTGGGTCTATAAATCAGAAGGAGTTTAGGAGATTTTGTGTTCTTTGGGTCTGATTCAAACCTTTAGAGGTGAAAGAAGCTGGGCTCATCTTTTCTAGCAGTGCTGCAGCACACTTACGCTGAAGCACCTAAGAAAATGTAACATGTTAGACTTGGTCCAATCCTTAGCTTAATCATTGAATTCTTATCTAGACACTGAAGTTAGTTGTCCTGTTTCTAAATTTATGCTGCAAACATAATTTTATAAAGCTTAACTTTAGATAATTAATTTTGTGAACTTTTCCATGTAACCTCCAATCCAGATTTCTCATGAGAAATTGTCTTTAGGCATGAAATATTAGTAGTCAAAAGATCACCTAACCAATACTTGGCATTTAAAAATGGGTCTTAATGTCTGCTAACTATTCTTAGAAGTGGCATAAAGATTCTTATTCTTCTTTATAGAGGTAAATTTACATAAAAAATTTTAATTTTAAGTATACAATTTGATGAGTTTTGACAAAAGTAAATTATAGCAGCTCTACTTTCAAAATCATGATATAGCATATTTCCATAAATCTGAAAAGTTTCATGATCCTTTGCAGTAAATTCTCTCAAGCCCTGGCCCTTGCCAAGTATGGATCTGCTTTCTGTTCCCATAGAATCTGCCTTTCCTAGATTTTCATATAAATGAAACCATACGGCATATAGTCTTTTGTATTTGGCTTCTTAGCATAATGCTCTTGAGTGTCATCCATATTGTGGGTATCAATAATGCATTCCTTTTTAATGCTGAGTAATATTGTACAGTGTAGGAATTTGACAATTGTTGTTAATGGACATTTGGGTTGATTGCAGCTTTTTGCATTATGAATAGAGCTGCTGTGAACATTCCAATATATGTCTTTATGTAGACATATGTTTTCATTTCTTTTGAGTGAAACTGCTATGTCTTAGGGTGTGTAGTAATTGAATGCTTTATTTTGTTAAAAAACTGTCAAACTGTAATGTGGTTATACCATATTGCATTGCCAAAGCAATAAAGTGAAACTCCCTTCATTCTGTATTCTTGTCAACACTTGATATTGTCAATCTTTTTAAAGTTAGCTATCTTAATGGGTATGTATCAGGATCACATTGTGGTTTTAATTTGTATTTCCCTAATAACTAATGATTTTGAGCATCTTTTCATATAACTCTTAGATATTTGTATATCTTCCACTGCAAAGGGTCTGTTCAAATCTTTTTTGCCTGTTATAATTTTCATGGGTTGTCTTAATATTATTGAGCATACATGAACTCTGAATATTCTGAATACAAGTCCTTTGTAAAATATATTCTGAGTACAAGTCCTTTGTAAAATATATTATAGGCATTGCAAATATTTGCTCCCACTTCTGTGGCTGGCTATTTTAGATTTTTTCTTTCTAAGCAGTTTTAAATTTTGATGAAGTCCAATTGTCAGTTTTTAAAATCTCATGTTTGTTTCTGTGTTTTACTGTATGTGTCCTATTTAAGAAATTTTTGCCTAACCCAAGGTCACAAAGATTTTCTCCTAAGGTTTCTTCTAGAAGTTTTATAGCTTTAACTCTTACACTAAGATCCATGATCCATTTTAAGTTAACTTTTGTTAAGTGTCAAAGTCCATATTTTTGCATATGAATATCCAGTTGTCTAGTATCATTTATTGAAAATACATTCCTTTCCTCCTTTGAATTGTCTTGGCATCTTTGTTGAAAATCAAGTGAACATAGGTATTAGTCAGCCAAAGGGGTGCTGATGCAAGATACCAGAAATCTGTTGTCTTTTATAAAGAGTGTTTATTTGGGGTAGAGCTTACAGTTACAAGGCCCTAAGGAGTCCAACTCAAGGTACCATAAGGGGTACTTTCACATTAGATGGTTGCCAATATCTGTGAGGGTTCAGCCTTCCTTCTTCCTCTCATGGCTCCATCGTCCCAGCTTCTTCCAATCTCAGCTGTAGGCTGGCATAGGGCCTGTCTCTCTTCTGGGACTTTAGCTGTTTGAGCCTTCTCCTTTCTGTCATATGGCAAGACTGAAATGACCACCTTCTCTTCTCTTCTGAATCTATGGAGCTGTCGCTCTTCCTCTGTGTGTCTTCTTCTGTCTTCTTGATTGAGTGTCTGTTTATAGAGTCCACCGAGGGGACCGGGACTCAACCCTGCACTCCCAGTAATGTGGTTGAATCAAAGTCCTAATCTTGATTTAATCAAGCAAACATAAAACCTTTGAATTTAAATCAATCAAAGAGTATCATGCCCAGAGGAACAGACCAGTTTACAAACATAATCAATATCTCTTTTGGAATTCATAAATAATAGCAAACTGCCATACTATCTAAGTTTGGGTTTATCTCTAGACTCTTTATTCTGTTCCATTCATCTATATTCTATCTTATCATCTATATCACAATGTCTTGATTACTGTAGTTTTATTTTCAGGCTTGAAATCAGGTGGCATAAGTGCTCCAACATTGTTCTTCTATTTTAAAATTACTTTGGCTATAAGGTCCTTTGCATTTTCATATGTTTTTCAGAATCTGCTTATAAATTTTGACAAGAAAGCCTGCTGGCATTTTGGTTGGAATTTAGTTGAATCTGTCTATCAATTTGAGGAGAAATGACATCTTGACAATACACAGACTTCTAATTTGTGAGCATGGAATATCTTTCAAGTATTTATGTGTTTAAATTATCTCAGAAGTATTTTGTAATTTTTAGCATATAGGTCTACCACATATTTTGTTATATATCCCTGAATAGTTAATGTTTCTGAATGCTATAGTAAATGATGAGGTTTTTTTTTTAATGATTTCAATTTCCAATTATTGATTTCTAGTATATAAAGTACAATTTATTTTTAAATAATTTTATTTTGAGATAATTGTAGATTAACATGCAGTGGTGAAAACATAATACAGAAAGATCCCCTATACCCTTTATCCATTTTCCTCCAATAGTAATATATTGCAGAACTATAGTACAATACCACAACCATGAAACTAAAATTCATGCATTTAAGATACAGAACAGTTCTATCACCAATAGAATCCCTTGGATTTCCCTTTTATAGATAAAATGACTTTCTTCCCACCCCACCCCACCTTAACCATTGACAACCACTCATCCGTTCTTTATTACCATAATTTGTTATTTTGAGAATCACATTGTATATAACTTTTAGGGACTAGGTTTTTGCACTCAGTATAATTGTCTGGAAACTTATCCAAGTTATTACATGTATCAATAATTTGTTCCTTATTGCTGAGTAGTAATCCATGGTGTGGATGTACCACAGATTGTTTAACCATTTACTAGGTGAAAGTTTATATGGAGTATCCTTACATAGGCATGATTGAGAGAATGCCCGTATGGTTGAGTTTAAGCAGCAACCTCCCTTCCCTACCAGAGGTTGAAGAGGTAGGGCTGATATGATGTGGCTCCAAGTACCAACACCCTAATCATATGGCTGGTCTCTCTGGTGAGGCCAGCCCCCACCCTAAGACTGCAGCTATGTTTGGCCCCTCCCTGTCATCTCATTAGCATATAAACTATCCGGTATCGTCCTGGGCCTACCAGGAAGACCAAAAGACACTCTTACCACAGGAAATTCCAAAGATTCAGAGGTCTCTTCTGTATATATTTTGGATAAAAGTCCTTTGCCCATCTCTCAGCCCTCACACACCCCTTAGTTTTCCTCCCTCTTGCTTGTTTGCATGCAGGTATAATGTTTCTACTCTTGCTTGTTTGTGGCTGAGCGTGAGGGTCTCGTCCTCGCTCGGGCCCAAGAGTCGGGGGGGCTTGCTCCTGCCAAACCACCGGCGGGGGGTGCCCCAAGAGGGAGCACCGGTTCTCCAGGCGTGGGGGACGCGCGGTTGGGGAAAAACCACGGAGACCGCTTGAGCGCAAGAACAGGTCTGCTTTATTATGGAAGTACACTTGGTTATATAGGGTTGGGTAGAGGGAGGAGTAAGATATAGGGAGGGCTAGCTGAGAGGTTTGGAATAGGGGAGGGGAAAGGGGGAGTGAGAGCTGGCCGGATGTTGGGCTAGGCGGGAGATAGAAAGGGGGAGGGCAGCGCCGGCCAGCCGCTAGCAGCAAAGGCCTAGTCAGGCGTGGTCACCTTATCTAGGCCCAGTGGGCAGAGGCGGTATCACTTCTTGCCGCACCGTTTGCTACTGTGGCAAGCTGGGCGCCCTTCCTCCCACATTTCCCCCTTTGTTTTTATTAAGCTCCTCCGAAAAGCTTGATTTGAGGAGGGAGGGGGACTGTGCCTGTCTTAGGTCGGGATTGCGCCCAGCCGGGCAATGCCTGTGCCACACAGGTGGCCAGTCTTACCCGTCATGGGGAAGCGCGGCAGCAAAAGGCCGTGTCCCTGCCTTAGGTTGACTGGCGGGCCGATCCCGTTGCCCGTCATTGGCTAACCAGTCCAGCGCCTCGATGGAATGTTGGTGGCCTTAGATAAACAGGGCGGGGGAGGGGAAAGGGTAAGGGTAAGGGGTTAGGATGGGCGGTGAGAAGGGGTAGGGGCAGGGGAGCTGGGGCTTGGGTGCGTTGAGAGGCGGCTGGCCATTTGGGGAGGACGGCAATTAATGGAGACTCCTGGTGCGTCTTCGTTGGTGGTGCGGATTCGCTGGTACCGGACCTGGATGGGCTTACTAAGGACAGATTTAACTTGATTTTTGACAAGCTGGACAGTTCACCTGATGATCCAGGGTCCTAGGGCTAATAGGAGGACAAGGGTGAGGAGCGGGCCTAGAAAGGGGAGAAAGTAAGAAAGGATTCCATTGGGCAGCCCCCAAGGGAAAGACCATCTGGCTTCACGTTCCTGCTTTCTCTTGCGGAGGCCCTCCCTAACTTGTACGAGGTTATCTCGAATGAGGCCAGAGTGGTTAGCATAGAAGCAGCATTCTTCTTCTAACGCTGTGCAGAGCCCCCCTTCTTTTAGGAGGAGAAGGTTTAGGCCCCTGTGGTTTCGGAGAACGACTTTAGACAGGGAGTTGAGAGATGTTTCAAGGTGGGCCATGGAAGTCTCAAGGCGGGCGATGTCTGCATCGACAGCTTGCCTAAGGGTTGAAAAGGAGTTATCTTGGAGGCTGGGAGCTGCAGCTCCAGTGGCTGCGCCGGCAAGACCTAGAAGGGTGGCAATTGTGATGGCGGTGAAGACTTCCTGTTTCTGCTCGTGCTGCGGGGAGCTGAAGTGCTGCCAGGAGTCAAAGAATTGGTTATCAGTATAAAAGAGAACGTGGGGGGCAATGAGTATGAGCACACAGGTGTCGCTGGTGGAGTTAAGGGTTTGAACATTGAGACATGGAGTGAGGCCGGAGGAAGAACATAGCCATTTGGTATTATTAAGGGGAATTAGGAACTTAGCGGCTGCATTAGGGGTGTGAGTTAGGCTGCAGAGGGACTGCATGGAGGGGAGAACTTTGCCGCTGATTTTTATTATACAGAGTCCAGTCTGGGAAACTGATCGGAGGGTGAGTCCTCTTTTTGTTTGGTTCCAATTGCAAGAGGTACCAGTGGAGTCTGGGGAGGCACGATAGGCGCTGTTGGTAGCTAAGGCTTCATAGAAGGGAGCCGCGGCGGAGAAGCAGAGCCAGCAACGTTGTGTAAGGTTGGGCTGGGATAAGTTTAAGGAGATAAATGATGCGTTGAGGAGGGCTACAAGAGGGTTGGGGGGTGGCAGGGTTTGGCGGTGGGGAGGATACCTAGTGATGGAAGGATTTAAGGTGGTAGCAGGAGGAGAAGGAGAAACAGAGGGAGGAGGGGGAGGCCGTGTGGGGAGGATTGAGAACTTGATTTGGGCCCACGGCGGCGGATTGTGTGCGGATTGAATTTTTCTTTATAATGAAAAAGGCACCGTAATCATAGTTGCTCATGTAAAGTCGGGCTCCCCAGGTGCGGCCCTGTAGCCAGCCTGCATTTTTAGGGTTTTTGACAGTGAGTGTGATGCTGCCCTAGTGACCTTTATCTTTAAAAGAAAAGGAGAGATAGGGGTCCCTATTGGGAGCTCCCGACCATCCGTGGGCCATGGTTTTGCACCCCCAGGAGGGGCAGTAATAGTGCGCTGGGTCATGGCAGCCTCTGGCCGTGGAAGGACAAATATAGAAGCCTGAGACTTCATGATTATAGGGGCCATTAAGGCCTGTAAGTGAGCTGTACCAACACCAGTGAGTATTGTGTGTAATGTCTTGAAGGGAACCACCACTGGCGAAAGGAAGGTTGGCAAGATTACATATGTGCACTGTGAAGGAGGGAGCACCCGCAGTAATGTTATTAGCGAGGAGCTTTTCCTGCTGCCAAAGAGAGAGTGTCCAGTTAAAGGGCTGATGGCTTATACTAGCCTGGTCCGTAGTGGAGGGGAGCAGAACTAACATGAAAAGCAGGAGAGAGTGTAGATTTTTAGGTTTTTTGTTTGAAGCTAAGGCGCGGACAGCAAGCTGTACTAGCTGTCCAAGGAGGAGGGTGTCATGAGCTAGATCTGTGGCCATATTTAGCCTCTCCATCCGATGGGCGAGTGCTCTCATCATTTGTCGTTGGAACCTGCTGCTGGCCGGTGGCGGGTTTGACGTTTTTTTTCGGGGATCCAGAGCGGCTGGGAGGCATTTTCTGGAAAGACACAAGCAAACCCTCTGCCTTGGGTGAGAAGGGGACTGGGTCCCTGCCAATTGTTTGTTTCTGGGTCCTTCCAAAACACCATCGGGGCAACTGTTGGTGCGTAGGAGGGGCCCCAATGCTTATGGAGGGGGGAAAGACCATTTTTATTAAAGGAGAGGAGGTTTATGTGAATGAGGCAGGCAGTGATAATGTCGCCTGGTTGACTATGTGGGCGTAGATTCTTCTTATTGAATTTGCACTTTGAGCTGGCGGTGGATGCATTCTACTATAGCCTGCCCCTGGGGGTTGTATGGAATGCCGAAGTGGTGAGTAATGTTGTAGAGCTGGAGAAATGCAGCGAATGAGGAGTTGCGATACTCAGGCCTATTATTGGTTTTTAAATCCCATGGGACTCCCATGAATAAGATGGCTTGCCGCAATGCTTTAATGCAATGCTTGGCTGTTTCCCCCGGTAAGGGGACAGCGTAGCAAAGGTGAGAAAAGGTGTTGACTGTGACATGGACATACTTGAGGCGCCCAAATGACTGCACATGGGTGACGTCTATTTGCCATCGGGAGTTTGGCTTGAGGCCGCGGGGGTTGACCCCTTGTGGCTGCAACGGTTCAAGCGGCAAGAAGGGGGCGCATGTTTTACAGGCGCGCACCAAATGCTTGCACGTTTCCTTGGGGAGGCCCGGCAAAAGACGTTGAAGTGAGGCCGCTGAAAAGTGGAACTTAGAATGGAGAAGTTTGGCTTGATTGACCAAGTCTCCGACAGTGGCTATTGTATGGGTGGAGACGGTTTGGTCGGCAGCAGAGTTACCTGCGGCTAGAGGCCCGGGCAGCCCTGAATGGCTGCGAATATGAGAAATGTACCATGGCTGTGTGCGGAGCTCGAGCTCTCGCTGCAAGGCACGGAGTGCTTGATCAATGGGCGTGTCACGTGGAAAGAAAACAGCGTGGGCAATAACTGAACAAACTTGCAGGGCGTACTGACTATCAGTGAAGATGTTGACGGGCTCATTGCCGTGGTGTTGGAAGGCAGTGAGGATGGCTAGTATCTCGCCCACCTGAACCGATCGGGATGGGTTTGGCAGTAGACGGTTGGCAAGTCACGGCTGGGAGAGTAGGCAATATAAGTAAACTTGGTCTTAGAGGCATCTGTGAAGACAGTAGTGGAGTTGGAGAGAGGCTTGGAGCCAGGGAAAGGGTGGTATAGTGGGGAGAGGGGGAGCCTTGTGAGGCCCTGGAGCAACTTGTGTGTGTGGGGGGTAATGGCAGTCAAAGGTCCCGTGGAAGATTTCTAGAAGAATTTGAGCACGGGGGTTTTCGGAGAAAAGGGCAGTGGTGTGCTTGTCAGTAAGACATACATATTCAGAATCAGAGACAATATTCAAGGACTCTTAAAACATTTGTAAAACTTTAATGATGGCTCAAAGCTCTGTGCATTGAGCAGATGAATAAGGAGTTGGCCAAACCTTATGGAAAGTAACACATGCTGTTTTTTTTTTTTTTTATGCTGCTTTTTCATTACTATTACTATCAGTAAATACTGTACAAGATGGTTGGGCTATGCACATAGCCTTGAAAAGCACTGCAAAAGTTTATTGTTGGGTTCTTTACAGATAAAGGAATGCAGCTGGCTTGATTTGTCCAAGAAGACATTAAAGAAAGTCTTAGGAAGTTTTAAAACAAAGTGATAGCCATACAGCTGGACTTTAACTTTTTGCAACAAACTAGCAGTATTTGGGATTGCTGCATACTACAGAGTTGTTACTTTAATCTATGATAAGAGGTTGTTTCTGTGACACATACTCTTTTATAATAATTAAAACTATAATTAACCACATTGTACTTTTTTATTTAATATTATGCTAAAATATTGGTAACTTTATACACTTTTAAGCATTCATAGAAACCTTTTATCCATACGACTTTAATTAATAGAGGGTTTAAGGGAAGAAAAAGTTGTTAATTTTATAACACTGTAAAACACCTTTATTTGGCTTATAACATATTAAATGAACTTAATTATTACTTTAATTTTTCTTTCAAGGTAAAAGAACAAATCTGCTACAGTTAGTTTGGAACAAAAGGCCACTGTTCAGGATTAGGTCTTGAGAAAGCAGTTTTGAACGTTATGTTCCTTTAAGAGATAAAGCTTTCCTTCTTGGAACACCGAGGAAACGATAAGCACAAGAAACATAAGACAGACTCTCTTTGTATACTGACCGAGGATAAGAACTTTTATCAAAACAGATTAATAGTGAGAGGCCTTGAGAAAGAACAAAAAAATTAACTTTGCATCAGCATACTACTCGAAGACTCATTAAATTTTATTTAACTTTAACTGTAAAAATTCCTTTTCCACCAACTTTCTGCAGTTTCAGCATTCACTCAGGTTCCGTCTTATACTCTACTTTTTCCAATAGTCAATTATTTTATTTCAGGACAAAATTATTTTCTGTTTCCTTAATAATAAAAACACATTCCATATAGCCTACATCAAAGTTATCAAGCAAACCTCTTATAACAATACTGTGAACATTAAACAAGCTTGTTAAAATAATGAACTTTTCTTTAAATACTTAGTAGCATGCAATATTAGAAACAGTTTCCTAGAAGTAAGTTGGCAGGGGAGGCTGGTTGCTGCCAATCTTTCCTGTTATAAAATTACCTTTTATTATTATCATCATCAATTCAGTTTTATATATATTTAAGAATGACCTTTTGGAATTAGCCATTTAATACTTTAATGTAAACAATGCTTTATTAAACCTTTTATTTATAACCATATAGACTATTGAAGACAAATTTTATGTTTATAGAACACATTCCCTTACTTAAAGTTATCACAATACCTTTTACAGCTTGCCATCTGCAAATTAAGTTTCAAGAGTTTATGAAAATTAGCCATCCTACTTTAGGACAAAATACACCTTTTTGCAAAACTTATTACATTTCAGTTAGCATTTTCACAAACTTTTAACCTTTTTTAATATTCATTTAAGCTTTACATTCTTTATATTATCCTGTGAAGAAAAATAAGTTATTCATTTTAATCTGGGCAAGAACAACCTTTTATGAACACGTACAGTTAATCTTGTCAATCAAGACTTACAATTTCTATTATTGTAGATAGCTTATTAACATTTAAGCTCATGTATTGATATAATAAACTTAAGTATTAATATAAGCGCTTATTTAATTTTTGGCCATTTGGATAGAGCTCTTTTATAAATTTTTATTAATTTATATTTACCATCCGGAGGTATCAAAATATACACTGACATTGAACGAACAGACAAACACAGAACAATCACAACACAGTAACAGAAACATACAGTTTACAATTAACTCATAATTCTTACTTTCTTGGTATAGCTGCTTTTAAGTTCTTATTAAGATTTCCTCTGGAATCCATGTTGCCTGTAACATGCAAGCTTGTGCTCGGAAACATTCCTATCAGTTATCAGCAATCAGCTAAAATAACCCGAGCAGCAGTTAGGCAGACCATTAGCACACATTTTTGGATAATTACTGTAAGACTATACTGAGACTTGAAGTTCTGGAGATAATTATTGATTTAAAACTGAAAATTCCTTTTAGACCTTGATAAAAATTTTGTACTCATTTTATTATCTTGGTTAAATAAGTCTAATTAGAATTAGCATGGAAATAAAACAAACACAAATGTTGCCACGTTTTTCTCTCATAGCTACATTGTCACGTAGATAGTAGGGAGCTTGAGGAGTTGTGAAAAGGGTGGGCGGGCGTTTGTTGGAACAGAGTTGATTGCCTTATAAGCTTGTGTGGATTTTCGGGCTTGTGGCTGGCCTTGTTGATAGGCGGGGCCAATTTCAGATAGGTATCAGGGTCTGAGAGATTGGCAGTGAAAGCCAGGGGTTGAAGGGGGCTAGTAGATCCTAGTAAGCCTGGAGCTGCTGCCCGAAACTTTGCATTGGTGGCAGGCTAGTAGGCCAGCAAGCGCCCAAACTTGCGGTGCCTGCTGGATGGAGAAAGAGACTCCCATTTAGAAGAGTAGAAAGGGGAGGGGGAGAGCGAATAGGAACGCGAGGAAAAGGACGAAAGTGACTAGAGGGCGGGAACTGCCGAAGAGGAGAGCCAGGAACAACACACAGAGAGGTGAGAGAAGGAGACAGGGGAAAAGCTGGCTGGGGTTCATGGGTGTCCAGTCTACCAGAGTTGACATGTGGCGAGCCATGGATTAAAAGGGAGCAAGAGGTCCCAGTATTTTTGGAGCTGCCGCAGGGAAACGCGGACTCCATTGGTATCGAGCAGGGCAGCAAGGGCCCTGACTTGTGGCGCCTGACGCGTTGATAAAGAGGCACCCGTGTCAGGATAGGAGTGGGACGACGGCGAGGGGTCCCTACCTGGAGAACGAGGATGGGCCGTCCGATTCACAGCAGCAGCAGCAGCAGAGAGGGGCCGGGGGAGGAGCTTCCACGTTGGGCGCCAGTTGTGGCTGAGCGTGAGGGTCTCGTCCTCGCTCGGGCCCAAGAGTCGGGGGGGCTTGCTCCTGCCAAACCACCGGCGGGGGGTGCCCCAAGAGGGAGCACCGGTTCTCCAGGCATGGGGGACGCGCAGTTGGGGAAAAACCACGGAGACCGCTTGAGCGCAAGAACAGGTCTGCTTTATTACGGAAGTACACTTGGTTATATAGGGTTGGGTAGAGGGAGGAGTAAGATATAGGGAGGGCTAGCTGAGAGGTTTGGAATAGGGGAGGGGAAAGGGGGAGTGAGAGCTGGCCGGATGTTGGGCTAGGCGGGAGATAGAAAGGGGGAGGGCAGCGCTGGCCAGCCGCTAGCAGCAAAGGCCTAGTCAGGCGTGGTCACCTTATCTAGGCCCAGTGGGCAGAGGCGGTATCACTTCTTGCCGCACCGTTTGCTACTGTGGCAAGCCGGGCGCCCTTCCTCCCACACTTGTTTGCATGCAGGTGTTTGGTATGTTTCCATTTGTTTGTGTGCAAGTGTTCAGTATGTCTTTTTTTATTTCCCAGGAGATTGTAGGAAGCTGGGGAAGATGTTAAATCTTAACCAGCTCCAGCTGCTTGCCAGGTCACAAAGGTTGCTTATTGGCAGTAGCCCTTCCATCTGGAGTGTTTAAAAGCACAGCACTCAGGTAGTGCAGGTGTCCCTCATCTGTACCATGCTCTGTGTGGGGCTGCTAAACAGTCGGTCTCCCAGGAGACTAGCCACAATTGGTCCTTTATCTCCAGTGTGAAGTGGGGTAGGTGGAGTTGCCATCCACTGACCATGAACTAAGCAGTTGGCCTCCCTGTGGGACTATTGTCCCAAGTGGAATATTTTTCTCTGCTGTTTTGGACCTTTTATGTTGTGTGAGTAATAAAGTGGTAATTTGCTGAGAGTCTCTATTGTGCCTGAGCTTGTGTTCCCATGATGTATTATATAGCAACTTGCTCCACAATATCTTCAAGTTCAATGATTCTTTCTGACTATGTCCAATTTAATAAGTCCATCAAAGACATTCTTCATTTCTGATATAGTGTTTTTTATTTCTAGTATTTCCTTTTTATTCTTTCTTAGAATTTCCATCTCTCTGCCTACATAACTATTCATTCTTGCATGTCCTTTACTTTTTCAGCTAGAGCTCTTAGCATATTAGTCATAGTTATTTTAAATTCCCAGTCTGACAATTTCAACATCTCTGCCATATCTGAATCTAGTTCTAGTGCTTTCTTTGTCTCTTTAGACTGTGGTTTTTGCTTTTAGTATGTGTTTTAGTTTGCTAAAGGCTGCTAAAACAATGTATCAGAAATGGTTGACTTTTATAATGGGCATTTATTGACTTAAAAGCTTACACTTCTGAGGCCAATGAAAATGTCCAAATCAAAGTTTCATTATGCAATGCCTTTCTCCTTGAACACAGACTGTAGGCAATCCTGGATCCCTGTCACATGATAAGGCACAATGGCAGTGTCTCTGGTCTCTCCCTTCTTCAGATCTTTCAGCTTCAGGTCTTTCGGCTTCTGGCTTCCTCTGACTTTCTCTTTGCCCCTGTGGCTTTCTCTCTTCTGGGTTCTGTTGATTTCAGCTTTTTGTTTTCATAGCTTTCTCTCTAAGCTTCTGTAGGTTCCTCTCTGAGCTCCTGGGTCTTTTCTTTCTGCTATGTCTAGCTATATTCATCCCATTTATAAAGAACTCCAGTAAGAGAATTATGACCTATCGTGGGCTATGCTTTACTGAAGTAATCTGATCAAATGGCCCTTAAATGAATCCAATCAAAAGGTCTCATCTACAATAGGTTCTTACCCATGTGAATGGAATAATTTAAGAATACAATTTTCTGGGGTCCACAAAAGCCTCAAATACCACAGTATGCCTTATGATTTATTGTTGTTGTTATTGTTGTTGTGAGAAGCTGGACATGATATACCAGGTAAAAGGAACTAAGGTAAATGAACCTTTAGTGTAAGGTTTTATGTTTATCCTGCTAGGAGTTAGTCTTTGTGTATTAGTCAGTCAAAGGGGTGCCAATGCAAAATACCAGAAATCGGTTGGCTTTATAAAGGGTATTTATTTGGGGTAGAAGCTACAATTGCCAGGCCATAAAGAATAAGTTACTCCCTCACCGGAGTCTCTTGCCACGTGTTGGGGCAAGATAGCTGCCGATGTCTGCCAAGAGTTCAGTTCAGGCTTCTTGGGTTCCTCTCTTCCCAGGGCTCTGTGCTCTCTCCAAGCTCAACTGCTGTGCTCTCTCCACAAGGCCAGCTGTAGACTATCAGGTGAATGGCTCTGTCTCTCTCCCTGGGGCTTCTGCCATGTCTAAGAAGCTGTCTCTATTCCTCTGTGTTCTTCTCTTTTGTGTTCACTTCACAGGCTCCAGCTCAAAAATTAAAACTCTGTCCTTTGCCAAGTCTTTGATCTGTGAGTCCCCACCCACCAAGTGGCAGGGACTCAACACCCTACTGACATGGCCCAATCAAAGCCCTAATAACAAATTTATCAAGTGAAAGTAGAACCTCAGTTTATAAACATAATCCAATATCTATTTTTGGAATTTATAAACCATATCAAATTGCTACACTGTGTTTACTGTTTGTAACTGAATGTGACAGAGGCTTAAATTTCCTCTAGGGTCCTGTTGGGGTCCAAGGTGGACCCCTCAGTCAGAATGGGGGAGTCAAGGCCATTAGCACACAGAGCTGCAGGGAGTTTATGCATGTTGAGTTTATTCCAATCCTCTTTTCCAGCTTTCTCTGCTCTCTCTCCTGTTCCTTTAAGCATCCTTTTGTTCTCTCCACTCCTCTGTTTACATGGGAGCTGCCTTTATATTACTGCTATCAGAATCTATGATTGGCTCTTACAGTGGCATACCTATCATGTCACATATACTGATTAGCTGGTGCATGGGTCAGGTGGAATCAAGTTCATCCCCCAGAAGCTGAGTGCACGTATGCTGTGTCACATCCTGGATATAGCAAAGAAATATCCAGGATGCTTAGGCCGTTTAACTGTTGGGTTCTAGCTACCACTATATTCTACCCCTTAAATGGCTGGTATTTTACGGGCTCACTGCCACAGGGCTGCACCCTGGGCCCAAAGGCCATAGCAGCAATATAAGGCACAACAAAACATAACTAACAAAATTACGAAACCAATGCCAATTAACACAACCCATTTCCAAATGGATCCCAGATGATTCACCAAAACCCAGTTTGACTATTGACTACAGTACAATTACAAAGAAACCAGGATGTCCATCCTGCTATTCTCTGGGAATCATTGTTCAATACACTGGGGTACTAGTTCTCTTAATATTAAATATTCAGCTGGAAGACCCCCCAACCATTATAGATAACATAACCCACTGGGGGGGGCGGGTATTGTCCATATCTCAAAGGAGCAGTACTTCTACTTGTCTTCGTATTGCTTCCCATGCTGGTATGGACCGGTCAGTTGTCTGAAGCCATGTCCAATTAGCCTTGGTTGCCAGGGTGATGGTCCACAGAAGACCTTCTGCTTGTTCTGCTGGCAGGTCAGTGAGTACCCAGCACTGGGTTATGTTGTGAGCACAGGCATAGGTATGAGTACAATAGTACAGTATTGGCTGCTGTCAACCTGGGCAGAAAGACAGTAGGGCCAAAGATACCATGAGTTGTAAATCACATTCCTTAGGCAATACATATGTGACCTGTTCATCTTGGGACAGAATGGTGGCAGGCACTAGTGGCTGCCCTGGTCTGGAATACCATACCTTGTTTCCCTGCACTAAAGTCAACTGCAAAAGGAATAGCTCTGCTGGGAGCAATAGTATGGGCCACATTTGCAAGACAAAAGTTCCCCTCAGAAGGGATCCCCCTGAGTTTTCAGGCAGTGCAACTCCTACCCCAGACGGTCATTTACAAACCCATGGTGTCACGGTTAACCCCTTTTCATGCCGTCTCCATATGGTAACAGGATGGCTCTCCAATGGGAACTTGAGTAAAAAGAGTCCATGGCCATATCCATACTGCTGTTTGTCCTGACCCCAAGGCAGTGGGAGCAGGCAATACCAAAATTCCATCTAAAACTTTAGGAAATGCAAGAGATTCTGAGGTATTCATTATTACAACCAAGTCTAGGGGCGACTGCCCCATTCAGCTGATTTAGAAAGTATACTGCCAGTGGCAGGATGGTAGCCCACTCCTGCAAGGTCAGCTCCTTTGGAGACGTCATGCATAATTTGTCCTTTAATAAACAATTATACTGTTCAATCATGCCTGCAGCCTGCAGTCAATATGGAACATGTAAGTGTCAATTGATGTCTTCATTTTTTTGCCCAAGTTTGCACTTTGGAACCTGTGAAATGGGTGCCTCTGTCACTTTACACTTAAAGGGGATGCCCATACTGGGCACTTAAAATATTCAGTGCCACAATAGTACTCTTTTGGGTGGCTATTCAGGACAGAAGAGCTAAAACTAAACCTGTGTTAGTATCCACAGTTGTGAACAGGCACTTATATCCTTTATCAGAAGGCCGGGGTCCACTATAATCTACGTGCCATACCTGTAGGGATCTATCTCCTCACTTTATGATCCCTTCTTTCATGGGCACCTGACGTCTACATGGGTATTGTTTAGCACATAACTCACAAGTTGTTACTATGTTCATTGCATCTGTAGTTGTTAATGGGATACCATATCGCCTGGCTATCTGCAGAAGGGTTCGAGCTCTCACATGTCTTATATTGCCTATGTAACAAGGCAGCCCATCCATCCATCAGATGGTATAAAGCTCTTACTTGTGCTAGACTGCAGTGTCATTTCCTGGGCTTATAAGAGATTTATTCCCTGCAACATTATGAATAGTTATACTGCACTCTTCTTCTTTGGACCACAAGTTCTTTCACATGTTTTGTCCCCAGAGAGGTCTTTTACCAATCATCCATTCTTGCTCCTCCCACTGGGGCAGCCATAAAATTAGTTCTTCTTTTCTACACGGCTCAACTGTACTCACTGGAAGGAGGCCGGGTTCATGCATTATCACTAGCCATAAGGCTCTCAGTTCAGCCCTTTTGCTGCTTTGACCCAATCCAGTTTCAAACCAGATGTTTTCTGTATCCACCTGGATACCCACAGCAGTCCAAGACATCATCATGCCTTTGCTGGACCTATCAGTATACCAGGCATCAGCTGGTGTAGTGCCTGTTCCATCCTTGTACGGGCTAGGCTCTAAAGCCTGGGGACCAGGAAGCCCTCTGCCTGAGGGGTCAACTTTGACACTCTACTGGTCCTAACACTTTCTGCAACTGTGCAGATAGCGGGGCTAGTGCTCAACATTGCCAGCTGTTTCAGATATGTACCCCGCTTAGCCAATGAACGTCTGAGTCACCCCAGTCCTGGAGGCATTCAACTATGAATGTCCCCATCCTGCCACAGGGAGTGAGGTTCATGTTAGGACTCATTGTGGTCCTGTAAGCACTTCACATGCTTGAAGAGTGGCATACACTGCCGCTGACTGGTGCTCAATGACAGAACAGCGGTGTTCTGCCCTTTCCCATAGTTGGGACCAGAACCCTATGGGTACCCTATGTTTCCCATGTGTTTGCCAGAGGCCCCAATTGTACCTGGCATCATGACTAGTGACATCAAGTTGGAAAGGCAGGAAATGATCAATAACTTGCAAGGCCTAAGTCTGACCAACTGCCCACTTGGCAGCTTAAAAAGCATGTTCATGGGCATCAATCCAATCCCAAACACTTCCCTTCTTCTGAAGGGCATACAGGGGGTGGAATATCTGTGCCAAGTGAGGTATAAACACCCTCCAATATCCTAATAAGCCAGTAAATGTTGTAACTGTTTCATAGTAGTAGGTCGGGGGTATGCTTGTACCATATCTATTACTGTTTCAGGGATAACTTTGTCTTACCTGACCAAACAACTCTCAAGAATTTGACAGATACTCCAGGCCCTTGGACCTTTTCTTCATTGACTGCCCAACCCACGTTGTCAGCCTCTTAGGTCCTTGGCTGCTTCTTCTAAATCTGAAAGAGAATCAGAGGTTAGCATAACATAACAGAGGATCTATGCATCCAAGTAGAGAGATCCCGTGCAATCAAACCATGATGGATGGTTGGGCAATGAATATACCCTTGAGGAAGCACCAAAAACATTCACTGGTATCCTTCCCATGTAAAGGCAAATTGTTCTTGACTCTCTGGTGCAATATCTACAGAGAAAAAAGCATTAAGCAAATCCACCACATAATGATATTGTCCCAACACATGTGATAGCTGATCCATGATCTCAGTCACTGATGGGACTGCTGCATGTAAAGGTGGAATCACTTATTCAGTTCACGGCAATCCACCATCACGTGCCATGTTCTGTCGGGCTTCTAGACAGGCCACATGGGGGACTATGTGCGGCCTCCCATCCTCCGGCCTCCCTAATCAGGTTTCTTGGCCTGCTTACCAATTTTCATAAACATTGTCCTCTGGTTCTGCTCATAAAACATCTTGTAAATGAAGAGGACATTCCTTTAGTGGGGGCCTTTGCCCCCTGCAGCTTTGTGTACTGCTGCTCCGGCATCAGCTCCTTCCAAAGAACTAGTAGCACTTCATTAGGTTGCTGCTTTATCTTATCTAGATTCACACTGGCAGCAATGAGATCTTCCCACATTTGCTGTTGAGACACTTTCAGCGGCTTCAAGGACATGCTTTGCCAGGCCTGTGTTGGGCCAGTCCCTTGCACCCCCATTCGGCCCCTTCTTTGTTTTCCTTCAGAAGGTAGAGGGACCTTTTGGACTCCATGGTCCCACTTTATCCATGTATGGGGCTAAGAAGGCTGCAAAGAACCAAAAGGACCTAGTGGAGCTGGAGCCAGAATCATGTACTTCATAGGGGTGGAAAAGAGTTCACTGTCCAGGCCCATGTAATGTGCCTGGAACATCATTTGGTGCATTCCCATCTCAGGCACAATCTGAACCAGGTCCATATAAGTGGCCCTTTTACTAACAGTCTCTGGGAGCTCCCCAGCATTGTGCCATATCATCCTACACAGAGTCCTGGGGGTGGTGTGGAGACCTAGCCCAGGGCCCATCGCGTGTACTCACAGCACCATCGGCCTCTCTGAGAGCCATCTCTTCCTCCACTGGGCTCAGGCAGGCCTCCAGTTCCTCCTGCTGTCCTGTAAGTCTCTGAATTCAGGCTTGTTCAGCCAAAATTTCCTTGTGCTCTTCCTGCAGCATAGTCAGGAACCCCAATCCTTCTGGGAAAGGGGTAACAGCTCCTGAGGATTCCAGTGCCTTTGCAGTAAACTCCGGAGTGGGATGAACTATATCCCAGCTCTCTGGAGGGGGCCATTATAGGAGAAGCACTGCCACTGAATACCAAGGACCTGAAGGGAGCCACAGCCTGCCCCCATCATGGATGGTCAGGGCCACTGGGGCTGAAGATCCACTCATTGTGCTTGGAACATTCTGCTGCCTATGCTAAATGTTGGGGTCTAAGCCAGGCCCCTCAGTCAGAGTGGGGGAGTCGGATCATTAGCAAAGATAAAGGCATGTGGAGCTGTGGGGAGTTTATGCATATTGAATTTATTCCATGCTCTTTTCCAGCTTTGCTCTCTCCTCCTGTTCCTTTAAGCTTACTTTTTCTCTTCACTCCTCTGTTTCCATGGGAGCTGCTTTTATGTTACCACTATCAGAGTCTATGATTGTCTCTTACAGTGGCATACCTATCATGTTACATATATTGATTAGCTGGCGTATGGGTCAGTTGGAATCAAGTTCATTCCCTGGAAGCTGAGTGCAGTTATGCTGTGTCAGTGCATCCCAGATATAGCAAAGAAGTATCCAGGATGCTTAGGCTGTTTAACGATTGGGCTCTAGCTACTCCTACAGTCTCTGTTTTTTTGTCCAGCTGTTGTATCTGAGCCTTGCAGTTCTGTTATAATTCCTATTAATGTATGGTATGGGTGGTGTGGAGATGAGAGAAGTGTCACATAATCCTATGATTTGGTCTCATTCTTTTCATGAGCCCTTACCTCTGGGCTGCGACCTTCAGGACTGCTTATCAGCTTTTTTTTGTCCCTCTCAAGTGAGACAGTAAGGCTGATGAGGCTGCAGGGTGATATTTCCCTTCCCTCAAATGGAAGACTGGAGGGGGCTGGAGTTCTGTAAAACTCAAATTAGTTAATCTAGGGTAAAATAGTTCCTCCTGAGGACAACCTTATGTAAAGGAGACAAGCCACTCTGGGCCTATTTCAAAATGGTTACTTTTCCTCTCTCCCTGCTGTAAGTATGAGGGGGGAATTTATCCATTCTTCACTGTGAGAATCTAGCAGGGCTCCTGGAAATAAAGCCCCCAAAACTGGGCCTTCCCACCCCATCCCATGCTTGAGTCTTTTAACTTACCAGCTAGTCCACACAGAGCCTTCTAGAGTTCATTACTTTCAGTTTAAGCATTCTTCATGGTACTGGATCCAGAGGAGAGTTTCTGTTCCTGAGCTGCTTCTCCAGATAACATGAGGTTTTCTTTATCCGTCTTTCCACTGTTTTCAGGACAATGTTTTGTCCTGTGACGTCAATCCTCTAATGACTCTAGAAGAGTTGTTTTTTTAGTTTGTTTAGTGATTTTCTTATTGTTGGGATGGGAGAGATAACATCCAAGCTCCAGACCAGAAACCTGAAGTTCTTCTAATGAAATTTTAAAATTCCATTGAGACTTCCTCTTTGACTCGTGGGTTATTTAGAAATATGTGTTTAATTTCTGCATTAGTTGAGGTTCTCCCAAGAAACAGAGCCAACAGGAGATATATCTAAATCCTGTAGTGTGGACTGGCAGGCTGAATATTATGGTTAAGGTAATATTGAAGTCTTGAGTTTGTATTCTTTAAGGGAAGCTGGGAGTGAGAAATTTGGTAAGAGATAATGTTAAAGTCTTGAAGCAGGAACTCATATGATTCCTGGAATCCTTCCTTAAGACCTCTGATTGATTGGATGAGGACCACCCACATTATGGAAGGGCAATTTACTTAAAGTCAAATGATTGCATATGCTAATCTTATCTACAAAATACTTCCATAGCAGCGATTAGGCCAGTGTTTGGCCAAACAATTGGACTCCATAATCTTACCAAATTGTCACATAAAATTAACTATCACAATTTCCAAGTATTTGGAGATTTTCCTGTTAGCTTTCTTTTATTGATTTGCAATTTGATTCCATTGTGATCAGTGAACACACTTTATATGATTTCAGTTCTTTCATACTTGGTGAGATTGGTTTTATAGCTTAGTTTAATATCTATTTGGTGTATGTATCATGGGTACTTGAAAAGAATAAGTATTCTGTTGTTTTGGGGTGAATTGTTCTATCACTGTCAATTAGAGCCTGTTGATTCAGGATGTTGAGTTTTTCTATATCCTTGCTGATCTTGTGTCTATTCACAGTTGTTGAGAAGGGTGTTTTGAAGTCTTCAACTGTTAACTATAGGTGTGTCAACTATAAGTGTAAATTTTTCTATTTCTTTTCAGTTCTATCAGTTTGCTTCACATATTTTGAAGATATAATCCTTGGTGCATATGCATTTAGGATTGCTATGTCTTCTTGATGGACTGCCCTTTTATCATTATTTTATGTCAAGTCTCTGTCTTTGGTAATTTTGTTTGTTCTGAAACTTACTTTATCTAATATTAACAAAGCCACTCCTGTTGTCTTTTAAATAATATATGTATGACATAACTGTTTCCATCCTTTTATTTCTACCCTACCTCTATCTTACTTACCTTCATAATATTTGAGGTTAATTTCTTATAGGTAGCATGTAGTTGGATCATGTTGTTATTTGTTTCTCTGTATAATCCAAGATTATTTTTTATTGTCTTTTTAAAAAAGATAAATAGATCACACAAAATGTTACACTAAAAACATAAGAGGTTCCCATATACCCCACTTCCCACCTCTCCACCCCCTGCTCCTCCCACATCAACATCCACTTTCATCAGTAAGGCCATTCGTTGCATTTGGTGAATACAACCTGGAGCACTGCCACACCTCATCTCATGGACCATAGTTTACATTGTAGTTCACATTCTCCCCCAGTCCATCCAGTGGGTTATGGCAGGGTATACAGTGCCCTGTATCTGTCCCTGCAATATCATTCAGGACAAGTCCAAGTCCTCAAAATGTCCCATATCACACCTCTTCCTCCCTCTCCCTTCTCTCAGCGACTCCTGTGGCCACCCTCTCCACATCAATGATAACAATTTCTTCCATTGCTACAGTTACAATAGTTCTATAGTAGAATACCAGCAAGTCTACTCCAATCCATATTATATTCCACCATCCTGTGGACCCTGGGATGGCAATGTCCACTCCACCTCTAAATTGAGAGGGGACTTAGATCTCACATGGCTGATGGATGTGATTCTCCTGCTTGTAGTAGTAGACACTTTCCATTCCCTGGTGTGGTGGTTGACCTTTCTCACCTCCCCGTTAGCTGACCTGGGTAAGTCCAATGAACCAGAGAGTAGGTATTGCAACTCTGCTGAGGGTTTGGGGGGAATAGGTGAACATGGGAGATTATCAGGTATGTGGTTGAAGCTATAATGTTGAGAAAACTCTTTAGAAAATATAATAAGGAAGGGTTACTTGTTTAAGGATCATGTTTTTTATATTCACCTTGGCAATCTGCCTTATTTTTTGTATTTAGACCACTTACATTTAATTTATTTATTGATGCTAGGGCTTATATTCCATTTTACATTTTGTTTTTCCTGTTTTCCATTTTTCTGTTTTCTTTTTCCTGCCTTGTGATTTACTTGAATATTTTAGAATTCTATTTTGATATACCTATAGTGTTTTTGAGTTTATTTCTTTTGATAGCTTTTTTTTGTGTTTGCTCAAAGAATTACATTAGCTATACATAACTTATCATGGTCTTTCATGTTGACAATTTACCAGTTTGAGTGAAGTATAAAAACCTTACTTGACTTTGTTACCTTTTGCTCTCCTGTTTACCATTTTCTCAATATTTCTCCTACATATATTAAATCACACCAGACAGTTATAATTTTTGCTTAAGTTATCAAATATAATTCAGATACTCAGTAGGAGAAGGAAATTTATTTATCCATATTTTACTCTCTCCACTTAAAATCCTTCCTGATATTCCACAGTTCCCTCTTACCATTTCTTTTTTGTTGAGAGAATGTCAAAATTTACTAGTGGCAAATTCTTAGTTTCCATTAGCTAATAATGACTTGAGGATATAGGATTCTGGGTTGTTCATTCTTTTCTTTCAGCACTTGAATATTGTGACACATTCTTCTGGCCTCTATGGTTTCTTTTTTTTTTTTTAATATCAATGTTACTTAGTTATTCTGTTAGTACAAGATAATAACTACAATAATAAACTGCTTTGATCATTGTTTACATCCTCCCTTATTTTTGCTCATTCCTTAATTTTGAGGGATTTGGGATGATGTCCACTCTGCTTCAGGCTGAGAAGGTACATAGATATTATGGATCAGTTTAAGATACTTCTTGTTTTGGGGATGGAACAGGTCCATCATCGTAATTTTGGTAGTTGTCCTGGGCAATCCCAAAGAGCAGGATAGTAGGAGTTGGCTGCAATGCTGCTGGGTTTAAGGGCTCAACTGGCATATGAACAATCTGAAATCTCTGAGAAATGTACTTAAGAGGTACACAGAAAATTATAGATTCAAATAAAAGTAGAAGTATCATGATTAGGGGATTATAAATGAGTATAACTATGTTAGGTTGGGGATGTAGACGTTCATATATTCCCAGATAGAGTCTGCTGAGAGAGTATTGATTTCTTGGGGCTGTGTGGTTTGCCTATGATGTCTGGATGTCCCTAGAGCTCTTGGGAGCACTTTTGTTTGAGGCTTTGTTTACTGTGGTAGTTTGTATAATCTGGCCAAGACCCACATAAGCATAACCTCCTGAATGACCTCCTGACTCACTTTGAAATCTCTTAGCCATAAAACTCATTTTAATTTAATGTTTCCTCCTAATGGTCAAGATCTTTTTCCAAATACATTGCTTTTTCCAAAATGACACTGAGTGAGCACAAAGAAAAATTTGAAATTTTGGATAGAAAAATAACAGAATTTATAGAAGTGAAGGACACATAAGTGACATTAAAAATACAATAGAGGCACACAACAGCAAATTTGAAGAAAGAATCACTGATGTAGAGGAAAGAACAACTGAAATTGGAGAGGGAGAAGAACAGAGAGAGAAAAGAATAGAAAAATTGATCAAAGACTTAGGGAATTGAATGATAACAAAAAGGACACCAACATATGTGTTGCAGGAGTTCTAGAAGGAGACAAGAAGGGGAAAGTGGCAGAAAGAGTATTTGAGGATATTAAGTCCAAAAATTTCCCAACTCTCATGAAAAGGATGAATAAACATGTCCAGGAAGCACAGTGCACTACAATTAGAATAAATCCAAATGGATCTATGCCAAGTCATGTAATCTGCAAATGCCAAATGCCAAGGCTGAAGAGAAAATTCTGAAGGCAGCAAAGGAAAAGCAAAACATCACATGGCAGGGACTTCCAATAAGACTTAGTGCAGATTTCTCTTCAGAAATCATGGAAGTAAGAAGACAGTGGTATGATATAATTAAGGTACTGAAAGAGGAAAACTGCCAACAAAGAATTTTTTATCCAGCAAAACTATTTTTCAAATATGAGAGTGAGTTTAAAATATTCACAGATAAACGGAAACTAAGAGTTTGTAAACAAGAATACAACCCCTTAGGAAACATTAAAGGGAGTTCTGCAGCCAGAAAAATTTTTAAAAAGACAAGAAAGCAAGGTTTGGAGGTGAGTGTAGAAGTGAAGATGATCAGAAAGGGTAACCAAAAAGGTAAAAGGATGGACAAAAATAAGGTATGACATATGAAAGCCAAAGGATAAAATGGTTGAAACAAGTAAACCCTTTATAATAATAACATTGAATGTTAATGGATTAAACTCCCCAATCAAAAGATATAGGCTAACAGAATGGATAAGAAAACATGAGCCTTCTGTATGCTGTCTCCAGGAGACTAACCTTAGACCCAAGGATGCAAATAGAATGAAAGTGTAAGGCTGGAAAAGGGTATTTCTTGCAAATAGTAACAAAAAGAAGGCAGGGGTAGCTATAATACTGTCAGACAAAACAGACTTTAAAACTAAAAAAAAAGTGATGAGAGATGCAGAAGGCCATTATAAATGAATAAAAGGGACAATGCACCAGGAATGAATAACAGCCATAAATATCTATGCACCTAACCAAGGTGCCCAAAATACATTAGACAGACTCTGCCAAAACTGAAAAGAGAAATAGTTATCTCTACAATAATAGTTGGAGACTTCAACAGGACACATTAATAGAACAACAAGAAGAAAGAGCTAAAATCAAAGCTCTAATGAACACCTAGAGAAATGAGAAAAAGTACAGCAAACCAATCCCAAAGCAAGCAGAAAAAAAGAAATAAAGATTAGAGCAGAAATAAATGAAATTGAGAATTAAAAAACAGAGACGGGAAGTGGACTTGGCCCAGTGGTTAGGATGTCTGACTATAACATGGGAGGTCCGCAGTTCAAACCCCGGGCCTTCTTGAACCATGTGGAGCTGGCCTATGTGCAGTGCAGATGCACGCAAGGAGTGCCGTGCCATACAGGGGTGTCCCCCGTGTGGGGGGTCCCCATGTGCAAGGAGTGTGCCCTGTAAGAAAAGCCACCAAGCACAAAAAAAGTGCAGCCTGCCCAGGAATGGCACCACACACACGCAGAGCTGACACACAAGATGACATAACAGAAAGAAACACAGATTCCCATGCCACTGACAACAACAGAAGTGGACAAAGAAGATGATGCAGCAAATAGACACAGAGAACAGACAACCAGGGTGGGGGTGGGGGGAATGGGGAAGAGAAATAAATAAATAAACAAATAAGTCTTTAAAAAAAACAATGGAGAAAATCAACAAAACCAAAAGCTGGTTCTTGTAGAAAATCAATAAAATTGACAAACCCCTACAAGGCTAACAACTACAAAAAAAGAAGATGCAAATAATTAAAATCAGGAATGAAAAGGGGGGCATTAAGACTGAACCCACAGTAATAATACGGATCATAAGAGGATATTATGAGAAACTATATGCCAACAAATTAGGTAACCTAGATGAAATGGACAAATTCCTAGAACTACACTGATGCTACAAGAAATAGAGGAACTCAACAAACCAATTACAAGCAAAGAGATTGAATCAGTCATCAAAAATTTTCCAACAAAGACAAGTCCAGGACCAGATAGCTTCACAGGTGATTTCTACTAAACACTTTGTTAATTCATATCAATCCTGTTTAAACTCTTTCAAAAAATTGAAAAGGAGGGAAAATTACTCAATATATTTTATGAAGCCAACATCACCCTAATACCAAAGTCAGATAAAGATACAAGAAAAGAAAATTACAGACCAATCACTCTGACATAGATGAAAAATTCTCAACAAAATATTTGCAAATCAAATTTATCAGCATATAAAAACAATTGTACATCTTTAAATTCTTTAAAATGATTTAGAAGAGTTGTGTGATTATTGCTTATTAGTTGTATTAAATCCTGTATATCTTTAGGACATTGGGTTTGTTCTTCTGTCTGGACCATCTCTTCCTGTTTCCTAGTATGGCTTATAATTTTTTGCTGATGTCTAGACATCTGAATATGTTCTTCATTTACTCTGGTGGCTAATTTCTCTCCCTTGCCTTTTGTTTTTATTTTTCCACAGCTCTTCTTTGATATTTGGTTGAACTTATTCTTGGTCTTTAAAATTGCCCAGCTTAAGTTTTCAAAATCAGGCCAGGGACTCACTGTGGGGCACAGGTTTTCTCCCGGGGGTTGGATACAGAGAGCAGAGGTTTTGGCCATACAGTTTCCAGAAAGGCCAGCAGATGGCACTAGTCAATGAACCTTTCTATGGAGGTGTTTCAGTATGGGCTTTCCTGTGTTCATGTGTTGAATCTCCTGATCAGATTCTGCTGGCCAAATTCACTGAAGAAAATTACCCTGACTTCCCCTCTCTTTTCTCTTGAAACAGTTGACAGGGAGGAATGTGTCTGTTCCCCTCTCAGTCAACTACAGTGAGACAGGAGTTTTACCCCAACTTAATATCTTTGAAGTGGGGAAGGAGAGTCCTTCCTGGCTGCTGCAGGGGGCTTGGTAACTAACACTTGTCTTTCTTCATCTCTCTGTCCCTTGCCCTCCTGGGAGTTGTGTAGCACTGTCCTCATCTGCTGACTCCCAAACAGATCCCCTGAACAGCTTTTGGTTCTTTCTCCATTGTTTTTGTGGGAACATTCAGCTCTGCCTGTCAGTCTGTCACCATCTTCCCACAATCCCCTCTAATCAACTGAGTTTTGATAAGCCTACCATTTCCACTTTTCTGGAACTGAATAGTCTCTTCAACAAACGGTGCTGGGAGAACTGGATATCCATAACCAAAAGAATGAAGAGGACCCCTATCTTACTCTGTATACAAGAATCAACTCAAAATGGATCAAAGACCTAAACATAAAAGCCAGGACCATAAAACTCCTAGAAGGTACTGTAGAGAAACATCTACAAGATGTAGACAAACATCTACAAGAGTATGTGGGGTCTCTTAAACCTTACACCTAAAGCACAAGCAATGAGAAAAAATAGATAAATGCTACCTCCTCAGAATTAAACAACTCCACACCTTAAAGGGCTTTGTGAAGAGGGTAAAAAGGCAGCCTACTCAATGGGAGAAAATATTTGGAATCACACATCCAACAAGGGCCTAATACACAAAATATATAAAGAGATGCTCACCATTTTCAAATTCTGCCTTCCGTAAGACACCAGGAGTTAATCTTGCTAAGTTCCCTGCAACTTTCCTCCAGTTTCCAATAATAGTTTCATCATTTACTTCTAAGGCATCATGAAAAGTCTCTTTAGCATTCATATTATTATCAACAGTTTCTTGAAAGCAATCTAGGCCTTTTCCATCAAGCATTTCATGATTCCTCCAAATAATAACCCTTACCCATTTATAAAATCATTCCAGCATTTCAGTAATTGCAAAAGCACTTCCCCACTCCTCAGTACCAAATTCTGTATTAGTCAGCCAAAAGAGTGCTGATGCAAAATACCATAAATTAGTTGGTTTTTATAAAAGGTGTTTATTTGCAGTAGGATCTTATAGATACCAGGCCATAAAGTACAACTTACTTCCCTCACCAAAGTCTATTTGGAGCAAGATGGCTGCTGACATCTGCAAGTGTTCAGCCTTCCTGGGTTCCTAAATTCCTGGGGTTTGTTTTTCTCTTTGGGTTCAAGGTTTCTCTCTTCCTGGGGCTGGCTTCTCTTTCCTCTGTGTACTGACTTCCCAGGGCTCCAGCTTAAATCCTCAGCATCAATCTCCAACATCAAAACTCCAACATTAAAAGCCCTCAACTCTGTTCTTTGCCATGACTTTTATCTGTGAGTCCCCACCCACCAAGGGGTAGGGACTCAATGCCCTAATTATGACTCAATCATGTCCAGGTCAGATCAGATTGCAAGAATAATCCAATATCTCTTTTTGGAATTCATAACCATATCAAACTGCTACAGTATGTATTCTATTTCTAATCTTTAAACCTATCATTACTATTTCATTTTCCTACTAATTGAATTTGACAATATATTATGCTTCATTTTTGAAGAAGTTTTGAACCATAGAGGGGTTCCACTATGACAGGGAAGGAACACTGGTGTGGGGTGTTACTGATAGGGGACACATGATTGGGAGGGAGTTCTCCAGGGCATGTATATAGAGTATATAAAAGTGTTCAGATATTTGTTGGGTATTTTCATAGTAGTTAGAGTTATAAACAACTGAGGGAGTGCTGAGTTCCTAACCAGGGGAGCTTTGTCACATTCCCCCAGTGGAACAGCAACAATCCCCCAAGTGTAAGGGCAAAGACCAGTGAAGAAGGATGGTCCAATGATGAGACCTTGATACTGATGACAATGCTTATGAGCCTGTGTGCCTGAAATTTCAACTAGGCCTAGAGCTGCAGGGTGCCTAAGAGTTACCACCTGAGAATCTCCATGTTGCTCAAATGTGGCCACTCTCTAAGCCAAACTCAGCATGTAAATGCATTACCTTCCCCCTGCATTGGACATGACTCCCAGGGATGAGCCTCCCTAGTGCCAAGGGATTACTACCAATCACTAGTTGGTGATGCAACTAGAAAAAGAACTTGAATAAAAGGAGAAAATGGTAAAGACAAATGAGTTTATATGGCTAAAAGACTTCGAAATGAGTTGGGAGGTCATCAGAGAGATTGCAGTTACACACGTCTCAGTAGGATCCCAGAGACAGCCAAAGTAGATACAACCCCAGGTACTGGTGCTCCTGAAGGCTACAGAGACACACAGATTCTACAGTCATGGCAGATGGCTCTGGAGTCCAGTGCCTTGTCAGTGAGCTCTACTTTGTAATTTGTGCTCTGCGGTGGCTTGCTCGGTCGGTAGAGGTGGTGTCTGGCTGCGGACGAGGGGTCGGTCCAGCTCTGGACGAGGGGTCGGTCCCACTTGGGATGAGGGGTCGGTCCGGCAGCAGACGAGGGATCGGTCTCACAGGGGTTGCGCGGTTCGGCTGACTGGGTCGCCCGGCGAAGCCGGCGACGAAGGGGTCGCCCGGAGAAGCAGGCGACGAACTGGGGACAAGGGAGGCCAGGCCCTTGTCAGGGGCTCTCAGGACTGGAGGGCGCACAGCAGAAGAACTACCGCGGAGACAAGGTAAACACGCAAGTCCCCTTTATTGAGGGAGAGGCAACAGTTTTATAGGGGCTGGGGAAGGCTGATTGGTCGAAGCCACGCCCTGTTCTGATTGGTTGCCGGCAAAAGGTCAGTGGGCGGTACTGGACGGGGGAGGGGTGGTGGTTAGGGATTGGCTGTCGCTGTTGCTGGGGGAAGGGGCAGGGTTTAGGGATTGGTGGCTGCTGTTGCTGGGGTGGAGGGCAGACTTGAGTTTCCCGCCCACGCCTGGCTGTTGCTGCTGTCGGGGGGAGGGAAAAGGGCAGACTGGATTTTTCAGCCCACGCCTGGCTGTTGCTGCTGTCGGGGGAGGGGAAAAGGGCAGACTGGAATTTTCCGCCCTGCGCCTGCACAGGGAGAAAGAAGAAGAAGGGTGCTGCCCCACAGGCATCATGTGGTGCCATCCGGGAGGAGGGGCGGCTGCGGAAGCATGGCTGCTGAGAAGGGGAGACCTGAGGGCACTCTGCGCCCATACCGAGCTCCCTTCAGGGGTGGCGGTGAGTCCGACCAGCCACCCTATTATGGGGGCAGTGGCTTGACCTGCCGTGGCCACTCCCCCGCCAGGCTAGCAAACCGCACTTCAGCCCGAGGGGTGACCGCAGTGCTCCTGAGTGTGACCTTTCTACACATGCCTCTTCTGTCACTTTTACCAATCCTATGGTTGGCACTGGGGTTGGTGTATATTCAGGAGACTTGAATCTCTGAACTGGCCATGTGCCAGCTGAGCCCTGAGCCTCAGCAGAGTTGTAAATCCGACTCTCTGATTCATTGGACTTAACCAGATCAGCTAACAGGGAGGTGAAGATGGTCAACCACTACACCAGGGAACCGAGAGTGCCTACAACTGCAAGGAGGAGAATTGCATCCATTAGCCATGGGGGATCTAAGCTCCATCTAGATTTAGAGGTGGAGTGGACATCACCATCCCAGGGTCCACAGGATGGAGGACTATAATATGGATTGGAGTGGACTTGCTGGTATTCTACTATAGAACTGTTGTGACTCTAGCAATGGAATAAATTGTATCATTGATGTGGAGACAGTGGCCACTGTAGTTGCTGAGGGCAGGGAGAGGGAAGAAGAGATGTGATGTGGGAGCATTTTCTGGACTTGGATTTGTCCTAAATGATATTGCAGGGTCAGATGCTGGACATTATATAACCTGCCATAACCCACTGAGTGGACTGGGGAGGGTGTAAACTACAATGTAAACTATAATCCACATGGTGCAGCAGTGCTCCAAAATGTATTCACCAAAGCAATGAATGTGCCACAAAGATGAAAAAGGTTGTTGATGTGGGAGATGTGGGCGTGGGGTGGGGTGTGAGGTATATGGGAACCTCTTATATGTTTTAATGTAACATTTTTTGTGATCTATGTATCTTTAAAGAAAAAGACAATTAGAAAGATTAAAGACAATTAAAGTCATTAGGGTCACTCAGTCCCCACACCCTTTGTGGGCTATATAAATGGACACTCAATCAAGAAGACTCACAGAATAAGATACACATGTGAAGAGAGAGCTCCACAGACGTGGAAGAGGAGAGGACTTTGATCTGTGGCCCGAGGAAGGGAGATGAGCCATTTGATTCATAGTTTACAACTGACCTGGTAAAGAGACCAGAGCAGCTGAACCTGGAAAGAAACGAGCCCCAGGAACAGAGACTAGCCCTATGCCAGCCTACAGCTGAGACTGGAAGAAGCTGCACCTATGGAGTCTTAACAGGGAAGTGGAAGGCTGAACCCTCACTGACATCACCCGCCATCTTGCTTCAACACATGGTAAAAGAATTTGGTAAGGAAGTAACCTTGAGTTGGACTCTTTAGGGGCTTGTTGTAACTGTAAGCTTTTACTCCAAATAAATAGCCTTTATAAAAGCTGACAGATTTCTGATAATTTGCATCAGCACCCTTTTGGATGACTAATACAGGGAATATCATGATTTGTTGTTGATAGAAGCATTAAGCCATCTGTTACACTTTAACAATATGTTGCAGTACCATTTTGGTTTGAAACATAAGAGCTGCTAGAATTAATAAATGAGTTCATCAGAGTGATGGGATACAAGATTAATATGCAAATGTTTGTTACCTTGGATTGATTTTGTATTAATATGCAAAAAATCAAGTGTTTCTGTACCCTACTGATATACATTTTGAGGTGGAAATCAGAAAAAAATTGCACTTATAATAGCAACTAAAACAATTACATTTTTAGAAATATACTTAACCATGAAGATAAAGGGCCTGTATTCAGAAAACTACAAAACATTGCTAAAAGAAGATTTAAATAAATGGAATGATGTTCTGTGTTCATGGATTGGGAGATTAAATATTAAGATGTAAATTCTTCCTAAACTGATTTTCAGATTAAACATAATCCCAATAAAAATCCCAACAACCTTTATTGCAGAAGGGGAAAAACCTATTATCAAATTTATTTGGAAGGGTAAGGGACCCCAAATAGTCAAAAAGATCTTGAAAAAGAAGAATGAAATTGGAGGACTCTCACTTCTGGACTTCAAAGAATATTATTTATCTACAGTGGTAAAAACAGCATAGTAAAAACAGACACATTGACCAATGGAACCAAATCTAGAACTCAGAAATAGACCCTCATATGTACAATCAAGTGATTTTTGACAAGGTGGTCAAGCCATCCCATCCAGGCCAGAACTGTCTATTCAACAAATAGTGCTGGGAGAATTGGATGTCCACATTCTAAAGAAAGAAAGAAGACCCTTATCTCACATATATACAAAAATTAACACAAAATGGATCAAGGACCTAAATATAAAAGCAACAACCATAAAACCCCTAGAAGAAAATGCAAGAAAACATCTTCAAGATCTTGTGGGAGGCAGTAGTTTCTTAAACCTTACACCCAAAGCATGAGCAACAAAAGAAGGAATAGATAGGGAAGTGGACTTGGTCCAGTGGATAAGGCAGCCGTCTACCACATGGGAGGTCCGCGGTTCAAACCCCAGGCCTCCTTGTCCCATGTGGTGAGCTGGCCCACGTGCAGTGCTGATGCATTCAAGGAGTGCCTTACCATGCAGGGGTGTCCCCCGTGTACGGGAGCCCCATGTGCAAGGACAATGCCCCATAAGGAGAGCCACCCAGTGGGAAAGAAAGTGCAACCTGCACAGGAATGGCGCTGAACACATGGAGAGCTGACCAGCAAGGTGATGCAACAACAACAAAAGAAACACAGATTCCCATGCTGCTGACAACAGAAGCAGACAAAAGAAGAACACGCAGCAAACGGACACAAAGAACAGACAACTGGGGCGGGGCGGGGCAGGGCGGGGCAGGGTGGGGCGGGGTGGGGGAGGGGAGAGAAATTAAAAATAATAAAAATAAAAGGATTGCAGAAAAAAAAGAAGAAGGAATAGATAGATGGGGCCTCCTCAAAATTCAACCCTTTTGCACCTCAAAGGACTTTGTCAAAAGGGTGAAAAGGCAGCTGACTCAATGGGGAGAAAATATTTGGCAATCACATATCTGATAAGGGTTTAACATCCATGTTATACAAAGAGATCATACAATTTAACAATAAAAAGACAAACTACCCATTTAAAAAATGGGCCGAAGACTTGAAAAGACAATTGTCCAAAGAAGAAATACGAATGGCAAGGAAATAGATGAAAAAATGTCCAACCTCACTAGCAATTAGGGAAATGCAAATCAAAACTACAATGTGACATCATTTCACACCTATTTGACTGGCCTCTATTGAAAAGTTGTAAAAATATGAATGTTGGAAAGGATGTGGAGCGATAGGAACACTCATTCACTGTTGGTAGGAATGTAGAATGGTACAGCCACTGTGGAGGACTGTTTGGCAATTCTTAAGGAAGTTGAATATAGACTTGCCAAGTGACCTGGCAATACCATTACTAGGTATATACCCAGAAGAAATGAGAGCAGTGACATGAATAGACATCTGCACACTGATGTTCATAGCGGCATTATTCATGACTGCCAAAAGTTAGCAACCCAGGTTTCCATTAACTGATGAATGGATAAACAAACTGTAGTGTATACACATGATGGAATATTATGCAGTGGTAAGAAGAAATGAAGTCATGAAGTATATGCCAACATGGATGAACCTGGAGGTCATTATATTGAGTGAAGCAAGCCAGACACAAAGGGTAAATACTGCATGATTGCACTATTATGAACTAATTATATTATGTAAACTCATGAAATTAATAATTAGAATATAGGTCAGCAGAAACTAGAATGCTGGTAGAGAATGGAAAACTGATGGTTAATCTGTGCAGAATTGGTTAAAAAGTTCTTTATAAATCCTAGGAAATGAATGGACATGGTGAGAACATATCGCGGTGTTGATGACTAGCAGAGCTATTACATGGGTGTGACAGTGGTTGAAAGGGAAAGTTGAAGGGCACATATATTACTAGAAGGAGAGTTAAAAAATGTAACATGGGACTGTGTAACATAGTGAAACCTCATGTAAAATATGAATGTGATATTGCATATATAAGACTTTAAAAAAATATATAAATACAAATAAACTAGAAAGAAGGGAACAGAATAGCAGATATGTATGGCAGGGGAAGTATAGAAAGATTGAGAGGTGATGAGTTTTGTTTGTTTGGTTTTTGTTTATTATTATTATTACAGAATAATGAAATTGCTCTAAAAATGATTGCAGTGATAAATGCACAACTATGTGATTATACCAAATACCATTGATTGTATACTTTAGATGGATTTATGCTTACTAATATATATCAATAAAATTGATTTGTAAAAAAAATTTTTAGAAACCAAAAAATGACAAATGACCCAATTAAAAATGGACAAAAGACTGAATAGACATTTTTCTAAAAAAGAAATACAAATGGTGAAAAAACACATGAAAAATTTTCAGTATCGCTGGCCATATTAGTCAGCCAAAGGGTACTGATTGTAAATACCAGAAATATTTTGGCTTTGATAAAGTGTATTTATTTTGGGTAGAAGTTTATAGTCACAAGACCCTAAAGAGTCCAACTAAGGTACCATAAGAGGTACATTCTCACCTGGAGTCTGTTGCCATGTATTGATACAAGATGGTGGATGATGTCTGCCAGGGTTCAGTCTTCCTTCTCCTCCCAAGGCGCCATAGTCCCAGCTTCTTCCAATTTCAGCCACAGACTGGGACAAGTCTCATCTCTTTCCCAGGGCTCATTTATCTCCTGGCTTAGCTGCTGTGCTCTATCTACAAGGCCAACTGTAATCCGTCAGGCAAACTGCTCATATCTCTTTCCAGGGCCTCTACTGTGTCTAATGGAGCCTTCTCTCTTCCTCACTTATCTTCTTCTCTGTATGCTTATTTTCTGGGCTCTAGGATCAAAACTCTACCTTCCTCCCCTGACTGACATGGCCCAATCAAAGCCTTAATCATTATTTAATCAAGTAAAAGTGAAACCTCTGAATCCAATATTATCTAATATGCCCAGAGAAGCAGACCAGTTTGCAAACATAATCCAATATCTATTTTTGGAATTCATAAACAATATCAAACTGCTACACTGGCTGTTAGGCAAATGCAAATCAAAGCTATAATGAGATATCATTTCACACCTACTAGAATGGTCATTATTAACAAAACAGGAAACTACAGTTGTTGGAGAGGATATGGAGAGATAGGAATGCTTTTCACTGTTGGTGGTAATGTAGAATGGTACAGCCAATGTGGAAGTCTGTTTGGTGGTCCCTAAGGAAGTCAGATGTAGATCTACCATGTGACCTGGCAATTCCACTAAAATGTATATACCCAGAAGAACGAGAGCAGTGACCTGAACAAATATCTGCACACTGATGTTCATAGCAGCATTATTCACAATTGCCAAAAGATGGAAACAACCCAAGTGTCCATCAATTGATAAATGGATAAACAAACTGTGGTCTATACACATGATGGAATATTATTCAGCTGTAAGAAGTAATGAAGTTGTGAAGCATATGACAATGTGGATGAACCTGGAGGACATTTTTTTTTCTTTTTTTCTTTTTCAAATTCTACTCAATTTATTAACATTTTGTTAAGTGAAGCAAGCCAGGCAGAAAATGACAAATAAAATATGATTATGAACTAAATATAATGAGCAACTCATGGAGTAAATAGCTAGAATATAAGTCACCAGAGAAAATAATGTGGTTAGAGAATGGAAAACTGAGGATTAATCTGTGCAGAATTGAAAAAAAAATTTTTTGTAATTCTTTGGAAATGAATAGAAATGATAAAAGCATATTGAAAGTATTTGTAATTAGTAGTGCTAACATACTGGTATGTTTTTGTTGTTCGCTTTTGTTGTGTTTCCCTTTTATTGAGTAATGAAAATGCTCTAATATTCAAAGTGATGAATGCAGAACTTGGTGCTTATACCAAATGCCATGATTGTACACTTTAGATATATTATATGGTTTATGAACAAAAAAAATGATAGGGTAGATTGGGGGAAAATTACACCAAATTTAAGATACAGGCTATAGTTAGTAGTAATACTTTGATGATGCTTTTTCATTATTTGTTACAAATGTTTCACAACAATGGAAGGTCTTTGTGGTGGGGTGATGTATGGAAGCCCTGTACAATGTTATGCATGTTTTTCTTTTAAGTCCAAAACTTTTACCATACACTTATTTTTTTTAATGTATGTTCATGTATGAATGATATACTTCAATAAATTGTTTTTAAAATGAAAACATACATATCATTTGGCTATAGATGTGTGGGTCTCCTTCTGAGCTCTCAGTTCACTTCCATTGGTCAATATGTCTATCCTCAGCCAAAGGAGTGCTGATGGAAAATACCAAAAATCTGCTGCCTTTTATAAAGAGTATTTATTTGGGATAGAAGCTTCCAGTTAGAAGATCCTAAAGAGTCCAACTCAAGGTGCCATAAGAGATACTTTCTTATCAAATGTCTGTTGCTACAGAAGCAAGATGGCTACTGATGTCTGGGAAGGTTCAGCCTTCCTTTCCTCTCAAGTTTCCATAGGTCTAGCTTCTTTTGATCTCAGCTAGGCTGGAGGGGTTATTTCTTTTTGGGCTCAGCTGCTTTGTTCTCTTCACAAAGTCAGTTGTAAACTATCAGGCGAATGACTCATCTCTCTTCCTGGGGCTGAAGGATCAAAGCTGACAAGTTCTTTCCCCTTCCATGTCTATGGGCTTCTCTTTGTTCCTCTGTGTATCTGCTTATGTATGTCTCCTTGATTGAATGTCCATTTATATAGCCTGTGAAGGGGGTGGGGCCTCAAACTGAGTTACACTCTACTGACATGATCAAATCAGAGCCCTAATCTTAACATAATTTAATCAAAGACATCTGAGCTGAATCGAATACAATCAAAGGATATCACACCCAGAGGAACAGACCAGTTTACAAATATAGTCAATAACTCTTTTTGGAATTCATAAGTAATATCAAACTGCCACAAAATACCCTGAGTTTTGACCACTATAGCTTTGTAATATAGCTTTAATGTCCGGTAGTGTGAATCCCCCAATTTCATTCTTTTCCAAGATGTTGGGGCCTCTTAACCTTCCATATAAACTGATGATTGGCTTTTCCATTTCTGCAAAAGAAAGGCTATTGCTATTTTGGGGGGACTTCTTTGAATATGTAAATCAATTTGCATAGATTTGACATTGTTTTAGTTTTCCAAAGGGCTGCTGATGCAAAGTATCAGAAATTGGTTGGCTGTTATAAAGGGGATTTATTTGGGATAAAAGCTTACAGTTCTGAGGCCATGAAATGTCCAAATCAAGGCAGCATCAGAGGTTCTTTCTCTCCAAAATCAGCTACTGTTGATCCTATTGTCTGGTCACATGGTAAAGCAAGATGGCCACGGACCTCTGCCAAGGTCTTGGCCTTCCCCTCCAAAGTTTACCATCTCTCAGAGCTCAGCTGTGGGAAACCATGCATAACTATACTGGTTGTGGCAGTTTGAGATTATGTGATGAATCCCAAAAAGAGAAACATTATGTATTTAATCTATTCCTGTAGGTCTGATACCCTTTGATTGCAATAAATTCAGTAAAAGTCCTATGATTAGATTAAATGATAAGTTTGCCTTAGGGCTATTTAAAAAGATTTTATTTCTTTCTTTCTTCTTCTTCCCTCCCCTCCCCCCCCATTGTCTGCTCTCTTGTGTCCATTTGCTGTGTGTTTTTCTGTGTCTGCTTGCATTCTCAGTGGCACCTGAAATCTGTGTCTGTTTTGTGTTGCGTCATCTTGCTGCATCAGCTCTCTGTGTGTGTGACACCACTCCTGGGTGGACTGCGCTTTTTGTTGTGCAGGGTAGCTCTCCTTGCAGGGTGCGCTCTGTGCATGTGGGCTCGTCCCCCAGCATAGCATGGCACTCCTTGCATGCGGCGGCACTGTGTGTGGGCCAGCTTACCACCTGGGCCAAGAGGCCCTGGGTTTGAACACTGGACCTCCTATATGGTAGGTGTATGCTCTATTAGTTGAGCCACATCTGCTTCCCTTGCCTTAGGGCTTTTGATTGGACTACATCATGAAGTGTGAGCCAGCTTGAGTCTCTGACCTTTTGCTGGGTCTTATATAAATGGAGACAGAGAGGCACACAGATAAAGGAAGCTGCCATATTTTTTCCTGCAATGTGAGAGAAAGGACTCCAGTTTCACCCACAGCTGAGCTGCAAGGAGAGAAGACCCCAAAAGGCTCAAAGAACTGAGCCCCAGGAATACATGAGCCATATGCCTGATAGCTTGCAGCAGGATGAAAGCAGAGTGGCTGAGACTCTGTGATAGAGGAGGCCCATTAAGATGAATGAGTTCAAGTGTTCATGGAGCATTGTCATGGTGGGTGGAGATCCACACAATAACTGAAAGAATGGTGAATCCCCATTATGGGGAGCTCTGCCACATTCTCTAATGGGATAGCAAGGATGCCCCGAGCACAGGGGCAATGACTAGTGAAGGAGGATGGACCATTGACGGGCTCTTGATACTGATGACTGTATGTATGAACTTTTTCTTTTGAAATTGAAACTTAGCCTAGTATTATAGGTTGTGTAAGAGTTACCTCCTGAAAGCCTACTTGTTGATCAAAAGTGGCTTCTTTCTAAGCCAAACTCAGCATATAAATACATTACCTTCCCCCAGGGGTGGGACATGACTCCTGAGGGTTTACTATCATGCACCAACTAGCATTGCATCTCAAACAAGACCTTGACTAAAAGGGGGAAAAGATAAAGACAAATGAGTTTATATGGCTAAGAAACTTCAAAGTGAGTCGGGAGGTCATTCCAGAAGTTATACTTATGCATGTCTCAGCAGATCTCTTTGACTGCCAAAGTAGATACTACCTCAAATAGTGGGGCTCCTGAGGGCTCTAGAGATATCCAGACACTGTAGTCAGGGCAGATAGCTCAAGAGTTTTGTACCTTGCAGTGGGCTCTGCTTTCGAATTTATGGAGCATAAGTGACAGAGTTGAACTTAGGTTGTGGTTTCCCTACACATGGCTCTTCTGTTCTTCTATTTGAACTTATAATTAGTACTATAATTGGTAGGTATATGTCTAAGAGACTTAAATCTTTGGGCTGGCCATGTGCCAGCTGGGCCCTGAAGCTCAACAGAGTTGCAACACCTACTATCCAATTCATTGGACTCACCCAGGACAACTGCATGGAGGTGCTGATGGACAACTACCATACCAAGGAACCAAGAGAGTCTGCAACTGCAAGCAAGAGAATCCCATCCATTGGCCCTGTGGGACTACAGTCCCCTCTCAATTAGAAGCACAGTGATCATCTCCATCCCCAAATCCTCAGGATTGGGGAATGAACTATGGACTGAAGTGGACTTACTTGTATTCTACTATAGACTTATTGTGATTCTAGCAATGGAATAAATTATATCATTGATGTGGAGGCATTGGCCACTGGAGGTCCTGAGGGCAGGGAGAGGGAGAAATAGGTGTAATACAGGGGGCATTTTTGGGACTTGGGAATTGTCCAGAACGACATTGTAATGACAGATACAAGCTATTATAAAATCTTGCCATAACCTACAGAATTGGGTGGGAGAGAGTGTAAACTATAATGCAAACTTTAATCGACACTTAGTGGCAATGTTCTAAAATGTGTTCATCAATTGCAACAAATATACCTCACTAATGAGGGATGTTGTTAATGTGGGAAAATGTGGGAGGCGTGGGAAACAGGGCATATGGGAATCCCCTATATTTTTTATGTGACATTTGTATACTCTAAGTATCTTTTTAAAAAACTTATGGGGGCATTTTCAGGACATTGGAATTATCCTGAATAATGTTGCAATAACAGATACAGGCCATTATATGATATTGCCATAACTTATTAAATTGTGTGGGAGAGTTTAAACTCTAATGTGAACTGTAATCTACACTTAGCAACAATGCTCCAATATGTGTTCATCAATTGCAACAAATGTACCACACTAATGAAGGATGTTGTTAATGTGGGAAAGTGTGGAAAGTTTAGGGTGTGGGACTTATGGGAATGCCCTATTTTTTTTTTTTTTTTGTAACATTTATGTAAGCTAAGTATCTTTTTAAAAAAATTTTTTTAAGTGTATTAAAAATAAGAGAGAGACAAGCCCTATGCTTGATTGTCTTCAGCTGAGTCCTGGAAGACAGTAGATTCTGGAGGGTAAAGCAGAGACCTCTTTTTTTTTTTTTTTTTTTTTTTTTATGTAGTGTTTCTTTATGTCTGTGGAATATTAGACCCTTATAAGATAAGTGGTTCCCAAATATTTTCTCCCATTGAGTAGACTGCTTTTTTACTTTCTTGGCAAACTCCTTTGATGCACAAAATTTTTCAGTTTTGAGGAAGTTCCATTTATCTATTTTTTTCTTTTGTTGTTCTTGCTTTGGGTGTAAAGTTTATGAAACCATTTCCTACTACAAAATTTCATAGATGCTTCCTTATATTATCTTCTAGGAACTTTATGGTCTTGGCTCTTATATTTAGGTCTTTGATTCATCTTGAGTTAATTTTTGTATAGAATATAAGATGGTGTTCCTCTCTCATTTGGATATGGATATCCAGTTCTCCCAGCACTGTTGAAGAAGCTGTTCTGTCCCAGTTCAGTTGGGCTTGTAGGTGCAGGTCTGTATCAGAACTCTCAATTCGATTCCATTGGTCAGTAAGTTTATGCTTGTGGCTTTGTAGTATACTTTAAAGTCAGGTAGTGTGATTCTTCCAATTTCGTCTTTCTTTTTCAATGTGATTTTAGCTATTTAGGTCCCCTTGCCCTTACAAATAAATTTCATAAGTGGCTTCTCCAGTTCAGTAAAATATGCTGTTGTGATTTTTATTGGAATTGTGCTAAATTCCAATAAATGGATAGACACCTTAATGGTATTTAGTCTTGCAATCCATAAACATGGAAATTCTTCCATTTATTTAGGTCTTCTTTTTTTTCTCATTGTTTTTGCTCATTGTCTCCTTGTTGTTTTTGCTTGTTCTCTGTTTTTGTTTTCTTTAGGAGGCACCAGGAACCAAATCTGGGACCTCCTTTTTGGAAGGTGTGTGCTTAACTGCTTGAGCCACATCTGATCCCTGCTCATTTGTTTTTGCTCATTGTCTGTTTGTTGTTTGCCCATTTTTTTTTTCTCACTTGTCTGCTCTTTCTTGTTGTTGTTGTCTGCTCATTTTGGTTGTTTCAATCATTGTCTTCTAGTTGTTTTTGCTTGAGGCACTGTTTGCTGAGCATTCAGTGAGGTCCTCCTGAGACATGCATAAGCAAAGCATAACCACTTTGAAATCTCTTATCCATAAAAACTCCTTTGTATTTAATATTTCCCCCTTTTTTTCAAGGTCTTTTTCCAAATGCATCACTAGTCAGTGCTGGGTAATAACCCCTTGCTGCCAGGGAGGCCCATCCCTGGGAGTAATATCCCTCAATGGGGGAAAGGTAGTGAGTTTATATCCTGAGTTTGGCTTACAGAGAGGCCACATTTGAGCAACAGGGAGGTTTTCAGGAGGTAACTCTTAGACATTATATATTACTAGGCTAAATTTCAATTTCACAAGAACAAGGTTCATAAGGACAAGCATCAGTATCAAGAGGCTGGGCTATTGGTCTATCCTTTTTTACTAGGCACTGTCCATGTACTCTAGAGATTCTTACCACTCTATTAGAAAACGTAGCAGGACTCCCCAGGATAGGAATTCAGTATTCCATCAGTTATTGTGTAGATCTTCACCCACCAAGATAAACTCCTTGACCACATGAGCACATTGATATTCCATAGAGGCATGCCCCAGCAGTGTGGGGGGGTGTGCACATCCCCCCACACTGCCACCATCACTGCCACCCTCACCAGTAATTCTCCCCTGTATCAGTTGGAACCCTTCTGCAATCCAAGTTCTCCCAAAAAAAAACCAAAAAAATAATATTTTTTTTGCATTGTGCCTTTCATTCCTGTAAGATCTGTTATCTTTTATGAATATTGATAATTTCTTCTGCATGTTTCCCTAGTGTTTTTTGTTTTTGTTTTTTTTTACTTTATTTTCCAGGAAGATTTAGATTACTGAAAAGTCACACAGAAAATATAGGGGATTCCCATATACCCCCCAAGTCCTCCCCCACCAACAATATCCTACATGAGTATGGTCCATTTGTTACAATTGATGAACAAACATCAAAGCATTGCCACTAACCCTGGTTAATGGTTTACATTATGGCTTACATTTTGCATCATACACTTCCCTAGGTCCTGATACAGTGTATAATGTCCTATATCCATCAATGCAAGATCATGCAGAACAATTACAATACCCCCAAAAAAGACCTACATTCCACCCATTCTTACTGTCCCCTCCCTCAGAACCTATGGTAACAACGAAAGTTTCAGTTGAAGAATAAGTTTCATAGTTGCGTGCATTAATATTGAGGGTTTGACATACTCATCTGTTTTCTTTTATTGGGCACTGCCCATATTTTCAAGAGATTCTTTCCCCTCTACTTGAGAATGGAGCAGGACACCCCAGAATGAAAGTTTAATGTTTTGTTGTTTATTGTATGCATCTCCACCCACTGAGATAACACCCTATGACAAGATGAACACTTTCATATTCCTAGAAGCATGCCCAGGTGCACCCTTTCCCACATATCCACCCATCCCTGATGCCCTGCATCAGTAACCCTCCCCTGCCATGTTTGTCAGAAGAACATCCTCACCATTGTAGTTTTAACCACAGACCTACAAATCCCCAGAGTTTACCTGTTCCTTCGTTCAGCCTCCCTCCCTCCCCACTTCTGTAAATGAGTTTGGGTAGGACAGGTATCTTAATGAGGGTTAGTCTTCCAATCCAAGAACATGGCCTATTCTTCCATTTATTTAGGTCTTTTGACAATGTTGTGTAGTTTTCTGTGTACAAGTCCTTTACATCCTTAGTTGTTCCTAAATATTTGATTCTTTTTGTTGCTATTGCAAATGAAATTTTTTACCCTTGATTTCCTACTCAAATTGCTCATTATTAGTATACGGAAATGCTACTGATTTTTGCAGTTTGATCTTATATCCTGCCATGTATCTGAACTCATTTATTAGTTCTAGAAACTTTGTTGTAGATTTTTGGGGAGCTTTCTATATAAAGGAGTATGTCATATGCAAATAGTGAAATTTTGACTTTTTCCTTCCTAATTTGGATGTCTTTTCTTTCTTCTTATTGCCTAACTGGTCTAGCAAGAAATATTAATATAATGTTAAATAAGAGCAGTGACAGTGGGCATCCTTGTCTTTTTTCAGATCTTAGAGGGAAAGCTTTAGCATTTCACCATTGAATATGAAATTAGCTGTGGATTTTTTATATATATACCTTGCATCATTTTTAGGAAGTTTCTTTTGGTTCCTATCTTTCAAAGTGTTTTTTCAAAAGGATGCTGTGTCTTATCAAATGCTTTTTCTCCATCAATAGAGATGGTCATGTGATTTTTTTTCTTTTTATCTGTTAACGTGATGTATTATGTTGGTTGATTTTCATATACTGAACCATTCTTGCATACCTGGGATAAAACATACTTGACCATGGTGTATAATTCATTTGATGTGTTGTTGAATATGATTAGCAAGTACTTTGTTCAGGACTTTAGCATTTAAATTCATTAGAGAGATTGGTCTGAAGTTTTCTTTTCTTTTGGTGTGTTTATGTGGCTTTGGTATTAGTGTGATGTTGGCAGGACTGGTGTTAGTTCTTTCTGGAATGATTAGTAGAATTCATTCATAAAGCCGTCTAGTCCTATGCTTTTCTTTGTTGGGAGGTTTTTGATGACTAATTCAGTCTGACTCCTTGTGACTGGCTTATTGAGTTCTTCTAGTTCTTCTTTTGTCAATGTTGGTTGCTTGTTTGTTTCTACAATTTTGTCCATTTCTTCTAAGTTATCCCTCTTGTTGGCATACAGTTTTTCAAAGTATCCTCTCATGATATTCTTTATTTCTGTGAGATCAATTGTGATATCCCCTTTCATTTTTTATTTTGTTTATTTGCATTTTCTCTTTTTTTTTTCTGTTAGTATAGGTAAGGGTTTGTCAATTTTTTTAAAACCCTATCTTTTTTTAAAATTATTTTTTATTTTTATTTCTCTTCCCTTCCCTGCCACCCCCCCCCCAGTTGTCTGCTCTCTGTGTCCCTTCGCTGTGTGTTCTTCTGTGTCTGCTTGTATTCTTGTCAGTGGCATTGGGAATCTGTGTCTCTTTTTGTTGTGTCATCTTGCTGCATCAGCTCTCCAGGTGTGCGGCGTCACTCCTGGGCAGGCTGTGCTTTCTCCATTTGGGGCTGCTCTCCTTACGCTATGCATTCCTTGCACATGGGACTCCCCTACATGGGGGACACCCTTGCATGGCACGGTATTCCTTGTGCATATCAGCATGGCTGATGTGGGCCAGCTCACCACACAGGTCAGGAGGTCTGGGGTTTGAACCCTGGACCTTCCATGTGGTAGGCAGATGCTCTATTAGTTGAGCCAAATCCGCTTCCTGGGTTTGTCAATTTTATTAATCTTCTGAAATAACCAGCATTTGATTTTGTTAAAATTTTCTAGTTATTTTTCATTTTCAATTTCATTTAGTTCTCATTTAATCTTTTTTTCCTTCCTTCTGCTTGCTTTGGGTTAGTTTGTTGTTTTTTCTAGTTCCTCCAGGTATGCAGTTTAGTCTTTGATTTTAGCTCTTTCTTCTTTTTTAATATAGGCATTTATGGCTATAAATTTCCCTCTCAGCACTGCTTTAGCTGCATCCCATAAGTTTTGATATGTTGTGTTCTCATTTTCATTCATTTTGAGGTAGTTCCCAATTTCTTTTGCAATCTCCTCCTTGACCCAGTGAGTGTTTTGCTTAACTTTTATATATTTGTGCTTATTCTGGTTCTCTGTTCCCTATTAATTTCCAGTTTCATTCCATTGTGATCAGAGACATTGCTTTATATAATTTCAATCTTTCTAAATTCATTGAGCCTTATTCTGTTACCTGGTATATGGTCTGTCCTAGAGTGATCCATGTGTACTCGAGAAGAATGTATAACCTGCTGTATTTGGCTGTAATGTTCTGCATATGTCTGTTAGGTCTAGTTCTTCTAACATGCTATTCAAGATCTCTATTTCTTTAGTAATCCTCTGTTGAGATGTTCTGTCTAAGGTGATAATGGTGTATTAAAGCCCCCTACTATGATTGTAGAGACATCTATTTCTCCCCTTAGTTTTGTCATTGTTTGCCTTATGTATTTTGGGGCACCCTGGTTAGTTGCATAAATATTTATGATTGTTCTTTCTTCTTGATAGATTATCCCTTTTATTAATATATAATGCCCTTCTTTGTCTCTTACAATAGTTTTGCATTTAAAGTCTATTTTTTCTAATATTAGTATAGCTACTCATGCCATTTTTTGATTATTGTTTGCATGTAAAATCATTTACGGCCTTTTCCCTTGCTACCTCCCTGTGTCCCTGGGCTTAAGGTCAGTTTCTTGTAGATAGCATATAGCTGGATTGTATGTCCTTATCCATTCTGCCAATTTGTATCTTTTGATTGGAGAGTTTAATCCATTATTATTACTGTCAAGGCAGTACTTGCTGTTTGAAGTGTGCTATGCTTCCTGGACATGTACATCCATGTCCCTCATAAGTGTTGGGAACTTTTCAGTCACTATTTCCTCCAACTCCTTCTGCCCCCTTTTCTTTTTCTCTCTCTCTTGGCCTATAACGATATGTTTATGTCTTTTTTTTTGGTCATTCAATTCCCTGAGTCCTTGCTTAGTTTTTTCTTTTCTTTTCTTAAATCTATCTGGTCTACTATCTGTGCAATTTCAGATATTCTACCTTCAACATCACTAATTCTTTCCTTTGCCTGTTCAAATATGCTGCTATGTGCTTCCAGTGTAGTTTTAATTTCTTTCATTGTGCCTTTCATCACCATCAGATCTTTTATCTTTTTATGTATGATTACAGTTTCTTCTGTAGGTTTCCCTAGTGTCTTATATATTTTAGCTCTTCCTTCACTTTATTAAGCTGATTCATGATATTTGGACATCATTGATTAGTTGTTCCATGTTCTGAATCTTCCCCTGCTTTTTAATTTGTTCATTAGATTTGGTCTTATCTTCCTGTTTCTTAATATGGCTTGTAATTTTTGCTGGTGTCTAGGCATCTGTTTATCTTGATGGGCTTATTCAGTTGGTTAGCTTCTCTTTCTAGCCTAGGGTTTTATTTCATTTTGTTTTGAGTTAAGGTTTCTTCTTTGATACTTGCTTCCACTTACTCTATATCCTTTTAGTTTTCTGTGTTCTCCTGAAAGAATAAGTCCATAAAAAAGGAAATAAAGAAGAAGAGGAAAAGAATTTTTAAAAAAAAGGATAAAAAGGAACTATAAAAGGAGCCAGGGAAAAATAAGTAATAAGAGTGAAAAATCATAAAAAATAAAAATGAATAAGAATTAAAAATGAAGAAGAAAAAATTAAAAAGTAACAGGAAAAAAATGAAATAAAATAAAAAACTGGAAAGATGAGAAGAAAGAAAATAAAGACCGAACAAGAGAAGGTTGAACAAAATAAAAGAAAAGAGAAAAATGAAAGCAAAGGAAGAAATAAAGAAAATAAGTAGAAAAAATGGGAAAAAAGAAACAGGAAAAAAAAAAAAAAGAAAGAAAAAACAGGTCTCCCTCTCAGGCCACTAGCAACTATCTCAAGCTCCCAGTGCTCACCAATTACCCTGAGGCCTGCCTTCTTCAGGTAAGTTATGTGGATATAAAGGGAAAAAAAGAATAAAATTACAAAATAATAAAAACCTAAAAGAACCTCTCAGTGTAAGTTCCATGTCATGAGACTGCTTGTCCTGCAGCACCCCCTCTCCCAGGGAGACAGCTGGGTGCTTGACAACCCACTAGATTGCTCTCTTACTCCCTTCTCTTCAGAGTTGGTTGGGCCTGTGGTGGTTTACCAGCTGCCTCTCCAGGCTCCTCTTTCCCCTGTGCTGTTGGGCTCCTATCAGCCTGCCCCCTCACTGATCCAGTTCCTCTCTCTCCTGCTATGGGTGTATGTGACAGTCCACCTGATCAGCTCTTCCCTCTCCTCCCCCTGGAACTGCTTCAGTGCTGCCTGGCATCTATCCTTTCCCCCAGATCCTGTTTACCTGCCCTGTCTCTCCTTCCCCCATTCATTTCTCCCCTTGAGCCAACTGATTGCTTGTCCCCACACCTGTTTGTCCCACAGCTCTCCCACTTTGAGAGCCTGCTGGGCACTGGGATGCACCCCTGGTTGCCTAGTGACTTTTCTCACTCTTGGAGTTGGATGAGCCCTGGTCTTCCAGCCTGGTCTTCCCTCTGTGTGATTGAGCACTGGCTTGCCTGCCCTATCCCCTAGTCAACTTGGCACACTCTCTCTAGCTTCCCTCTTCAATTGGCCCCATGGTCCTGTAGCTTCCCTTCTGACAGGTAAACCTGCCTACCTTCTTGCAGTTTCTGGAGGAGTCAGTCTGCCATTCCCTACCCTACCATCTTGGATCTTCTCAAGTTAAGGATCATTAGACAGCATATAGATGGATCATATTTTTTTAACCAATCTGCCAATATGGGTCTCTTAATTGGGGAGTTCAATCCATTAATGTTCAATGTTATTATAAAGGCAGTACTTATACCAACAATTTTATCTTTAGTATTTTATATGTCATATCTTATTTTTGTTTCTCTTTTTTCCCTTTTTGTTACCCTTACAATTAATCTTCCTTTCTATACTCTCCTCCAAATCTCTCTTCCCTGTCTTTTCCTTTCAACCTACAGAATTCCCTTTAGTATTTCCTGAAGTGCAGGACTCTTGTTGATGAATTAGCTCAATTTCTGTTTATCTTTGAATATTATTCACTGCTTCATTTTTGATGGATTGTTTTGATGAATACAGAATTCTTGGCTGACAGAAATTTTTCTCTTTTTGTTCCTTAACTATGTATAACACTGCCTTCCTGCCTCCAGGCTTCAGATGAGAAAATGAGAAATCAGCATTTAATCTTATCCAACATTGCTGTATGTGATGAATCTCTTTTCCCTTGCTGCTTTCAGGAGTCTCTCTTTATCTTTGGCAAGTGACAGTCTGATTAGTTTGAGTCTCAGAGTAGATACATTAGGATTTATTCTATTTGGAGTAAGCTGCACTTCCTGGGTATGTACCTTCGTGTCCCTCATAAGAGGTGGGAAATTTTGGGCCATTATTTCTTTAAACACTCCTTCTGCCTCTATTCCTCTCTCTTCTCTCTCTGGAACACACATAATGCATATATTTGTGAGTTTTGTTCTGTCATTTAATTCCCTGAGTCCTTGTTAAATTTTTTCCTTTTTTTTCTCTATCTATTCTTCTATTTGTGCAAGTTCAGTTGCCCTGTCTTCTAATTCACTAATTCTTTCCTCTGCTTATTCAATTCTGCTTTTGTGTATTTTTTCTTCTGTTGAGCCTTTCATTACCATAATAGTACTTTTTTTATGTTTATAATTTCTTCTGTATGCTCACCCAGTGTCTACTTAATATCCTTTATCTCTTCATTCATCTCCTTGAAATGATTTATATTTGTGTGAACATTTTTTATCAATTGTTCCAAATTCTGCATCTCCTCTGACTTTTTAGATGTTCCTTTGACTGAGCCATGTCTTACTGTTTCTTAGTATGACTTTTAATTTTTTGCTGAAGTCTAGCCATATGTTTAACTTGATGGGTTTACTCTGTTGGTCACTTTCTTTCTTGCCTAGAGTTTTATTTTTGTTTGCTTTGTGTTAAGGCTCTTTGACACTTGGTGTAGCAGTTTGATATGCTTATAAATTCCAAAAATAGATACTGGGTTGTGTTTATAATCTGGCTGTACCTGGGTGTGATTGAGTTATTATGAGGGCTTTGATTGGGCCATGTCATTAGGGTGTTGAGTCCCCATGCCTTGGCGGGTAGGGACTCACAGATAAAAGGTGTGGCAAAGGACAGAGTTGAGAGTTTTTGATGTTGGAGTTTGATGCTAAAGACTGAAGCTGGAGTCCCAGGAAGTAAGCTCCCAGAGGAAGGAGAAGCCAGCTGTAGGGAGAAAGGAACCTTGAACCCAGAGAGGAGCAAGACCCTGGAAGGGAGGAATCCAGGAAGACTGAACCCTCACAGCTGTCGGCAGCCATCTTGCTCCAACATGGGAAAATAGACTTTGGTGAGGGAAGTAACTTATGCTCATGGCTGGGTATCTGTAAGCTCCTACCCCAAATAAATACCCTTTATAAAAACCAACCAATTTCTGGTATTTTGCATCAGCATCCCTTTGGCCAACAAATACACTTGGTTCCACTTATTCTAAATCTTTAGAATTATACTTGTTTAACTGAAAAAAGAATAAAGGAAAAGGGAAAAGGAAGAACATTTTAAAAAAAGAAAAGGGAACAAAGAAAATTAAAAAAAAAAAAAAAGAAAAAGGAAAGGAAGAGGAGAAAAAAAAGAAAATGGGGCTCCCTCTCAGGCCATCAGCACCTGGCTAGGCCCCTTGCTGGTCACCCATGCCAATCATTCCATGCTTCCTTTATGCCTGGCAAGCCTGCCTGTCTTCCTGCCATGTCTGGAGGACGAGTGCAGCCTGCTGCTACCTGCTCTGCCATCTTGGATCTCTCCTCCGTGATTTCTTAATATCAATCTGCTTTCATTCAAATGGTTTCCCCCTACATATAAGGTGTCATTTTATCTCTTGATTCTTTCAAAGATTTATATTTGTCTGTGTGCTTAGTTTTCAGAAATGTGTCTACATATTTTAGTAGCGTTGTCTTTGGGTTTGTTCTATTTGGGGATTGTTTGCCTTCTTATATCTATAGGTTTATTTCTATTGCCAAATTTGGAAATTTTTAGCCATTATTTCTTAGAGTACTTTTTAACCCTTTCAGCCCTGCTGTCTTTCTCCTCTCCTTCTGGAACTCTGAGAATAGAAATGTTAAGTCTCTGACATTAGACTTTCTATTCTATTCTTTCTATTTTTCACATGGGATAATTCGTCTTGTTCCACCTTTAAGTTCACATTCTTTATCCTGTCTCCCTCATTCTGCCTTTGATCCTATCCATTAGTTTTTACTTCACTTATTGCATTTTTTTCTAAAATTTTATTCTAAAATTTCCATTTGTTTTTTCTTTGTCTCCTGTTTCTTTCTGATTTTCTATTCATTTTACATGTTTTCCTAATAATTCATTGAAGCATTTTTATGATGTTGCTTTAAAATCCTTTAAAATACTTGTCAGATAATTCTGTCTGCCATCTCTTTGTTGTCATCTGTTTGGGTTTTTTAAAAATTTAACATGAGATCATACTGGTTCTTGTAAAATGTGTGATTTTTTGAAAAATTAAAACCTGAACTTTTGAGAACTATGTTACAAGACTCTGGATTTTATTTATATGTTGTTTTTAGCTGACTTTCTCTGACTCTAACAGAGTAAGGAGAGGTGTACCACCCATTATGCCAGATGAGAATAGAAGTCCAAGCTAGGCATTATTCCTCCTTTGAGAGTATCTTGGCTTGGAGAGGCAGGAATGTCTCATTAGTGCTTTTTGTCCACTGAAAACATGGTAATGGGGGTAAAAGTCCTGACTCTCCACTAGGACTCCTTGTATTCTACCTCGGATGGGAAAGAGAGAGTCACAAAACTGCACACTGGCAGGGGATGGAGGGAGGAGTTGTTTATACTATCAGATACAATTGGATGCCACTTTTGAAAGTTTTATGTATGTAATAACTATTTATGTAATTTATGTAATAATAAAGTTTCATTAACTTTTTAATGATTTAAAATATCATTTCACCTCTGTGATAATTAATTTCATGTGTCAGCTTGGCTAGGCTTTGTCGTTTAATTAGAACTCTGACCAACACAACCTCCAAGGCTTAATTTATTTGATGGGAATGAGCAACAGCGTTAACATGAATTACTTTGAAGTCAACCAAAGCCCAGCAATGATTCACATTATTTAAGTACCACCTGGTGATTGGTTTTATTTAATTAATTATTCAATTTTCCTGGTATGCTTTCAAAATAGTCATTATTTTCCTGTTTATTTATTTATTTTTAAGCCCCCCCTCCAGGATGGCTCCTCTTCTATCTGCTCATTGTCTTCTCACTGTGTCTGCTTATCTTCTTTAGGAGGCACTGGGAACCAAACCCAGGACCTCCCACATGGGAGGCAAGTGCCCAACCGCCTGAACCACATCTACTCCCTGCTAGCTGCACCATCTGCTGGTTGTGTGTCTGCTGGTTGTGGTATCTGCTCATTGTAGCATCTTCTGGTTGAGGTGGTTGCAGCATCTGCTGCTTGCAACATCTACTAGTTGTGGTGGTTGAGGCATCTTGCTGGTTGCAGCATCTGCTCGTTGTGATGGTTGTGGCATATGCTTGTTGTGGCATCTGTTCATTGTGTCTGCTTGTTGTGGCAGTTGCAGCATCTCTTTTCAGGAGTTGCAGTGTCTGCTTATTACAGCATCTGCTCATCTTCTTTAGGAGGCATCAGGAACTGAACCCAGGACCTCCCACGTAGGACGCAGGCACCCAACTGCTTGAGCCACATCTGCTCCCCTAGTCATTATGATTTTTTAAAATTGTAGTCCCTATAGACAAAACTGGCATTCTACACTCAGGATTGTACTTTTGCCTTGCTGTTGAATTTGAATATATATCTGTATTAAAGTAGACAAATTAGAAAATTTATTGTTATTTTGAAGGGTTGTCTAACTTTTCTGATAGATTCAAGAGTAAACCTGATGATGACTTTGAAGATCCCAAAGATATTCAGGCCATCAAAGAGGCCCAGGTGCATATGGGAGACTTCAATCTGAAGACAGCCCCAGACTACAAGATACCTGAGCACATGAGAATAAATGCTGCCAAGAAGGAAGAGGAACTAGGAATCCTGGATACTATGGTACCTACTCACTGGTTTTATGACACTGAGGAAATATCCTGAGTTTTTAATTAATTTTTCCTAGAACCATCTACTTTCCTATCTGGTCAGCAAGGACATATAATCATAGAAATTTAGAATTGAAAAATGCCTTCATGATTATTTAGAACAATGACCTATTTTTAAAAATAAGGATACTGAGGCCAGAGAGAAAAATATTTGTCTGTAATTAGTCAGCTAACATGACAGAACAAATTTGTAAATTAATTACATGTGTTAATACCAGTTTCAAGGGTGAAAACATTACATTTTATGGACTTTGAACCTCTGAAATTAAAACTCATTCTCACTGGATAAATTCTTTGGCTGTCATGGACCACCAAGGACTTCTTAACATTTGTGGGTGATTCACAGCTAACTGCATTCTTCCAAACTACTTCCAATTATACTCATTTCTGATCCCTATTTTCTTACTAACATTTCCTCTCCCTGCCACATTATTTCCTTAAACCCCGTTTGAACTGACAAATGACGTTTTTGTACTTAGCCAGTTAGAAGATACTTGAGTCACCATTTTTAGGAAAACTTGGCCTGGGGCCACCCAGGATGGTTGTGCAAGGTACACACTTCAAGGTATCACATTGGAGAGAGTGCCATTTGCATTGCAGATTTAGTATATTTCTATATTTTATCATTTCCTGAAAAATGGAAAAAGTGTCTTGAAAGAATGTCTTTTTTTCTGTTTCACAAAAGGTACTGTACATGCCAGCAGTGGACTCTAACCTGGCAATTCATATCCATAAATTTTCATTCTTCATAACTGTGTAATTCTAGTCAAATGGACATTTGGGGCATTTTATTAGTTTTACCATTTGGATTGTGTTGTAGGGGAGGGTCCAAGTCCAGCCTGCCACCTTTCCCTGTGACCCAGAAATACATCCTGTGCTTAGGACCAGATGTGTTAGCCTGGCCAGATAAAACAGTCCCTAGTAGATAAAAAGACTGCTGGTACATTCCTTTTCATGTTGTCTCAAACAATATTCACATGAGACAGTCTGATGAAAATAGGCATTTTTTATGATATCTGGCTCACACCCTGGTGGTATATCTGTCCCTGGTGGTCAGGGAATAGGACCTCTCCACTACCATGTTCCTCTACTATGGTATGTGAGCACACACACACTCATGAATTGTGTACATAGATGAAAACAACTCCTCATGTACGCCAGTAGATTGAGATCTGTTGACCATGGGGAACCAACATTCACTATCAGGTTGGCCTTTTCCTATATCTTCTCTATGTGAGTAAATGTCTTTTGTTCAGAGCCTATGTGAGTCATTAGTTTGCTTGTGACCCTGATACCTGAACTGGAATGGATTGGTAACTCTTAAGTGTCTCTCTTTCTGACTGGCAGACTGCTTTTCTAGCAATTCCTCTAAGGTAAATCTTGTTTCATCCGTCATGTTCCATCCATCATCATAGATAAATGTCTTATGACCAAAATTTGCGAGTCATCCAAACTGAAATTTCATAGTCTTGCTAGAGAATATGGACAGTTATGATATTTGAACTGAATTACATTACACTGTATTCACTTTATTAAAATGGCAGCATGGGATAATGTAGAGTACACTATTCACTATTCTGCAAGTCAGAAGATTGGAGTTCTGATTCCATTTCTGCTAAGTCACAAAATCTCTCTATGCCTCAGTTATCTCATCTGTTAAAAAAAGTTATTAATAACAATTAACAACATTAATACTTATCTTGTCCACCTCTTGGGTTATTGTAATGATCAAATTTGATAAGTGGTCATTATTATAATGGTTGAATTTGAAAAAATTGAAAGTCTCGAGCTTTATACAAATAATCTATTAAATATTCCCTTCTGTACTTCACCCACCTCCACCAGTCTTCAGGTTTGTGTGGTATTTGGAAAACTAGAAAGAGTGTCTGTAAAGAAGACTCAAAATGTAGGAGGACTGGGAGCCATCAGATGATAGGTTTGGGCACTTTCTTGTAGGCATAGACCTCAATCTTCCAGGGCTTCAGAGGTGATCTTCCACCCACCTAAGTGCTGGCTTTTAGACTTTAAATCCTTAATGCTTTAAAGGTTTGTTATCAAGTATGTAAAACATCTCCTCTATATTGTTACTGTTTTTTTACTTTATAGATAGTTAATATATAGTTAAGTTTTGTCAGGTTGCTTTGGAAAAGTGCCTTTAGAACTTTTACTTTTTAAACTTTTAAAAAAATCTATAAAAAGTAACCCTTTCTGGCTTTTGGACCATCTGTTTCCACTGCACACAGAAGTAGGGTTGCATATGTCCTGAGGCTCTGATCGGGGCATTTGGAAAACACAGACAGCAGAGAGATTTGGCAATGAGAGAGTAATGGGTATGTATAGTACTTGCGGTGGGAGGCAGAGGGCACAACCTTCCTTAAATGAAGGAAGGAGAAGGAAACATGGAGAGGCCCTGTCCTGGAATCTCTTGGTATGACATGACCCTGAAATCTAGGATTGTGCCTCTGCATACACAAGGAAAATGAGTAATCATGTGGTCAAAATGCAGAATGAAAATAGGCTAAACTGTAGTCCTACAGGAGAGTAGCCCACGGTGAGACTATGCCAAAGGGATGTGAGATTTCAGCAGAGAAAGGCAGTTACTTGGGTGTTCCTGGCCAAAGAATGGCCTTTCCCTCCCTGGGGAAAGCATCCTGCTGAATACAAGGTTTCAGGAAGGACTTTCCTAGATGAGAAACTCAGCTCTCTGAGCCATTCAAACAGAGAGCAGAGGGATAACATAGGTCACATCTACACTGTCCTCCCATCTTGCAGGGAGTAAATGGGACAAAGCCCAAACTCTAGAGAAAAGGGTAATGTAGTAATGAACAGGGTTGATAAAAAAGATCAAATATTTTTATGTTGAAATTTTGCTAGGCCTACCATTCAAAGTACAGAAGCAAATCATTTTTCAAAACTGTCCTTTGTGAGAAGATTGTCATTTTACTTCCTACCTGTTCTTTTTTTTCAGGTCCATGGAAAGAAAATGCACATGAACAAATGTATCCTTGCTCTTCGAGACCTTAAAGTCGCTGTTATTGAAGAAATACAATGCCTTGTACAAGAACTGAAGAACATTCAGTCAACTCTTCACATATCCAAACACATCCGCATTCCCCAAATCCCTCAGATACTCCCCGAAGAAGTTCCTGAGAAGAGATTTCACTATGACGAAAGAACTCTACTAGACTTTAAGCAACAGGAGATGAAAAGGCAGGATGAAAAGTCCCTTCCAATGGCAAGCTATGAAGGCCCTGGTGGGAGATTCCAAAAACCCTTTCATGGAAAGGATGGAGATTTAATGTCACGAGATTCAGTGACTAGATCATCAAAGGCATCAACATACAGCATAGATATTCCAAAGTTAACAGAATTTGAAAAGACAGAGCCAACAGATGTGGAACTGGAGATAATAAAGAGGGATGAGATTAAACACTTGTATATGCAAAAGTATTTGATCAACAGGGTAAGGGATGGGACTGTTCCTAATTAATGCTGAAAGACAGGAGAACGGGGAAAGAATTAGATTGATTTTCATATTTATTTGTCTACATTTCTCTACATTAACCTTTCCTAAACCCTGACCAGCCCATCTCTCACTGATGGCTTGGCCTGTTCCCCAGCTCTGACCTTATGAAAATCATTTTTCTCAACCCAGAAGTTTGGAACTTTTCATTTTTTTCTTTTTGGAAAGCTTACTAAGAATGAAGGGCAACCACATGTTAGTTGGCATCTAACTGAAGTCATGGCAAAGGGGAATCAGCAGAGCAGCTTTCAGATGATGGGTGGAACACAATTTAAAAACCTTCCAGAGAACATGGGGCATCTCTCTTCTTTCTCCAATGTTTGATTTGCCCCATTGGTGGGAGTGTCATGGTGATGACCAGGTTCAAAATTGTTCTGGACCTTTATGGCAAATATTTTATTTCTAGGAAAATCAGGAAACAGGCTGGGGCAGTTGTACAGGAAGTGCTCTGAATCTGAAGAGAAACTTGTCTTGGGTAGATAGCTCCCTGTCACCAGCCCTAATGAGTTCCCATCCTTACTGTGTCTTTCCAGCTGCTCCCTGTGAAGGCACCACATTTCACTCCCCAATCTTATTCTTCACCCCTGATCTCTACTTCCTCTTTTCTTACTGTTTTTGCCTCTCCCCACTCCCACTTTTCTTCCCAAACCATTATCCACATTACTTCTGTGCTTTTTCCTTTGCTATTCTCTTCTGTCTGCAATGATCTTCTAAAGTTATCATCCAGGGCTCAGCAAAGTTGCAAACTTTCTCTGGTGTCTACTGTTCGCCTTACCTATTCTCTCCTCTTTTCCAAACTCCAGTTGCATGTATAGTCAGCACCTCATGTTTTGTACTTATTTTTCTTGCTGTCTAAAGCCACACTTATTTAAAAGTTTAATTATTCCTTCTCTCTCTCTATCTCTTATTTTTTTAGCATTCTCAACTTCTCTAGGAGTTTCACTGCCTCAAACCTTCAGATCCCTTCCTCTTCTTCAACGGAAGGCTGGGCCCTCACTCATTATCGGCTTTTGACATTTGACCCTCCCTAGCGTGTACAGCCTGATAAAAAATAGGAAAGGCTTGTCTTCTTATTTTAATAGTTTCCTCAGGAGAATCAGCCCTTGGGGCTCTCTTTTGACCTCTCTGACTCCTTTAGGAGGGGGTGGGAAAGCTGGTGGAGGAGCTGTGCCAAAAACAAAGTAAAACTGAGTACTTAAGAATCATTAGGAAGGTAGTGGAATAAGGTCTAGACCAGGACTTGGGATATTTAGATTTTTATCCCAAGTTTTAGTAATTATCTCTGTCCTCAGGAAATGCATTTTTGGCCTTAATTTCATTATCTGTAAAATTAGAAGGTTGATTAAAATGTTGGTTAGAAGATTGCATATAATCTTGTACCTCCAAGATTATATTCATTTATTTAAATATGTTTCTTTTTCTGTAAGTTTAAAAGTTTCCAAAACCAAAAGTTATGGAAAATATTTATTTAGTGCTTATTATATGAAAGGCAATATAGAGATTCCTGAAAGGGATAAACAGAAGACAGTGTTATGGCCCCCCAAAAGATAGGGTCTAGTCCTAATCCCTGGTACTGGTGGATGTGACCTTACTTAGAAATGGAGTCTTTGCAGATACAATTAGTTAAGATGGGGTCATTCTGGATTAGGGTAGGCCCTCATCTAATATGACTGGTGTCCTTATAAAAAGAAGAAATTTGGACAGACACAGATACAGATTTTGTTACTGGAAGTGGGATGGTGCTATAACAAATACCTAAAAATGTGGAAGTGGCTCTAGAATTAGGTAATGGGTAGAAGCTGGAACAATTTTGAGGTGTTTGATAAAAAATGCCTAGACTGTCTTCAAGAGATGTTTGGTAGAAATATGAATATTTAGGGTGCTTCTGATGAAGCTATAGAAATGACCAATACATTATTGGACTTGGAATAAAGACTATCCTTGTTATCAAGAGGCAGAAAACTTGGATGAATTCGTTCAGCCACTGGTTGTAAAGTAGAACTTATAAGCAGTGAACTTGCATGTTGCTGAGGAGATTTCCAAGCAAAAGGTGCAAGGTGTAGCATGGTTTCTCCTTGCTGCTTATATTAAAAAACAAGAGGAAAGAGAAAAATTGAGGAAAGAATCATTAGGCAAAAAAGAACCAGCATTTGATGATTTGGAAAATGCTCAGCCATCCAAATAATGTGCCCGGAGACAGAGTCAAGGATATGAGTGGACAATTATTTGCTAAAAAGATTAGGCTGTGAACTGTGGAACCAATGAACTATCTCAACAGAAGCCAATAATAGAGATGAGGTTATCCAGAAAGATCTGTGGAGGACCCTCTTGTCTGAAGGCTTAGACCCCCAAGAATTGCACAGAGATTAACAAGGTTTTAGAGAATCTTATACCAGCAGAAACACTGGCATCCTGGACTGAAAGGGAAAGGACTAGACAAAATGAAGGAAAAATGACCCCAAGGGAAGAATCATAGTTTTCAGAGGCCAGAGAGTGCTTGGCCACCACACTGGACCAAGGGGCAGAGCCTAGGAGGTCTCAGACAGAGCATCAAGCCATGGAGGATTATTCTCTGGCCCTGAAACCTAATGGAATTTGTCCTGCTATGTTGCAAATTTGCTTTAGACAAGCAAAGCCTTTATTATTTCCATTTTCTCCCTTTGGGAATGGGAATGCCCATCCTGTGCCAGCCCTTCTATTGTACTTTGGAAGCAAATAGCTTGTTTTACCATTTCACAGGTCCACAGACAGAAAGGAATTTTGCCCCAATAGAGGGCATATTCTGCAGATGAATCATATTCCAAGTCTCACTCAAAATTTATTTAGATGAGATTTTGGACTCAGAAGAGTTGATGATGGAATGGGTTAAGACTTTACATGATGTTGGAATGGAGTGAATGAATTTTGCACATGGGAAGGACGTGAATTTGCAGGGATAGAGGGTGGACTATTGTGGACTGAATTGTGTTTCCCCAAAAGATGTGTTCAAGAACTAATGCCCAATACCTGTGAATGTGACTTTATTTAGAAAAAAGATCTTTTCAGATGTAATTAGATTAGATGAAATCATACTGGGTTAGGGTGGGTTATAATTTGACTGGTGCCCTTATAAGAAAAGGGAAACTTGAATTGGAGGGAAGAAGGCCATGTGATGGAGACATAGATTGGAATTAAGTTGCCACAGGCCAAGGAACACCTGGGGCCACCAGAAGTTGGAAAGGAGTCTTTCCTAGAGCCTTTGGAAGGAGCATGATCCTACTGACACCTTGATTTCTAACTTCTAGCCTCCAGAATTGTAAGATAATAAATTTCTGTTGTTTTAAGCCACCAAGTTTGTGCTATTTCTATTATCTTAAGCCACCCAGTTTGTGGTAACTTGTTATGCAACTCTAGAAAAGGAAGACTGACAGATACAAACACTATCTTCTAAAGTCTCATACTTTTTTATTTAAATCACACAATACTATGAGAAGGGCATTCTTGATCGATGGTTTAATCAATGATGAGAAAATAGCTAGAAGAATTATAATTACAGAATTCTTACCATTTAATTATGTAAATTTAATATCATTAATTAATTTATTTATATGACTAGGCCACTTGTAATTCTTCATCAGTCATGAGGATATAATAGGAAACCGTAACTTTTACCCACTTAGTGCTCTTAGTTTTAAGAACACACTTACCTATTCTCCTTAACTTCTAACATATCTGCAAATCTTTTTCCACCTCAGATTAAAGAACTGATTGTCACTTTTGATGCAGAACTCCATCTCCTGAGACATCAGAAACTGAAACTAGATACTAAGATGAAGTTAGCTGACCTGCACCATCTCACATTATTTCAAGAAATGCTTCTCCTCAAGAATTTTGAAAAACAAGAGAACATACTTCAAGAGCGGGTTAATTCATTAGACAAAGAGGAACAGGATATGCAAGTACGATTGGGCAGGAGAAAGCCAGCTGGCTGCACCCTTAGTTACAGAGGGAATTGATTCTCTTTTCCTTTTATTTTCTTCTTAATGTAATTTCCTCCCCTTGTTCTAGCCCTCATCTCTTTCTCATATTTTTGCTCTATCTCCTTTTTCCTGTTATTTCTGCTTGCTCTCTGCCTTTGGTATCCTCGTTCAGAGACAAATGAATTAGATTTTTTAGTGAATTTTGTCTAACAGTTTGTAAGGGAGGAGAATAAAGTTTTCAAAAATTGAGTCTATTTAGTTTATCTATGCATTTTAAAAAATCATGCTTTCATTAAACCTAACTATATCATATGAGACTGAGTTTTGATTATGTATAGTCCTTTTGAACAAATCTGGAAAACAAGTTCATGTGTTTCTTAAATATGATAGCAAGTTTCAATGCAATATATAATCAAATATCTTAGAAGTTATTATATATGTATATTAAATTTAAAGAGCTAAATTTCTTGATCTTTGTTTTAAAGAAAGAAAGATTCTATTAAATAGATACCACACGCTGAATAGTGACATCAGTTTTCAGGTATATTAGCTTCACTAAGAGATAATGTGTATTTTTCTTTTATACCAATGTGAATTTTTGTTTTTTGTTTTTGAGACCACAATGTAAAAATATCAACTGAAGTCCACATATCAGTTTTTTAAAAAAAGATTTTTTTTAAGAAGTTAAACATAAAAAAACCACAATCAGATTCTAAACTTAATTGATTTTAGCAAAGAATTATAAGATTTTAATCAAATAAATGAAATGTAAAACGCAATTAAGAAGCTTTAAACAGTTGTTTCTAGATTGTAATCTTGCATTGAATTACATATTGCTCCCTGAGCCTGGGTTGTCAGAAACATTTTATTTATTATTTGTTCTTGTTTTTGTTCATTTAGTGGAAAATAAATGAGACTCTCACAGAGATGGAAGAGAAGAAGAATGAAATCAACAAACTTCAGGACCAAGAAAAGGCACTCTATGCTGGCTTCCAAGCAGCCCTTGGAGAAAACAATAAATTTGCTAACTTTCTCGTGAAGGTCCTGAAGAAGAAGATAAAGCGGGTGAAGAAAAAGGAGGTTGAAGGAGATGTCGGTTTGCATCGTTTTCTTACATATGCTCCCAAATTCTCTCATTAGCATTATAATAAGAAATAACTAAAGGGCATATTAGATACTTTTATTTTTTCACTAAAAGGTAGGCAATGCAGAGGCCCTATGGGGGATTAAGTGAAGACAAATATAAATACTATCCGCAAGGAGCTTGTGGTCTCTGATTTAGACCACAGAGTACTGTAACTTCTTGATCTTAATCAGTGGTAAAGAAATATCTGGAAGGACTGTGATGGTAGAATTCTTACCATTAATAATTTAATTTATGAATTAATAATATTAATGGGTTAATTTATATGACTACATATACTATATACTATATATATACATGTGTATTTCTCCATATATATAAAGGTTCAAAGGAACTAAGCCATACCCTATATATAAGAAATTTCTTTCACGTATACTCTTGAATTTTTTTTTTATTTTAAAGAAGCTTTAGATTACATAAATGTTACATCAGAAATATAGGGGATTCCCATATACCTCCCTCTCCCTTCCCCATTTCCCCCCATTAACAGCATCTTTCATTGTATGGTCCATTTGTTATAATTGATGAACACATGTTAAAGCATTGCTGCTAACCATGGACTATAGTTTACATTATAGTTTACACTTTGCACTGCACAACTTTAAAGGTTTTGACAAAATGTATAATGGCTTATATCCATCATTGCAACGTCATGCAGAACAAATCCCATGTCCCAAAATGTGCTATGGCACACCTATTCTTCCCTCTTCCTCCCCTCAGAACCTCTGGTGGTCACCGCCTTTATATCAGTGATTTTCATGTGCACTTTTTATTTGAAGATAATTGTAGATTCATGTGCATTTGTAAGAAATAGTAGAGAGATTCCACATACCCTTTCCCAGTTTTCCCTGATGATAACTTCTTAGAAAACTATGTACAATATCACAACCAAGATATTCACATTGAGACAGCCGATATACAGAACATTCTCATCACAAGGATCCCTCATATTGCCCTTTAAAGTCACACCCACTTTCTTCCTGCCCTCACATCCGTCTTTTTTTTTTGAACTCCTTTTTTTAAAAATTTTTTTAAAGATTTCTTTATTTCTCTCCCCTTCCCCCCCAATCCCGGTTGTCTGTTCTCTGTGTCTGTTTGCTGCATCTTCTTCGTCCGTTTCTGTTGTCGTCAGCGGCACGGGAATCTGTCTCTTTTCATTGCGTCATCTTGTTGTGTCAGCTCTCCGGTGGGTGGCGCCATTCCTGGGCAGGCTGCACTTTCTTTCATGCTGGGCGGCTCTCCTTATGGGGTGCACTCCTTGCGAGTGGGGCTCCCCTATGCAGGGGACACCCCTGCGTGGCAGGGCACTCCTTGCGCGCATCAGCACTGCGCATGGGCCAGCTCCACATGGGTCAAGGAGGCCCGGGTTTGAACCGCGGACCTCCCATGTGGTAGACGGACGCCCTAACCACTGGGTCAAGTCCGCCGTCCCTCACATCCTGCTTAACTCCAGGAAACCACTCATCTTTTCTCCATTTCTCACACTTCATCATTTCAAGAATGTTATAAAAATGTAATCATATATGATGTAACCTTTAGGAGTTTGATTTTTTCACACAGCATAATTTTCTGAAGATTCATCTAGTCTGTTACCAGTATCAATAGCTCATTATATTTCTAAGTAGTATTCTATGTATGGTAAGAACATAAAGCAGTTTAACCATTCACCCATTGAGAAATATCTGTGTTGTCTCCAGTTTGGGGCTATTACAAATAAAACTGCTACAACATTCGTGGACAGGTTTTTATGTGAACGTAAGTATTCATTTCTTTTGGGTAAATGTCTAGGAGTCCAATTTCTGGGCTGTGTGGTAGTTGCAGGGTTAATTTTTTCTAGAGTGGCTGTACCATTTTATATTCCCACCAGCAGTGTATGAGTTATACTGTTTCTCTGCATCCTTTCCAGCATTTTTGTAGATACTGTTTTTTTATTTTTAGTCATTCTGATAGGTGTGTAGTGATAGTCTCATTGTGGTTTTTATTTGCATTTTCCTAAAGGCTAATGATGTTAAACATATTTTTATGTACTAATTAGCCATTAATATATTTGCTTCAGTGAGGTTTGTTTTTTTTTTTTTATGTCTTTTGACTGTATTCTGACTGGATTCTTTGCTTTTTTGAGAATTGAAAAAATTTTTTATTGTGGTTACCTATTTGAAATGCAAAAGGTCCCATCTTAACCACTTTCAAGTGTTTAATTCAGTGGTATTAACAACAGTCACAATGTTGTGTTACCATCATTGCCATCCATTACCAAAATGTTTTCAACACCCAAAACAGAAACTCCTATATGCATTAAGCAATAACTTCTCATTCCTTTCTCCACCCCAGCCCCTGGTAACCTGTAATATGCTTTCTGTCTCCATAAATTTGAGTATTCTAAGTATTTTTAGTTTTGAGAGTTTTTAAAAAATATTCTTGATTCTAGTCCTTTGTCAAGTATGTGATTGCAAACATTTTCTCCCATTCTGTAGTTTGCCTTATCATTCTTGTAACAGGGTCTTTCATAGAGTAAAACTTTCTAATTTTGACAAAGTCCAATTTTAACAATTAGTCTCTTTTTGTAGATCTTGTTTTTGGTATCAAGTCCAAGAACTCTTTGCTTAGTTCCAGATCCCAAAGAATGTTCTCTTATTTTTTTTTCCTAAAAGTTTTATCATTTTACATTTTATATTTATGCCTGCGAACCATTTGGTGTTAATTTTTGTATAGGACGTGAGACTTAGGTCAAGTTTCATGGTATGTCCATGAATCATTTGATGTTAATTTTGTATAGGATGTGAGACTTAGGTCAAACTGTTCCCCCCCCCCCCCCTTTGCCTATTAACAATGGATGTTTAATTGCTGTAGAACAAGTTTTTGAAATGGCTATCTTCCTTTCCTTGAGTTGCTTTTGCACCTTAGTCAGAAATCAGCTGGGGGAATCGGACTTGGCCCAGTGGTCACGGCGTCCGTCTACCATATGGGAGGTCTGCTGTTCAAGCCCCGAGCCTCCTTGACCCGTGTGGAGCTGGCCCACACGCTGTGCTCATGCACGCAAGGAGTGCCCTGCCATGCAGGGGTGTCCCCGTGTAGGGGAGCCTCATATGCAAGGAGTGCGCCACATAAGGAGAGCCGCCCAGTGTGAAAGAAAGTTCAGCCTGCCCAGGAATCACGCTGCACACATGGAGAGACACTAAAAGAGACACAGATTCCTGTGCCGCTGACAACAGAAGCAGACAGAGAAGAACACGCAGCAAATAGACACAGAGAACAGACAACTGGGGTGGGGGGGAAGGGGAGAGAAATAAAGAAAATAAATAAATCTTAAAATAAAATTAAAAAAAAGAAATCAACTGGGTATATTTGTAGCATCTGTTTCTGGGTTTCTCTATTCTGTTCCATTGATCCATGTGCTTGTACCTCCACCAAGACCACAGTCTTAATTATTGTAACTCCATATTAAGTCTTAATATAGATACACTAATTCCTCCCAGTTTATTCTTCTTTTTCAAAATTGTTTTAGCTATTCTAATAATCTTTCCATATTTTAGAATAATCTTGTCTATATCTACATCTGTATTCATGAAGATATTGGACTATAGTTTTATTTTTTGAGTACTTACTGTCAGATTTTAGTATAAGGGTAATACTAACTTCATAAAATGAGTTAGGAAGTGTTCTCTTCTCTTTGCTTTTCTGGAAAATAATATTTAGAAGTGGTGGTAATTCTTCTTTAAACATTTGGAAGAATTCTCCAGTGAAACTGTTTGGATCTGGAGATTTATTTTTTGGGGATTTTTTAAATCATGAATTTAATTTCCTTAATAATTATTGAGGTATTCATATTATCTATCCCATATTGGATGAGTTGTGGCAGTTTGTGTTTTTCAAGCAATTGGTCCATTTTATCTGAGTTGTGAAATTTATTTGTGTAGAGTGTTCGTAGTACTTCCTTGTTATCCTTTTAATGTCTGCAGTGTCTATAGTAATATCACCTTTTTATTTCTGATATTGGTAACTTGTATTTCTTTTTTCCCCCCCTTTATCTGTCTTCCTTGAGATTTGTCCATTCTTTTTATCTTTTCAAGAACCAGCTCTTTTTAAAAATTTTCTTGATTGTCTTTCTCTTTTCATTGATTTCTGTTTGTATCTTTATTATTGCCTTCTTTATGCTGACTTTGGTTTTATTTTGCTCTGCTTTAGTGATATAAATTTCCCTCTTAGCACTCTTTTAGACGTATCCCACACATTTTGATTATTTGTATTTTCATTCATATCAGTGTAGTTTTTACTTCTCTAGAGACTTCCTCTTTGTTCCATGAATTATGATTTTCATTATTCACAGTATTTATGTTCTATAAAGTCACTGTGAACACTGAATTAGTCAAAATTGAACTATGCTCCTAGGGGAAATACAGAGTTGGGTTCCTGTGAGCCTTTGGTCACAACATCTTCATCAACCAATGAATACATAATCTTGCTTTATGTGTGTTTCTGTTTAAAGACATATGTATGCGTGTGTGTGTGAGAGAGTCACTAATATTGAACTCATAGTCAACAGCGCTATAGCTCATGGGTGAAGAAGCTTATTTAATATACATATTTTCTCCATAAAGCTTGTCGCAGCATTTTTGCCCTGAGGAACCCTAGACAGCATTTAATGGTACACTTAGGGACCATTTTAAATAGCAAAATCACCAACAGAAAGTACAATAATTTGGAAAACATGGTACTAAAAATACTGTGAAAAGGACACTTAAGTCTGTGAGATGAAACAAGATGATATAGCATCACCTTGTTTGACCTCAGCTGTGAACACATGCATCAGGCAACTCACATTTTTTGCTCTCCTGTGCATATCCATGAATGATCACAAGTATTGATTTGGGGATTACAAATAAACTTTAGTGAGTAGGCAAATTAAAAAATATGGACTGCATGAATAACGAGAATCTGTTGATTTGGAAGTGTGTTGTTTAGATCCCAAGTGTTTAGATATTTTCCTGTTATCTTTCTCTTATTGATTTCCAGTTTGATTCCATTGTGGTCAGTGAAAACACTCTGCATGATTCCATTTTTTTTATACTTGTTGAAGTTTGTTTTTTTGTCTAACATATGATCTATGTTATATGTATATGTTATAAGATGTATGTACCATGAGTACTTGAAAAGAAGGGGTATTCTGTTCTTTTAGGTAGAATGTTCTATTACTGCCATTTGATCCCGTTGGTTGAAGGTATTCTGAATTCTTCTGTATCTTTCCTGGTTTTCTGTCTACTTGTTATATCACTTTTTGAGAAAGGAGTGTTGAAGTCTCCAAAAATAAACATGGATTTGTGTATTTCTCTTTTCAGTTCTATCAATTTTTGCTTTGCATATTTTGCAGCTCTATTGCTTAGTGCACACACATTTAAGATTGTTATGTCTTCTGGGTAGATTGACCCTTTTATCATTACATGAGGTCCCTCTCTGTCTGTGGTACTTTTCTTTGCTCTGAAGTCCACTTTATCTGATATTAATAAAACCCACGTCTAACCCACTTCCTGTGGGTTACTTGAACAGTTTTTAGAATTCTATTTTGATTATCTCTAATTTTGGAAGTGTATTTCTTTTGGTAGATTTTTTAGTGATTGCTTTAGGTATTACATTATATTACATAATTTGTTCCAGCCTACTGGTGTCATCATTTTACCAGTTTAGGTGAAGTGTAGAAACATTAACTACTTTTATGACCTTTGCCCTCCCCTTTTAAAGTATAATTGTCTAATTGTTTTCTTCTGCTTACAGAAATAGATAATATGAACCACATCAGACAGTTATAATTTGTGCTTCAACCATCAAACATAATTTAGAAAACTTAAGTGGAGGAGGAAAGTCTATTGTACTTATCATATTTTTGCTTACTGTCTTCTTTCTTCCTTCCTCATGTTCCAATGTTTCTTCTTTTGTCATATACTTTCTGGTCATTTACTTTCTGTTTAGAGAACTTCCTTTAGTTCTTTCAGGGTAAAAGTCTGCTGGTGACAACTTTTATTTTCCCTTCATCTGTTAATGTATTGTTTTCCCCTTTGTTTCTCAAAGACATTTTTGCTGGATATGTGATTGGAGGTTGTCAATTCTTGTCTTTCAGCACTTGAAAAATATTATGCCATTTCCTTCTGTCCTCCATGGTTTCTGTTGATAAATCCACTGCCATTCAAACTGTTTATCTCCTGTAGGTAAAGTGCTACTCACTGCTTTCAAGATTTTTTCTTTGTGTTTAGTTTTCAGAAGTTTGACGATGGTGGTTTTAGTATAGGGTTCTTGGAGTTTATTCTTTTTGGGATTCATTCAGCTTCTTCAGTCTGTAGGCTTATGTCTTTTGCCAAATACGGGACATTCCCAACCATTATTTCTTTCCTAGTTTTGAAGCCTCACCCTCTTTCTCTTCTCTTTCTGGGTCTCCAATGACTTGAATGGTAGATCTTTTGTTCCTCTGGTATAGTCCCATAGTTCTCTGAGGCTCTGGTTTTTGTTTTTTATTGTTGTTGTTAGTTTGTTTTTTCAGTCTCTTTTCTTTCTGTGTTCAGATAGTATTATTCTGTTGTTTTATCTTCAAGTTCATTTATGCTTTTTTCTGACCCCTCCTGTCTGCTGCTAAGACTATCCATTAAGTTTTTATTTTGGTTTTTGTATTTTTTCAGTCTTATAATTTCTACTTGGTTCTTTATGTATCTTCTATTTCTTTGCCAAGAATTTCTATTTCTTTGCTGAAGCTTTGTGTTTTTTCATTTGTTTCAAACATGTTCATAATTGCTCATTGAAGCATTTTTTTCATGACTGCTTTAAATACTTTGTCAGATAATCCTAACATTGTTGTCATCTTGGTGTTGACATCTGTGGATTGTCTTTTTTCATTTAGTTTGAGATCTTCTTGGTTATTGATATGGCAAGTAAGTTTTGATTGAAGTCTGGACATTTTCATATTGTGTTAAGAGATCTGGATCTTATTTAAATTTTCTGTTTTACTTGGCTTTCTCTGACATTGTTCTGGCAGGAAAGAGTTGGGCACCTCCTCATTACTGCCAGGTGGAGGCAGAACTCCACAGTCCCCACTTAGCCCCCATTGACACCCAAGGGGAGCCTCCTATTAGCAACATACTCATACTGCAGTATGAGTATGAGTGTTCCAGCTTCTCATGTGGTCTCTACTGACACTATGGTGGGGATGGCCTCAGTAATCCTGGGCAATGAGAAAAGTCCTGACTCTTCACCCCCTGCAGGGTGGGAGAAGAGTACCTTGTACTGCTGGGTGGGGCAGGAAGTCCAGGTTACATGGGTGATCTCCATGGACTCCTTGGTTGGAGGAGGGAGGACAACTTCATTTCCAACCAGCTGTGATAAATGCCCCAGCTCCTTACTTAGTCTTCTCTGATACCGTTCCAGGGGGAATGTTGAGTTGCCTATTATACAGCCTTGTGAGGGTGTATGAATAGGCTTCCCATTTGGCCTTTGCTTTCATGGACGGGAGTGGGATTTTTCTGTGTTGGCTGTAGTAGAATGGTTGTTTCTTAAAAGTTTTATGCCTTGCTAAAGTGCCCCTTTCCTAGTCCTGCAGAGAGCAGGTTTTTCATTAGGGCTTTCTTTGTCTATGCCTGTTGCCTACTTCTTCATCTCTAAGCCGGAGTTATATGAGGTAAAAAGAAAAGGGAGCTTACCACAGTGTTGTTCTTGGGTTCCGAGATATATTAATCAATCTGCTTTCTTCTCTCCACATTTCAGTCTTCTTACATTTGTTCTGCATATAACCGTTCAGGGTTTTTCATTGTACTTAGTGGGAAGAATGGATAAAGTGGGTCTATTCCATCTTCCCCAAAGCAGAGTCTATATAAGCAATGTGAAAGTCTAATTGTAACCGTTGTTGGCTCACTTCATAATGTGATGCAGATCATTTAAAGTAATTTTAAGGGACATCTCAAAAGTAATCAATCTTATAGAGCATTTGAGGTCCATCTCATCTCTAATTTGGTGTTCCATCAAACAGAAATTGCAAATTGGTGACCACTGGTTCACAGATGGCTACCAGTGTTTTGAAGAAAAATGGGACAGGGTGGTCTGAGGAAGTCTACAATCCTTTATCCAAAACTCTTGGGGGCGGCTGTGTTTTAGCATACAGAAATATTGATATATTCTAGAGATATTGTATATGATATAACACTTCCAGAGGGTCTGGTGCAGGATTTTAAAATCAAATACCTTAATACTTCTTCAGCAAAACATGAATATTCACTAATTAGGTTTAATAAAGACTAAAGTGCTATGTAAGTTCAGATAACTTTCCAGTCTTCTGTTTTCAGAGCATTTTATGATTTAGAATGTGTGGATTTATTTAAAGTGTAAGGTGGGTCACAATATAAGCAGCTTGGCAGCTGGTCTCAACTCCCTCTGACATGATGTATGGTTAGCTGCACAACCCTTTCCAGGCATTTGTGTTTGTAGCCACTCAATCCTGAACCATTTTAAACTCTTCTGAAAATATTGAATAATTTTCTGCTTTATCTATTATTGTATTCCTAGAAATTAACTCACTGACAAATACTTTACACTAAAAACCCAGTATCTAGTTTGATACAGGATCTGTTTGTTAACAATGCCCTCCTCTCTCCTTAGATGAAGATGAAGATAGTGATGAATCAAGCGAAGATGAGTCGAGCTTGGAGAGTGATGAAGATGAGTCTGGATCTGATGATGAGGTTTTTGATGATTCAATCTGTCCCACAAGTGAGTTGGCTAAAACCATGTGATCTTTATGCAGTGTGAATATGGATTGACAAAACTGAAAAGGATTTTTTTGCCTCTCAATTCTCTCATAATAAAATTTAAGGAAAGAGTGGTTTAAAATTTATGAAGTATAGTCTAGTGAATAATTTATGGGGTTCTGGATATTTATTATCTGTACTCTTGGGCAGCCATTTTTGAGTAACAAATTAAGTGAATACAAAGACAATCTTCAGTTGGTTCTGTCACAAATTATACAGCAAGTTTCATTTTATAGAGAAACACCAGGTCATAATTTAGATTTTCTTACTACAATTCTCCCTCTTTTTGACAAACCCATACAAATTTTGTCAAGGCAATTTGGTACTGTTTCCTGGAGAGGCTTGGCATTTTATGTCCATGGTCTTCAGTGTAACCAGTCTGGAACAACCAGACCAGTACTTGTACAATCTCACTAGATGAATGATTCAGTAGAAATAAAGCAAGTGGAGGGGTCTAAAATTCGTGTTTCTAGACATTTCATATACACTTTTATCCAGGAGATTTTGAAGAGTCTTCTTAAAATCAATATTTCTGAGTAGAAGATAACTTGAAAATCTTGTAATACAACTTGAACAAAGTCTCACAGCTAGTTTAGTGATGGAACTAGGGCTAGAATTAAGGTCCTAACTCCCATAATAGTGCTCTTTATTTTGTTACATTCTTTATCTGTAACTTGGTGGATAGATGTGGTTTTTCATGTGATATAATAGAAATGATACAGAGATTCTGGGCTTGAATCCCATTCTGTCACTAGTAGCTAAGTGACCTCTCTGAGATCCAGGGGCTTCACCTATAAAATGGAAACATAGTTTCTGCCTTGCAGGGTATGTGAACCTGAGCAGGATAATGTACCTAAAGGGCCCAGCACAAAGCCTGGCTAGTATAATTGTTATTGTGATTATTAATACTATTAATAATTTCCACCTGGAACAATGGAACCATAGTGTAGTATAAGTTTGCAAGAGTGGATTGCAAACCTCCAAAGTCCACCCGTCCAATACTGCTGCATTCCATAACAAATGGGACTTCTTTTCAGACTGTGACCCAGCTCTTTTTGAACTGGCCCTTCAACTTCGAGAGAAAAGACTGGATATCGAGGAGAGCTTAGTTGAAGAAAAAAAGATTATTGATAACCTCAAAAAGGAATATGATACATTGTCCAAAAAGGTATTGTAGTCTACCTGCTTTTTATTTCTCTCCCAACATGCTACACATCCTGCCAGCTATAACATTGTCATTTCATAGCAGTAGCATCTGTTAGGACTTCTCCCCAGAGAAGAAATATTTCAAATGTTGTATTGTTTTTTTCTCCTCAGGAACAATCATGGTGGGAGGTGTTACTCTTTTGGGGACTGGACTTTCTTTCTCTAAATCATCAGTCTCCAAAGTTGTTTGATTATATAATTTAATAAGTAAAAAAATTGCTGAGCATATACTTCCCTTTAATGTATATTCATTTATAAATTATATTAATGAATTATCATAATAATATATTTTGTACTTCATAATATATTTTGTACACATTCACAAAGATAGAAATGAAAAAGAATGAGATAAAAAAAAAATGAAATAGAAACTCTGACATTTTCTTTCTGCATCCCGATAAATCATTTTGTTGACCCTCTGGGGTGCATGCATCCCATGTTAGAGACCACTACTCTAAACTTACAGTTTAATTATGTCTATTGGTTTGTTTAGAGTAATATCATTTGATTCATATTCAGAAATATTTTTAATAGACTGCTTCTCCTGTTGCAAATGAGAAGTGATTTGGAAGACTTTCAGGTTTTTTTAGGAGATGAAGTATGTGCTTTAAACATGCTGTAGTTAGTGTTTTCATTGCATTTAAAGGGCTTTTTCCCTTTAATTAATTGAGGTCATTTTGACCAAGCAAGAGTCTCACCATTCTGACAAAGACATTCCATGCTGAGGCCTGCTTTTCATGCAGAGAAATAAAAGGGAGGTAAGGACATGTCTTCTGAGCTCTGAGTTCTAAAACCTTGACAACACTGGGGATATACAAATGATTGGAAAAATGGTGTGGATCACCACTTAGCTGGAAGAAAATAACAAATTGCAAACTGATACCATCTACCTAATTACACCCAACAAAGGAGATTCTACTCATGTTTTGAGTTGCTCCCAAGAACCTTCCATTAACCATTCTAGATGTAAGTCCATTGAATCTTCTCAACATTTTAAGCATGGTGCTTTCTACAGGTAAAAGTTGTGGCAACTAATCTGAATGCAGCAGAGGAGGCCCTGGAGGCTTATCAGCGAGAGAAGCAGCAGCAGCTGAATGAACTGCTGGTTGTGATGCCGCTGAAACTTCATCAGGTGATAAGTGTGGGGAGGTCGCCCAACGCCACTTGAGCAGAAGAGCTGTCACGTCAGGCTTTTCCAGAGGGAGATTCATGGGCCGCTAAGCGGGGAGAATCTTGGTCCTCTGCTGAGAATTCTACATGTAGAATGACACCCAACATTTTCTCATCCATTGCTGTCAGATTGTTATAAAATACTAACAGCAAAATATGTATATTTCCCTATGAAAGTTCAATCATTTCAGTCCTGGAGGAATGAGAAACCTTATGACTTAAGAATGGTATGGCTTGGAGGTAGAAAAAGCACACGTCACTTTTTACATCATCTTTAGAATAGACATGAACTAATGATGCAAGAATTATCTTCTCTTAATCACTATTTGTTAATAGGGAAAAGCAAAATGAAAGCAAAATGTCTTTTCCCCATTCTTTATTTCCTTTTCATTTTCTACTTGAATTACAATTTATATTAAAATGCAGGCATACATGTCAATGAGAGAAAAGGCCCATCATGTCCTATTTTGTCAGGCTAAGATAGAAAGCTGTATTTTAGAAGAAAAATCCTAGACCAGGCTTTCATAGATTTTGAGTAATGTGACCCAAACTGGATTAGCTGTAATTTAGTCATTTGCCTAATATGCCTAACCCTGAAATGTCTGTTCTGTCATCATGCACCAGATATTAGGCATGGTCTGGGCAAGGAATGTGCTCTCTCAAGAAGGGTATAATGTGGTTTACTGTTTTACTTTCTGCTATTACCTGGTCATTACCTCTCAGTAGTGAGAAAGATACAAGTTCAAAGGCAATAACCTAAATAAGGGACAGATGGAAAGTGCTCCCTTTACACTTTCTATTCCCTTACATTTAATTTTTATCTTTGTATATATATTTTTTTGTTTTTATTTTGTTTTGTTTTTGTAGATAGAATATGTGACATTTGGAGAAATACCTACCGATCTTTCTGGTGCTTTGGTGTTTTCCAACCAATCCTTGAGACGGCTGCAAGAAAGAATCTTACAGCTCCAGGAGGAAAACACCCAGCAGCAAAAGCTTAACAAAGAATTCCGAGAGAGACGTAAACAGCTTATTAGAGAAAAGAGAGAGATGACAAAAACTATACACAGTGAGTAACTAAACCCATATATTATTTAGTAATATTTATTGATAAGACAGGGAACTATCAAGCAACTGTCACCAACTTCAGAAACAGTAAGTAATTAGAGAAGCAGAACTGCTGAAGCAGGGAGCAGGAATCTCATCTCCCTACTTAGAATGTCTCCTGATATCATTAAATGATCACCTTTTTATTTTATTTATTTATTTATTTCCCCTTTCCCCCTGACCCCAGTTGTCTGTTCTCTGAGTCTATTTGCTGAGTCTTCTTTGTCTGCTTCTGTTGTCAGCGGCACAAGAATCTGTGTTTCTTTTTGTTGTGTCATCTTGTTGTGTCAGCTCTCTGTGTGTGCGGTGCCATTCCTGGGCAGGCTGCACATTCTTTCGCACTGGGCAGCTCTCCTTATGGGGCGCACTCCTTGCACGTGGGGCTCCCCTACACGGGACACCCCTGCATGGCACGGCACTCCTTGCACACATCAGCACTGCATGTGGACCAGCTCCGCACGGGTCAAGGAGGCCTGGGGTTTGAACCATGGACCTCCCATGTGGTAGGCGGATGCCCTAACCACTGGGCCAAGTCCGCCGCCTTATCACCTTTTTAAAGGGTGAATCCTTTATCATTGAATCTATTTCTTTTAATTACGGTGTTTTATGTATGATAAAATATTGAATAATATAATACCAACCCTTATATCCACTACCCAACTTAACAAAGTATTAAAGATACAATCATAACCTTTTTCTCTCTCTAATACCATTATACTGTCTCCTTCTCCAGGGTCAGCCATTAAGTATGTATGTGTACCTATGTATATAACCACACACAATATGAAGAACTACTTTGCATGTTTTTAACTGTAATTCAATGCCCAATATTTTAATTCTTTTTCTTTTAAAGCAGCCCCCAAGATAGACATTATTATTAATATTTTTATTATTTTATTAAGGCAATAATTTTTAGGTTTACCTACGTATTTATAAATGTATCTGCTCACTGTTCTTTATTCATCTTAAATATTTGTATCTTTATTCAAGAAAAAGGAAAATTATTCCAAAAGAAAGGTACAAATGTATACTTTTTATAATATCTTAGCGGTATACTTCTATTAGAGAACCAATTCTAGGTTAACAAGTATTTACTCACTCCTTTGAAGATATTCCACTGGTTTATTTCTTTTTTTGTCACTAAGAAGTAAATTGCCAACCTAAGTTTTTAAAACTGTTGTTTTCTTTTCTCCATGGTTGCTTTTATGCTATTCCCTTGGTATTTGATTTTTTGCAGTTGCACTACAATGTGTGTAGATGTGGATTGGTTTTTCCTTTTTTTGCTTTGGATATGTTGGACTTCTTTAATTTGTAGAATTGCATGACTCTGCAGCTTTCTGTATCTCACAAATCTTATTATAGATATATTTTGCCTAGAGAATTGAGGTGATGTGTAAGGAGTGAAAGTTTCCTTCCTGAATTGAAACTGAATTTTCCACTATGTATCCACCCCTACTGAACACAAACATAAATGTTATGACATTTATTCTGTGATGTTATTAAACATCTGTTACTCTGCATGTCAACATTTTCTTTCATTATACCATTTAAAAAATATTTTTGGCACTTGGCACAGCATTTTCTCATAGTCATTGTTTAACAAATATTTGTTGAAAATAAAGATTATTACTTGGTAGATTGTCACATCCTCATTTTTCAAATGAATAAACTTAATGTCAGAGAATAGGTGGCAGAACTGAGTCTAGAACTCACTTACCTTTACTCCAAGTCCAATTTTGTTTTTCATTATACCATGTTGCATAGCTCAATGGCATTCCTTTTCCTGAAAATGATCAATTATCTTCACCATCTTTTCTTGTTAAAATCCTGCCCATTATTTAAGACTCAACTTAGGGGCCCTCATTAAGCTCTCTTTGATCATTTTCTCTGGACATGATATTTTTCTTCCCATCTCTGAACACCTATATTTTATTTCTAAGGTACTTGCTTCTTCACATTATGGTTAATGTCTTATTTGCCTTGTTATGTGCTAAATTTATTGAGGGTGATCTTTCTTCCTAAAACATCTTTATGTCCCTTCCAGTATGCAGTATAATCCTTGGGCAAGGTAATGATGCAATAAATATTAGCTAGAATGAATAGATGATGAGTTTCATGTTCATGAGGACTGAAAATTTAATCCCACTCTCTGTAATTTAGACAACTATTTCCTTCCTGGCTGTTTTTGTTTCCTAGGCTGCTTAAGCAAATACCGTGAAATGGTTCAGCTTAAATAATAGGAATTTAGTAGCTTGTGGTTTGAGGCCAGAAAATATCCAATGGGTTCACACCCTTAAAAATGGATTAGATTTAAGAACCTGTTTTTCTAGGGTGCTACAGCTTGAACCACCACACTGGCTGAGCTCTTCTGTCCATAATTCCAAGATCTAAAAGAATTAGGAGTTGCCTGTAGGGCTTCCTTTCAAGACTGAAAACCTAGGAAAGTGGACGTGGCTCAAGCAATTGGGCTCCCTCCTACCATATAGGAGGTCCAGGGTTCGATGCCCAGGGCCTCCTGGTGAAGGCAAGCTGGTCTGTGTGGAGAGCTGGCCCATGCGGAGTGCTGGCCTGCACGGAGCGCTGGCTTGCGCAGAGTACTACCCCGTGCAGGAGTGCTGCTCCACACAGGAGTGCTGCCCCACACAGTGACCTGGCACAGCAAGATGACACAACAAGAAGAGACACAGAGGAGAGATAATAAGAGACATAGCAGATCAGGGAGGTGAGGTGGCTCAAGAAAATAATTGCCTCTCTCCCACTCCAGAAGGTTCCAGGATCAGTTCCCAGAGTTGCCTGGTGAGAATACAAGCAGACACAGAAGAACGCACAGCAAACAGACACAGAGAGCAGACAACAAGGGTGGGGGGGGGGAAGGAGGAATAAATAAATAAATAAATCTTAAAAAAAAAAAAGATTCAAACCTATACCACTACAGGCTTCCTCTTAAAGAGAAGGAACCAGAGGAATGTTTTTTAGGAATGTTGGGCCCTCCCTTTTTCCCAGGACTTCTGTTTCCTGGATTCCTTATGCTCTCCCTTACACCCTCATTCCTCCACTGCCAATTCTCCTGGTCATTGTTACTCCTTACCGAGGTTCCCTCTAGACTGAATGTTCTCTACCCTGTGTTATTTTTAATTATGAAATATTTTAGATTCATAAAAGTATAGAGAATATCACAAAATACCAACTGCTGTAAGCCAGAAAATATCCCTTTATTGCTTTTCTCAAAGGATTACTTTCCTTTTATACATAATGATATCTACCCAAGGAAGAAGTAGTTTTTGAGATAAATAAGTTTATGTCAATTAATTTGTAATAATTTTGTAATAATACCTTAACCAGACTGTTAAATAATTGCTTAAATTAGAGAGAATGGAAATTAATTGTACAATGAATGAAGTCAGGTAGAAGATAGGAAGATAGTACTTGCTTTGCTCTATTGCATTGTGAAACCTGAAAGTAGTCTGAGTGATTGTAATAAAATTTTGTAAATGTAACAGGGTTTGGAATTTTTTCTTGGCAGTAAGCATGATTTTTAATGTCATCAAGAAGATGCAGGGGAAGCGGACTTGGCCCTGTGGTTAGGGCATCTATCCAACACATCGGAGGTCTGCGGTTCAAACCCTGGGCCTCCTTGAACTGTGTGGAGTTGGCCCATGCACAGTGCTGATGCACGCAAGGAGTGCCGTGCCATGCAGGGGTGTCCCCGCATAGGGGAGCCCCATGCGCAAGGAGTGTGCCCCATAAGGAGAGCCGCCCAGTGCAAAAGAAAGTTCGACCTGCCCAGAAATGGCGCCGCACACACGGAGAGCTGACACACAGGATGACGCAACAAAAAGAAACAGATTCCCATGCTGCTGACAACAACAGAAGTGGACAACAAAGAACACGCAGCAAATAGACACAGATAACAGACAACTGGAGCAGGGGTGGGTGGCGGGGGGGGGGGGGGAAATAAATAAATAAATAAATCTTTAAAAAAAAAAAAAAAAGAGGGTGCACATTCTCCAGAACATCTATTTAACATCACTATAAGCTATAAAACATGTAAATTACCCAGGTTACATTTACTGTTTTTAAGGGCAAAAATAAAATTAAAATAAGTAAAGAACACAAGGAATAAAATAGTGTTACTAAAATGAAAGTATATTCACAAAGATGGTCTTTTCAGAGGTAGCAGTTTAGTCTTTTAAAATACCAAGGTTTATAAAAGTGTAATGAACATGCCTTCTGGATTTCACTTCAGACTTCCAGGCTATTGCAAAGCTAATTTCTTAAGCATTTACCAGCTGGCCCAGGGAAATCAACTAGCAATACAAGAATTAAAATGAATTTCTGCCTATGAGTCAAAAGTAGGTAAAGTACACCACTCTATAGAAAGAAATGGGAAAAATATAGCGGTCACCCAATCAAAATTGTTTGGATTTGCAGAGACCAGTCTCCACAGCAGCAATGTGAGTACTCTCAAGGGGGACTGGATTATAAAATAGCAGATACACTTTAGGACTCCATGTTTAAATAACACTTATTTAAGGCACAGTTTTCCCAGATGTAGGCTAGAGGCTCTATTGTTTCTCATGTACTTTACATTCCTTTGGCTCCTGTAGCCTGGATGTTGTTTATATTTGGAAATACTGTTTGCCAAACCAAAGAATAAATTAGTATGAAAAGAAGGAAAGAGACTTGTTTCAACTTTGGCAAACTTCCAGTTTGGGAAAATGTGTGAAGATGATGAAATGAAGTATTCAAATTTTCTGAGTGTTGGTTACAGAAAAAGAAATAGTTCTATATAATGAAAGTTTTGTTCAGTGACTTTTGGTTCTTTCCCCATCCCCAGCCCATTTTCTGAAAGCAGGTTGGGCGTCTGGTTAAAGAAGGATATCCTGATTCTGAAGGTGAAATTAGGAGGAGGCGTCTTTGCTGTAACCACAGAGAGCAGTTTTACCAGGGACGAGTGACACCACAGGCAGTTTGTATTACCTCCTTCCACCCCTAGACCCAGTGGGGTGGGAGAGGAAGACAGAGAACATGGGGGTGGGAAGGGCTAAGTTCTCCAATCTAGGGCGGGCACTGTTCAGGGCAGGGAGCAGGTGAGTCGTGAGCATTCCCTCTGCCTTTATGTCTCTAATGAGCACTGGTTGGGTCAGGAGAAGAGGACTAGTCTGGCTTCACAGAGGGAATGAAAAGGACCCAAGTACATATCCTAGTATGTAGTATATCAGGCTGCTGTGAGAGAGGGCACCCCATGGCATGAGGCTAGCTGGGGCAAAATCAACGTTCTTACTGAGAGAGGCCAGGCAGGCAGCCACAGGCTAGCCACACATGTGCAAACCATCCAACCATCATTTCCTTTGCATTGCTGATCACCACGTATACCATTACACAAGCCCATGTTGGCACCGCTCACATAGACCAGAACGTGAATGGTCCCTCCTGGGATTGTGCGAAGCAGCAGCCATGCCAATTACACACCTATAATTCAGCCATAACAATTATGCCTGCATTCAAAATTTTTTTATTATAACAAATCTGAATCATCTCAGTATACCTTAGGGCCTTCCAACTTTACTTACAGAGCAGTCTGGTGACCTGTGGATGAAAGTCTTATTATGAAAGTACATTTGCTTAGGTGCTCAGGCCCCACGAGAGGAAATTTCCCTATGCTTTTGAATGTTCTTATGCAGGGAAAAGACAATAAACAAAATAAGTAAAGTATATGGCATGTTAGATCGTGATTACTGATAAGAAGAAAAATAAAAGAGGGACTGAGAAAGAGAGTGATGAGGTCTCTGAGAGGCTGGCCAGGGAAGGGCTTGCTGGGAAGGTGACACACTTGCCATGATCTGGTTCTCCCTGGTAAAAGGACAAGGTCCTGCTTTTAGTTACACTCTCAGAATTAGGAAATGAGTTTTTAACTAGCTCACAACTTGCTTTCAGATAATGGGCTGGGTGGAGTAAGCCATGTGGATATCTGGGAAGAATATTCCAGACCAGAGTAGCTGTCTTCATTTCCTGGTTGTTAAAAGAAATACCATACAATGGGTTGGCTTAAACAATGTGAATTTATTGGCTCATAGTTTTGAGGAGAATTAGAAAGTCAAGGCATCAGCAAGGTGATACTTTCTCCCTGAAGATCATGGCATTCCGGGACTGTTTGCCAGTGATCCTGGGTCTTTGCCTTTTCTATCACATGGCAATACACATAGCAGAGTCTTCTTCTTTCTCCGCCAGTTCTATTGACTTCCAGCTTCTAGTGGCTTCTCTCCCCTTCTGACTTTCACTTTGCTTATAAAGGATTCCAGTAATCTAGATTAAAGCCCAACCTGATTCAGCTGGACCATACCTTAATTGACCTCACATGTCCAAATTGTGGTACACAATTCAATCCACATCAGCACTGCCATGGGAGTGAGCCCAACCTATTTGAAAAGCAGAAAGGAGTCCAGTGGGGCTGGAGTGGAGTAGATGGGCAGGGATGGTATGGGAAAGGATGTCGGAGAGATAACACAGGGCAGGACAGTCCACGGAGGGGCCTGGTGAACCACTGCAGGGACTTTGACTTTGACTTGGATATGGGAACATTGTGAAGTACCTGCTCTATTCTTAACCCTAGATGCTGTAGAGATCACAGGAAAATTGAAGAGTTCATAATGTAGTTGGGGCCTGTTAACAGATTGAGGGGGTGGGTAGATCAGAGCATGTAGGCAAATGGGAAAGATACCATTTTATACAGGATTTTAAAGTCCTGAAGACAGAATAGAGGGCCGGGCATTTCAAATGATGACAATAGCACATGAAAAGCCATGGAGGAAAACTCAACTAATAACATAAAATCTTTTACCATCTTCTTGCACAAGATGTTCCATAGAATTTATTGTTATTTGTGTTGTTCACTTAGTAACAATGGGAGCTGATGAACAACCTAAGAAAATTGTCTTCTTTTAGAAATGGAAGAAACAGTTCGTCAACTAATGGTCAGCAAATTTGGCCGCGTGATAGACCTAGAAGCCCTTCAGACTCTTTCTGTTAATACAACACTTGAAGAACTAAAGATCAAAAAACTTCGAAAAGAGTTATTGAATGCAAAGGAGATGAAGATGTGGGAGGTAAGGAGAAGTTGTAGTAGATTACCTGTGTAGAGGCAAGAAATCACAGTGAGCCTTAAATGATTCCTCCAAAGCTTCTGTGCACTTGAATGAATATGTGTGAACCCTACTTGGTTCTCCCTTGGTTTTAAGCCTGTCTTTGCTTCCTTACTGTTCACATAGTTGGAGGGATTGTCTATCTCTGGGTGAAGGCACCAGCAGTGAGACTTGGGGTCCAGGGTACATGTAAATATGATGGCAAAAGGCAAGAAAGTGTATGGAGAGATTCCACTTTGAGGCCTTCATTAATATTTATATAAATGCTCTAATGGTGTTAGAAATGGCACTGCTTTTCTCTGGGGTTCCTAATTGTATTATTGTATACCTTTTGCATGCTGTTAAATCTGGAAGTTGGAACACATCTCTAGGTAATACATTTTGCAACAAGGCACAAACTATTTGTTAGGGTTTTAGAAGATTTTTAATGCCTACATATTGTTCCCCAAGCCATGAGATGAGGCAGTGCCCTAGTTCCAGCCTAAATCAGAGATGGAAGCTTTTAAAAAGATTTTATAAGCCCATAAATTATGACTTTTTTTCAGTTTCCCATTTTATCTCTATTGGCAGATAGGGTCAGAGGAGAGGTTTATAGTGCCATCTTATCCAGAGCCCCTGTCTCATCTTTGCTAATCTGAGATTGACTACTCTAGTTCAAAGAAGCAATTATTGAAGTGTTCATGTCACTGGTCCATATCAGAAGAATGCTAGAGATAATATGTGCAACCTAAAATAATTTATTGGCACAATAAGAGAACAAAGGAAAGCTGTTTGGTAGGTGTATGGTCATCCAAGTCATATACCTGTGAGATTTTATATGTTACCTTGAAGATCCTGGCCCAAGACTAGGGAAAGAGCTATATAGGAAAGTTGGCTGCTTAAATGATTGTTCTTCCTTTTATGTAATGTAATACCAGCACCCAGTATGAAACTAATTTCATTCCTCAACAGTGGGTGATATCTGTATCTATCTTATTCTTAGCATACTTAACATTCTTCTTGCCTTTTCTTTTTTTTTTTTATTTTTTTTTATTTTTTTATTTTTTTATTTTTTTATTTTTTATTGACTTTGTAATAATATTACATTAAAAATATATATGTGAGGTCCCATTCAACCCCACCCCCCCACCCCCCCTCTCCCCCCCCCCAACAACACTCGTTCCCATCATCATGACACATCCATTGGATTTGGTAAGTACATCTTTGGGCACCTCTGCACCTCATATACATTGGTTCACATCATGGCCCATACTCTCCTCTATTCCATCATGTAGGCCCTGTGAGGATTTACAATGTCCGGTGATTACCTCTGAAGCACCATCCAGGGCAGCTCCATGTCCCGAAGACGCCTCCACCTCTCATCTCTTCCTGCCTTTCCCCATACCCTTTGTCCATTATGTCCACTTTTCCCAATCCAATGCCACCTCTTCTATGTGGACACTGGATTGGTTGTGTCCATTGCACCTTTATGTCAAGAGGAGGCTCAGATTCCACCTGGATGCTGGATGCAATCCTCCCATTTTCAGTTGTAATCACTCTAGGCTCCATGGTGTGGTGGTTGTCCTTCTTCACCTCCATCTTAGCTGAGTGTGGTAAGTCCAATAAATCAGATTGTAGGTGCTGGAGTCTGTTGAGGCTCAGGATCTGGCTATCACATTGTCAGTCCAGAGATTCAAATCCCCTAAATATATCTTAAACCCCAACATTAACTGCACCTCCAGCACATTAGCATGAAAGTCTTATGAAGGGAGATCCCATCTGAGTCCAGATTCATCACACATAAACACCATTTCCAAAGAGGGGCCATCTGACCTGGTAGTTAACCCCATCGGCCATGACCATAACTCCCATGGGTCTCTTTAGCCCTCAAAGGAACCAATATCTGGGGGTTGTATCTGCTTTATCTGTCTCTCTGACTCTGCTCAGTTGTGCATGAGGGCAAACCTTCTGCCAGCCTCCAGACTCTTTTTTAGAAACTCGTAGCCATATAAACTCATTTCTCCTTTCCATTTCCCCCTTACTTTAGGTCAAACAGCATTTTCTTCTTGCCTTTTCTTTCATCAAACCAGACTCAATGTAGCTGCTTCTGACTGCATTTTCACATTGGCTCTGGATTGTATTTTCATATACGCATATTGCTTCATTTACCTTATGGTTTTAATCAAATCTAGATACTGATTTCTATTTCTCTATTTCTTCTCTTATTAACTTAATCCATTTTGTAGGAAAAGATTGCTCAAGTGCGATGGGAACTGATGATGAAGACAAAAGAGCACACCAAAAAGCTTCACCAGATGAACGATTTATGTATTGAAAAGAAGAAACTTGATTCTCAGTTGAATACACTGCAGAACCAGCAAGTATGTTCCTTTTCTTCAGACCCTTTGTCAGAATTGGGAAATCTCTGTAAAAGTAGCTGCTCACAATATCAATTGCTGGTACATTAACAAACCTTGATCTTGGACCACTTCCAGGCCCATTTCAGATCCTGAGGACACTAGGCAGAACATTAGCCACATTACTGTGGACCTGAGAGACTAGCTTTATTGAATGCCTCTTGGTACTCTGAACTCACATAAATACTAAGCTGTGGGGTTTACCTGGGTCCTGGAGAGGTAGTTATTTAGGCATAAATAATGAGACCAAAATATTCCCTGCTTCTAGTGTAAATAATATATTCTCAATTGCTGCTTATTTCATTTGAATTCAACTCAAGAAAACATGTTTAACTATGAGATTTTACGTTACCTTATTAAAATGCTTATTACTTTTTGTGGCTTTCAAGTTAATTTTATATACTATTTATTGAGCCTAGCATAGTATGTAGTATGTGGTGGATAATACTTATTTAATAAAATGTCCTAAGCAAATGCCCAGAAGTAAGAAAGAATGTGATTTATTCCTTGGAGAGTGATTAAGAGGATTTGGAAGAATTATAATGGGAACATAGATGAGAGGAAGACTAGAATGTGAATATAGAGGGCTTGTTACCTGAGTAATTTTAGAGTGAAGAATCAAGGTAGTATTTGAGAAGATTAATGCCTGAATAAAATCTTTACAGAGCAAGCAGTCAGTAAACATTTGCTGATCTTGTGTGCTTTGATGAAGGCAGGAGAGCTGCTGCATGGGAAAGGAAATTAATATTGTTGGGTGCCCACTGAGTTCTGGGTAATGTATTGTCTCTTTATATAGGATATCTCATGTGACCCTTAAAACACTACTTTCCAAAGTTCAGAGAAATGAACTTACTCAAGCTCTCATAGCTAATGAGTGGTGGAAGCTACATTTTAAGCTCAGGTGTGCCCAGTTCCAAAGCTGACTCCATTGCTATTATAATGCTGTGTGATGGATGTTTTGATAGAACAGAGAGCAGGGAAACCCTAATCTAGTCAATGAAGCAAAGGAGGTCTCCCTGAAAGTGATGTCTGAAGTATGACCCAAGAGTTGGCCAGAAGGTGGAGGAAGCAAATGAGGAAATAGATTTCTTTTTGGAAAACAAAATATGGGTTTACCTTCTGGCTGTACCCAATCTTTTGTGATTCCAGTGATGAGCCATGGAGGTTATGAATGACAGATGGCTGGCTTAATGTAAAGGGGATTTGCATTTTTTAAGAGTTGTTCCTTAGATGGTGGGAGTTCAGGGAAGAATTGATGGTAAGGCACTAACAGATCTATAGCAACTGGGAAATTTTTCACTTTCCAAATGATGCTTAAAACAGGGAGGTGTTTTCTCTCATCAGGGCAATGCCTTCCAGGGACTTCGGCAAGCAGATATTGTCGAAAGACAGAAGGTCACCGAACTGATTGAAGTCCAGGCAGAAAGGATTTTGGCCTTAAAGGAAGAGATTGCTATTTTGCGCAAGAAAGGTGGTCTTATCCTCCCACCCATTCGACCTCTTCAAGACAATGAAATGAAGCCCATTGACCTTTGAATTTGCTTTTTTCTCAAATCCATTGAAGATTTTTCTGACATATATAATTCACCAGAAGCTCAATTTCCTTGTCACCTTCAGAAATTGTTATTTTAAAGTGAAGTTATCGAAAAATCTAAAACCAGATCCAGTCGTGTAGTTTTAAAAATGTTTCCCCAATTTGGTTATCTTAGAACTGCAGCACCCAACATCTTTTTATTATTGAACTGGGCCACTTTAGATCTGTTTGGAACCTGCTGTGAAGTCTCAGGAGGCTGTATCTCAAAATTGCAAGAAAGCATCTGCAATATATTCTGTTTTAGAAAAATAATTTCTTTGGTTATCTGAATTTTTAACCACTGGCAAGAAAAACTTTTAACAACCCATGAGAAAACTTTTTTTTCCAGCATTTGATCCTTGGAAAATAAACTTTGATGTTAAGTATTCTTTGAGAGCACACAATAAGAGGGAAAAGGCAAACTATTTTGTCAACCCTATCATAGAATAAGAAATGCAAAACAGAATTTTGACATTTGACTTTATCAAGCAGCTATTTGAGAGCTCAGGAAATGCAGACAGGCCTAGCAGAAGTATGTCTTAGTTTGATTTAGGTTGGCAGAAAGCATGAAACTGTTTTCTGAATCCCCCAGGTTTCAGCAAACTCTTCAACTCTAAGCAGAGCAGAGCAGTGTTCTGCAAATGGTTAATAAGGATGCTTTTTCTCTGAAGATATCACCAACTCTTTCTAAGTATTCCTTGTAGTTTCTCATGTCCTATGCCATTTTTCTTTCAAGTTCTGCTTGAGTCATTTGCTGTTTTTCATATAGTTAGATAAGGAAGTAATGAAATAGTTTTACATCTCTTGAGACCATCTGTAGAAAAACTTTTGACTATGCATAATAACATTTTAAGTAATTCAAGGGTATTCTGTTGGTTTAGGGGTAAATGCTCATTGAAATTCATGACTGACACCATTTAAGAATCATCTCATTGCCATTTGGACTTCTGTTGGTAGGGGAATGTAGCACTTCAGAATTCAAAGTCTATCTGGGTTAATGAGCTATTTATACTCTATTGAGGTTGTCCCAGAATATTAGTTGGTCACTTAGAAAGAAAGTTGGTAAAGTAGGCAATATTGCATAAATGTACAGAGCTACCCAGGAATGCCAGTGCTTCCCGACCCATCACCAGTGACTACTCTGCTGTTCTCCCCCCAAGAAGTATAGGCAGGACTTGCTTTCTTCATGTTAGCCTATGATTGGAGGTTGCCAATTGGTGTATTGTCTAAGATTCTTTTATATTCCTACTAAGGGACAGACTAGCTTATTGTTTGTGCCACTAGCAGAAATCTCCGATGCGGTCGCTTCTCTGATGAATAGGCTATGTATCACCTTATTACCTTCTCTGTGCACTCTAAACTATGTGCACAGAGAAGGAAATAACTAAACTTTCCATCTTAAATGTGCTAGTCATGGAGTGTATTAGTTATTTATTTCTGTGTGAAAAACTATACCAAAATTTACTTAAGAACAACAAACGTTATCTCACACAGTTTCTGAGGGGTGAAATCTGGGAGCAGTTAGGCTGGGTGGTTCTGGATCAGGGTCTCATGAGGTTGCTGTCAAGCTGTGAGCTGGGGCAACATCCATTGGAAGCTTGACTGGAGCTGGAGAGGTGCTGCTTCCAAAGTCATGTGGCTGTTTGGCAGGAGGCTTCAGTTCCTTGCTGTGTGGGCCTCTCCATAGGGCTGACCAGGATATGGCTTCCCCCAGAGTAAATGTTCCAAGAGCGAGGGAGACAAAGAGCATGAGAGACAAAGCAAGACACAAAAGCTGCAGATATTTACAATCTAATCTCAGAAGTGACACACATATCACCTTTGCCATACTCTACTGCTCATGCAGACCAACCCTGGCTATTGTGGGAGGCGTCACAGAGAATGTGAATACCAGGAGATGTGATCACTGGGGCCACCGCGGGGGCTGGCTGCCACAGTGAGCAACTTCAGGGACAAAGGATTTGGTCTTTAAGAAAGATTTTGAGGAAGCGCTATTCCTTTGGAAGTTGTGAAATGCAGAGGAAGTCATATAGTCTTCCTGGGCCTCATTTTATCTTGACTAAAGAGAACTTTGGATAACCTCCAAGGTTCTTTCCCATTCTGAAATTCTTTGATTGTAATTGCAGCAAGAATGGATTTAAGAGTCTAAAAGCCAGATCAAAGATTCCATATATATTTCAACTTAAAATAAAACTAAACAGGACTTTATTTTTACCAAATTAAATTAAAATCATTAGTTAGGTTTATATTACTCAGGGCTTCCTCTGGCATGACTGGAATTTGATAATATAATTAGCACTCAATTGTAATTTTGAATTGGATAAGATATATATAATAGATAGCCCTAGTTTTATTTCTACTTGGTTCCAGACTTAGTTTTGAATGTATAAGCATCTGAGGCTTTGGGAAATTAAGCTTCAAACAAAATTAAACCACTGTACTGCAGGCTGAGCAGGCAATGGATGGAAAGCTGTCCTGCTTCCCTCATCAAAACTGCTCCCTGCCTTCTATTGTGCTAGAGGATGCAGCCTCACCCGAATCTAAATCAAGTTACTTATGGATCAACGGATAACATAACTTGGCTGTTTTGAACCGTGGTCAATAGTTTCATCAAATCTCAGCGTTGGAAGAAAAAGAAATTGCAGAGTTCAGTCCCCCGGTCACATTTAACAATGGAAGACATTGCTCAGTCCTGCCGAGTCAGTCTGTCCTATCATGGGAGACTTCCATCCTTACAGAGATCTTTGAATCATGAGTTAAACTCTACACCCCCATCAGATTCCACCCACTAGGTCTTAATCTTCCCTTTAGTAATTTACTTAGCCTTTGCTGACTAAATCAAAATTTCAAAACGATATTTTTTTCTAATGATGAAATCTACTGTGTGCCAAATGAATTAATCTAACTATAAAGAAATATAAAAAATGTGATAAAATTGAAAATCTGCACTGTTTCATTTTCTGGGCTAAAATTTAAAAACCTAGTGCTCTAATCTGTTCTTCCTTTCCTGAAACTAGCTGAGATAAAGATCCCATTTATTTCACTTAACATACCTCAGAATTGCTTTTCTCTTTCTGAGGACACCGTGTGTGTGTATATGCATGTGTTATGTCTATGTTTAGTTTTAAGAGCTAAACCATCCAGTTCCAATGCTGTGCAGAGAGCAGATAGTTCACATACCCCTTCAATAAAGGTCACCAAAATTCACTTTGACAGCTACCTTAGATCACTAAAGAGAAAAACAAAACAAAGGGAGGAGGGGAATGCCAATGGGCTAAATGAATTATACTTGGATCTCAGTGCCCTTGGATTAGCAAAGTGAAGACTGAGAAGATTAGCCCCGCCCCTGCTGAAAGTGACCTCTAGGCTCAGTGCCAGCTCGTGCCTAAAATCACAGCTATGTATCTTCGCTTCTTGCTGTACCTCTCTTCATGTTCCTTCCAGCCCTTCAATTTCTTTTTAGAAATATTTTAAAATTATTCCCTTTCTGAAAGTTGTAAATTTAATGAGAGCTCTTTTTCAGATTAATAGTTTTTTGATGGAAAAAAAAAAAAAGGAGAAATCTGGGAAGAGGAGATGCTGTATTTCTTCTGGCCAGCAGAGGCTGCACTTGTCCTAGGCGGCCAAGCTCACTCTGGTCTCCCCTAGGATCTTGTTTTCCAATTCTTAGTGAGGAGTATAAAGACAGGATCTGGCAGAAGGATTCTTATGAGATTGTCTCAAGTAGCCTTTCATCTGCATCTCAGTATTACTGAAATCTATAAAATATTCTGCTCCCTATTCCTCCTACTCCCCACAATCCAGTTCCAGTTCCACAAATAAAGGCTTTAAATTTAGACAAAAATGAAACTATGGTTGATCTTTTGGGTGGACAGCAGTAAGCAAATGTTGATTTTAAACAACTGGTGAGTCAACTCCTCTCGCACTGTTAGTGTGTTTCTAGAAAGAAGAGAAGTGAGTTTTATCAGGCACCATACATTCATGTGTGGTTGCACTTATTAAGCACACCCTATAAGGTTAGTTTCATTTCTTCACGCTGACCAAAGTTTTACCTCAAGTCGAATCAGAACTGCAAGTCTGCTTCTCCTTGCCTATTTTACATTGTCTCCCTCTTGAACTAAATAAGCCTTTTGCCTTAATAAATACACAAGTGACATTCAAGATTTAAAAAGACACGAGAATAGAAACATATGCTACCTTTTCCAGATCTCATCTCTTATACATGTGAAAATGTCACAATTGGATATTTTCTTCAAATACTTAAAAATTCTACCATCAAGAAAATGATGAATTCTACCATCAAGAAAATGATGACTCAAACATGACTAAGTTGAAAGTTACAGGAAAGACTAAACATTTATTTAGAAGTTACAGTGTTTGTTTTTACAGAGATATATTGCCACAGATTACTGATTCTGGAAGGTTTGTTATGCTTATAGTACTATACACATCTAGTCTGTTTTCAAGGGCACCTTATGAAAATGTTTCCCGTAGTACCAAAGCCAGCCATCTTCAAGCGTCTCTGTGACACAATGGGCCTTGCATTTCCCTTATGGTCAAAATGAACAATGTGCCTGGGTGTCTTCCTTTCACTAGGTTATCTGGGGCCCCCTGTACCCTCCCAGGCGGTTTGCAGAGGGTCGATGTGAAGAGTTGCTCTCCTCAGTCTATATTCTGGCCAGTCTGTGTCAGTCTTTCCTGGTTGACTCCTGTTCTCTTGTGACTTCTTTGTTTTTCCTCTCACACCTCAATGGGTAAGATTCCCTACATTCTCCAGAATTATAAAGACACATATACATTTATTTACAAGTGTATAAATATATAAATATGACTATTATAGAAAAATAAATACCAATTTTCTCTGTCTCTTTTTTTAAAAAACAATATATAGTTTTTCTGGGACACTGGCTTTCGCCTAAATTGTGGGAGGTGGCATTTCAAAACACACATGCCCTGGTGGGCTGGGGGAGAGCCTCATCCCAGGTTCCTGCCCTACGAAGGCCCCTTTGGGGTGCTGGGGACACCAGTCTCCTCTACCCAGTTGACAGGAGTCAGGACTGTCCACCTCTTCAACTGGAACGAGGCCCAGGCAGCACGGGGGCCCTGTGGGGATAGACGGGAGGAAACATTAAAATCCAGGCCAACCAAGAACCAAAGCTCAGTGGTCCTGGGTAAACCTCCACCTGGGACGGAAGCTGGTTATGCTGGTCCAGGGACAGAAACAACCATGACATGGTATTCAGGTTCCCTCCAGGGCGGACAAGGCCAAGGTCATCTGTCACATTTCTTTCACAGATGTGGACAGGCCATTTATTACCCATGTCCCACCGAAGTGTTTTAGCGGTGGGTCCAGAGAGACTCTTAGGCACTTAGCCTGTGCCCTGTGGACAGACGAAGTCAGCTGAGCCCATGAAAATGTGGACGCAGGCCCTGCTCCTGAAGCTGTGTGTCCACCCCTTCGTGATGATTTCTGGTTATGGTCATCCTATCACAGATCAATCCCTGATGCCCTCCAGATCACAACAGTTCACTGTAAATGCCGCTGAGTCTGGCTCTAGCAGCCTGCCTTTTAGAATTTTAATCTCCCAGAGATAGGGTCCAGGGTGAGTGTTTGAACCAACATTCCCACACCATGGAGGCTAAGGAACACTAGGTCCTCTTGTGTGCCAGCCTGTGCCCACACCAAGCCTGCACTGATTTCCAGCAGGACTGACACCAAGGAAGAGAGTGGGATGGGGGTGGTGGGTATGGTCTCAGATCCTTTGGAGAAAACCTTCTGTGGAGGCACAAGGCGTTATTATGATGAAGTCCTTAAGAACTTGGCTCCTTAATGACTGACGCAACCTTATTCCTTCATTAAGAGACAAGAACCAACAAAGCAAAGTATTTTGGAGTGATTAGAGAATGCCTCTTAGTGTGATGAGGGCAGTAGGAATTTGTTAAAGGCTTTGAAATGCAGAGACCAAAAGGGCTGCTGCTTTCTCCATAATGCAGGATTGTTTTTCTCATCTTCGAGGTCCGCAGCTCACAATATTGGAGTGGGAGCCACCAGGTACACCCCACAGATCTGCCGAGCCTTCAATAAAGCAAAGTGCCCAGGCACTCTTCATTCCCTTGTTCCTTTCCAGATAAAAGCTGTGGATGGCTCCTTAACAAACGCCCCCTTTCAGAACCCTTGTTTGCCCCACCTGAAAGTCACTGCTGGGGAGTGGCTGCTTTCCTCGTGCCATCCCAGCCTCTTCAATCCCCCTGCTCTGCCCCAGTGCCAACCTGAGTGACGTGGATGGTCCCATGTTGCTCCCAGGCCAGGGCTCTCGGCTGTGCTCCTCAGTCCTGACTGCCCTGGGGCAGGCTGTTCCTGGAGGTGGCAGCGGTCCTGGGGTGGCTGAAGCAGTTGCTGAGTTGAGTCATCAGGCAGCGTGTATAAGAAGGAGCCCTTCTCCAGGCTTGGCCTGGGAGCCCTGTGTTGTACGAGACCAGACAGGCAGGTGAGGTGGGGCCGAATGGGCTCATCTCCCCATACCACCTCCGGCTGGTGCCCTGTCTGGAGGGCATCAGAGCCAGCTAAGGAGCTCAGAGGGCCAGGGACTGCTCCTCTTTGAACATGAGGCACTGCACCTATGGCCACTCGTAATTCTAGTCCATCTCCATTTTGTTCTATGCGAGTCCTGAGTGCGGGAGGATATGAAGTCAGGGGTGCAGGGGCCTGGGGGCAAAGGCAGTCATGTGGGGCTACATCCTGCCTGCCAGCCAGCCCCAGAGCAGAAAGGGCCTCATTATTGCAAACACAGCAGCTACGTCTCATTAGGGTAATGGTCTGGCGGAGCAGGGATGTTAGATTTGGTGATCCCTGAGTGAAGCTCTATGATTCAACCGTGACTGACTGAAGTTAGGTTTGAGGAGGTAAAGATCAAAGTGAGGCTCTGGAATAGAAGGGATAGGGAGGGGCCTGGTTACCTGGAAACCTGGTGACTTTGGGGATCACAACCATTGCCAAGTATGGTCTGCCTCAGCAGGCTGTTGTCATCCTGCCGTTCAAAAGAGAAATTAACAATAAAAGTCATTTCAGGGGACCAGGAAACTTTCCAGAGTTCACTGTTCAGCAGGATGATCAAGTTCGTGAGTAAAGAAAGCCTGGTCCAGCAGCCTAGCAGCCCAGGGCTAGCGGCAGGAGGGGAGGAAGCCCCAGGAGGCAGCACCCCCCTCCTTGGTGAGCTACCCCTGCCCACACCCCCAGCGTGCATTACCTGCTGAAGCTGCCCTGGGCAGTGCTGCTGAGGTTTTATGCCGGGGTAGCCCATCGCAGCTGCAGGGCAGCCCCTGTGTCCAGGCAGCCCACTGGCACAGGCCCGCCCGTTGATGCCACTGAGGTAGGGCTGCCCGTTGGCTCGGTGGCCCGGGTGTCCTCCCAGTGGCACCATGGTGTACTGGCAGGAGGAAGACAGCAGGGCACTTCGAGGAAAACCCAGGTCTGTAGTATGTTCTGCAAGGAAAAGAAGACAGAGGTAGGCTCAGGCCAAGGAGGCTTCGGGCAGCTTAAAAAAGTCTCACAAATCTCAGGAAACTCCTGACCACATGGGGTCAAATGAGGCAGACAAGGAGCTATTACCAAGGGATGGAAAATATTGTCCTTGGCATGTTCTTCCTGCCACACACTTTTTTCCTAGTATCTATATATTTTTTTCCTGCTGATGGTAGTGGGGTGAAGAGTAAGGAGCTATGGGGGAGGAAGAGTTTTGGGGAAGGAGAAGGTGAATAAACACAATGAGCAATATTTAGATGAGGCAAATTGGCCCAATGTGTTGCCGTCTGGAGCAGAAACTAGTGGATCCAAGTCAGTTACATTCAGGATAAGGGGGAAAGGTCAAGGCAGCCCCAGATCCAGAAAGGAGCAGAAAACACCTGAAAGGAATAGCAAGGGCCAATTGTAAGTACAGACGTGAGTTTGAGAAGCAGCTTCACACATTTAAAGGAGATGGAGCCAGACACGTACTGAACTCCAGATACAGAAAGGACGGACCTCCTTCCAACTCTCCCTACTCTCCGTCAGCCGAGGTACCTGAGCAGGAGGAAAAGGCTCAGCCCCCGAGTCTCCTCCGACTCCCTCTGAGCCCTGGGCACCAGGGGCTCGCTCTCCGCACAGCCGGGCACATGGCCCTGCCGGCATGGTGGCCTCCCTTGGGGCTGCCTTGTGCTGCGGAGGCTCACTCACTCACTCTGCTTAGACCAGGCCCTCCACAAACAGAAGGGGATGAAGGCGACGATGATGAGGACGACTGAGCCCAGGACGACCCCAACGATCAGGTAGGGCAGGTCGCTGGAGCGTGCTACCATGGCCCCGGTGCTCAAAGGACGCTCAATGGTTTCAGGCGGTGGCGGCTGCGGTGGGGGCAGAGTCGGGGGTGGAGGACGCCCGGGCTGACCAGAAGACTTCCGAGCTATAATTGTAGAGAAAGCTAACTTTCAGTACCTATTTCTCTGACATTTCTTTTGCAAGAAATAGAAAGGAAAACAAAACAAAACAACAAGAAACAACTCCATGGGTGTGGGCAATGGGATCAAACCACAAGATAGGACCTAAAACTCCTTGTTAGAGCGATGTCCTCACTCAGCATGAAGCCCGTGTGGAACGGAAAAGTCTGTATGAGGCCTGAACGCGTTATTTCAAAATACACCGAGACATTAGTGAGCCCAGCGGGGTTTGTGAGTCAAACTCCTTTGAGCAGAAGTGTAGGGGTTTTCTGAGAGAGTAATTGGTAAACTTTTTGAGGAAAAAATTATAAAAAGGCATGAAAACAGTAAAAGAATTGGGAGTGGAAGAATTCACCTACAAATCATTTCCTACCCCTGGGCTAATCAAGGGATGTGAAGCACTAGCTTGGGTCACGGAGCAGAGAGATGGACATTTTGGGATTTACTAGCACAAACAGTAATTGCAAAACACCAATTTCAGAGTGAAAAGTTAAGATCCTAAATGAGGTTTTGCTATTACCAGGGAATACCTGATATTAACTCCTTTCACTGTTTCATACCCGTCTTCTGCCTTGACTTTCTGATACTACAATGCCCTGGTATTCCCACTGAATGCTACTTTAAGTACTTTTTTTCCCCTGCTTTTTCCTTTCTGATTTCCCCTCAGACACTGGGAGTTCTTCCTAGTTCCTCTCAGCCGACACTCTGTATAATCTCTTCTATTCCCACAATTTCAACCACTGTCCCAATGACTCCCAAATCAATATCCCCAACGCGGACCTCTCCCCAGGGCAGGGCCCTGTTTCTCTTTTTGGGCATTCATTTTGATGTCTCAGGAAGTCTCCAGGTGATCTCATCTTGATTTTTTCTCATGAAGTTTGTTTCTCCCTTCGCCCTTGCTATTTCAGTATATGGCACATCATTTGTATGTTACATTAAGCCAGAAGCCCTAATTTAAAGGGAAAGGAACTCCTTTCACTCTCTCCTGGGCCCAACATGCAATGAGTCTCCTGGTCCTACCCACAGCTCCTCAGAAAAAGAGATACAAATGCATTCCTTCCCTCTACCTTTACCTTGCAGCCAGTTCTCTCCCCTCAGCCGGTTCCTTGTATGGACACCAGTGACACCTCTCAACAAATCCAATGATGACCCTCCTCTGCCATACTGCCTTGAGTGGCATCCACTTGAGTGTCTGACTGCACTAGCTGCTCCCTCCCGGTCCTCAATGACCAGAGGCCCATCCACATCTCTGGCCACAGCCCTGAGCATTCTCTCTCTGGTCCTCCAGGCACCATACACCCCAACCATCTAGAGCTACTTCCAGGTTGGTCCTGCACCAGCAAGTCCCTCCCTCCTCATTCCAGTTGAAAGTCCAATGGTTCAAAAAGATCAGAGTGAATGTTGCATCTTTTGTGAAGGCTCTGCTCTTTCCCCTGGTACTCTATGAACCACATCATATGGAATTTTTGGCTGTGGAAATATCTGTCCTGTCATGACACTGTAGAAGAGGGCAGGAAGTACACACAGGAGGCACTCAATAAGTGCAGGTGTAATAAGTGATTGAAAGTAGCACAGAGCCAAGGAGATAATGTTGCTGCTTCCATTCCTACTCCTTTTTGATTGTCTTATTCTTTGCAATTTACCTGCTTATGACATCTAGCTACCTGAACAATGTACAAATTTCAATAGAGTACAACAGGGTATAATATGAAAGTTACATGTTTTAGTGTGGGCAAAGAACCTGGGCTTCTGTCAGACATGTCTTGTCCCAAGGTGTTTCCCAATGACTGTACGACCTTGGCCAAAGTATATGATTTCCTCATGCTCAGCTTCTTCCTTATCTCACGGGGTTACAGTTGAATTAATTAAACTGACCAATTTAAGTGCCAAGTGTTCTTGTAGGAATAAAGTCCTTCTTGAATGTCCCCGACTTAAGACTTCTATTCCATGAATTCCATGTATGAGTTACTTCCTATGTTTCTCCAGCTCCAATGATCTCCTTGAAACTGACTTGAAAGCAACTCACTCACACTGAATATGAGGCACAGGCAAATGAACAGAAGGGCTAAAAATGACAAAGTTTGGGGATACTTGGAAAATAAGGAGTTTTCCTGGGAAAGACACACCCAGCATGGCTCTTGGAATAGTTACTTTGCCCTGGTTTGCTGGAACTAGGAAGACTAGAGATCAGAGAACCCACAGCAATCACCTTTGGTTTCACAGATCATCACATTGCTGAACTCGCTCTCCCCTCCTTCATTGAAGCACTGCATTTTAATGTCATAGGAGGTCTCTGGCTGCAGGTGGCTGATGGAGTGCCAATACCTGTCCCCTGGGAGAGAAAGTGGGAAAGTTACGTGTGGTGCTTGGACCCCAACTCACAGTCAGACTCAGACAAGAGCACCAGCACAGGGGGCAATTTGGAGCCACTGGAGAGTCTGTTCTTGGGGCCTACCCAAGTTCATAGGAAGGAAACATGGGGTTTTGAACTTGACGGTCCCAACTGCATCATGAAGTGAGTCAATGATATGGGGCACAGGATGTCCTGTGCCACTCCAGACCCAGGTTTTATGCTTCCCTGGGTTTCACTAACACCCAGAACACTTTGCCAGCAGGGGAGACCACAGCACGCAGAAGAGTTCCTCACCTTCCACCATGTCCTTCTTGTAGTCACTGTCATTGTCACTGTCTGTGGGTCGATAATAGATGTAAAAGCCATGGATTGGGGTGTTGTTGTTACTTGCTGGGATATACTATGAGGAGAAGAAATAAGTTAGCATCACAGCAGGGAAATCGTCGTCAGAGAAAAAACACGGGTGTACAGACATTTTAGCCCAGCCTAGAGTTTGAAATTCACTGGAGGCCTATTACAAACATTTGTGACGCTATACTTAAGGTTCTCTGAAGAGTCCTAGGAAGAACACTCATTTATTTAGCCTAGAGGTCACCAAGCTTTTGGACAGAAGAAACCAAATTCTATTACTCCAAAAACTTAAGTCCCCTCTGAACCTTCCTGGAAATAGTGAGGGTGAGGAACTCTGGCTCCAAAGGGACCCTGAGCAACTGTGTTAGGGGTTGGAGAAGGACTAAAGAGATACAAGGAGGTGGGGCAAAATCTGAAAACAGGGACAAGCTTGGAGGTTACTAGGGTCAGGCACAAAAAACCAACAGGAGACCACTACTGGCAGTTCCAACCAATAAGAGCCCTCCAAGACTCCCACCACTAGGCTGTTGGGTGGGAGAGGCCAGTTCCCAGGTACACAGGTGGGGGGCTCTTAGGGAGAGGTGTCTCAGAAGAGTTGAGGCAGAAAAGTTTCCTCCTGCCCTGCTGCACGCAGCCAGCTCTGCTTGCACTTGAACCTGAGCCCCTCTTCCCTTTGCAGTCTTGTCACCTAGGCCCGCTTACCATCCACTTGAGCATGATGGTGGTCTCATTGACTGCATCCGTGAAGGTGATGTAAGGGCCGGCCACGGGCCTCTCGTACATGCGACCGCTGTAGCCTGACACCACATAGGGCCGGGAGGGGGCGCTGGGCTCGCTCTCCCCCAGCATGTTCAGGGCCCGGACTCGGAACTTGTAGGAGGTGCCTGGGGAGAGAGACACTGGATGATCCCAGGAGCCAGCAAACAGCCGGTTCCCCGCAAGCCATCAGGACCCAAGATTAGGGGCATACCTGGGCTGCCCTTCCCCAATACGGAGTCCCCGTAGGACTCACAAGAAACCGCATCCACATCAGAAAGGAGCCATGTGGGAAATGGCTCCGGACCCTCTTGTGGAAAGAGGGTGGAGAAAGGACTTGAGGGACTTGGGTAAACACCCCAGAGGGCACCCAGCGGTGGGCGTGGGAGGACAGAGCAGAAGGGCCCCGGAGCTGCCGGCCACCACCTCTGGTGCGAGAGGGGCCTGGCCCTACCTTTCTCCAGGCCTGTGATCTCCACTGAGAGCCGGGAGGGGGGGATGGCACTGGTGGCCAAAAGCCAGTCCCCCACTTTCTTCAGCTTCTTGTACTCCACACGGAAGGACTGGATGGGGAACCCACCGTTCCCACGGGGAATCCAGGTCACATACACCGAGGTCTCGGAGGCCGTGGAGATAGTGGGCCTGTCGGGGGCTTCCGGGGCTGGAGAGGAGCACAGGTGGGGGGTAGGGGGAGGGGACACAGCGCGCTGGTGGGGGAGCCCACCTGCTCGTGGCCTGCTCCTCCCCACAGTCCTCTACCCCACTGGCAGTTGGATCGGACCTTCCTAGGGCTACCTGGGCCGCCCTCTCCAGGGAGCAGCCCAGGAGTTTGGACCCCACAACGCTCTGCTTCTGCGAAGTCAGAGTGTGCAGGCCCCGAGGGCCAGCTGCTCTCCTCTCCACTGCTTCCTGCACCCAAAGAGCCAGCAAACGCAGCATCAGACACCAGCCTTTTATTTTTAAAACATGACTCCATATTTTCTCATTATGGTTAAAACTGGAGAGATGCCAGGAAAAGGGTCCAAAGGCCTCCTGGACCCAAGGACTCGAGACCCCATTGAGCCTGCAGCCACAGGCCTCGGCGGCAGTGGGCCTGCTCCCAGGTTTCCGGCTGTGCATCGCCCCAGCCCCTGCACAACCCCCACTGTGGTGGGACTTACGGGATAGGCGGCCATGGTCCAGCTGGCTGCCACTCTGGGCACTGGCTCCAGGGTCATCTCTCTGGATCTGCTGCTCCTTGCTGGCCACAATCTCAGGTTTGGGTCTCCGACCTGAGTGGAAACGGGCTGAAGTCAGCATGGGAGCGAGAGTGCATTCAGTCTCCCTTTCAAGGGGTCTGATAAGGAAGAATAAAAGACACTGGAAGTGGGGGTTCATCCCCAGCTCTGTCTGATTTGGCCCTGGCATTGCACCTGGCCCCTGCATAGGAGAGGGTCAAAGGGATGCCAGAGAGCCTGGCCCCGGGCACACAGTGAACAGCCAGGTCAGGGTGAGCAGGGCCTCCCAGCTGGGCCCTGGAGGCCCCACGCAGGTCCCCAGCCTGGGGCTGCGGGCGACATTCAACGCTCACCGGTTCGGAAGGTGACCATGGCCGTCTGGCCCTCGCCCGCACAATTGTAGGCTGCCATCTCCACTTCATACAAGCTCCCGGGGTCGAGTCTGGTGAGGGTCAGCCGGTGCTGGCTGGCTGGGATGCCAGAGACGGTCCAGTTGTCGGAGGTATTTGTGACCTGCTGGAGAAGGTGGCTTGTATGAGGACCTGCACCTCTGCCCGGAGCCACAGGTGGGCTGTAGCTGGCAAGGAAAGCAGAACTGAGCCCAAGAGGGCAGGAGGCGGGAAGAAGAGGAGGGGGCCAGTTGGTGCTGGGGCAGGCAGAGCTCAGACAGCCCCTGCTGGCTCGGGGATGGCCGTCCTTTCTGGAACAGTGAAGTCAGGCTCCAGCCCAACAATCCCACCAAAGAAAACTCAGTGGGGAAGGGCGGCTGGCCGGAGCGAGCCTGCCGAGAGCATCTTCAAAACCCCCTCCCCCTGCAATCTTCTAAACCTCCAGGTTTACATTTCTTGCTCTTTGCTCTATTTAAACCAAATAGTTTCTACTCTTCAGTGTCTATTCTTTTTTTTTTAATTATTATTTATTTTTTAAAATTACATTAAAAAAATATGAGGTCCCATTCAACCCCACCGCCCCCACCCCCCACTCCCCCCACAGCAACACTCTCTCCCATCATTGTGACACATCCATTGCACCTGGTAAGTACATCTCTGAGCATCACTGCACCCCATAGTCAATGGTCCATATCATAGCCCACACTCTCCCACGTTCCATCCAGTGGGCCCTGGGGGGATCTACAATGTCCCGTAATTGTCTGTTAAGCACCACCCAGGACAACTCAACGTCCTGAAACCGACTCCACATCTCATCTCTTCCTCCCATTCCCCAAACCCAGCAGCCACCATGGCTACCCTTCCCACACCCATTCCACATTTTCTCTGTGGACATATGAGATATGACGATGAGAATGAAGATAAAGGCAGGGGCACCGGTAGAAACTGCAGCATTTGCTGAGTGCTACGTGCTAGACAGGGAGTCAGCACCTCCCATGTACAGCTCGCTTTTCCTCACAACAGCCCAAGAGATCAGAATTCATATTGTTCCCACTTCACAAGAGAGTAGCCTGAGGCTTATAAAGATGAGTATTTTGCCTAAGACCACATTGCCAGTGAGCAGAAGGAACACAACTTGACTCCAAAGCACGCTCCTAGTTTTAACTTACTCCAGAAATCAGAATCTCGGGGTCAGAAATTCCTGGGTTCAAATCCTGGTTGTGTCTCTTATCAATTGTGTGTCTCCGGGCGAGTTCTCTAACCTCTCTGATCCCCCGGCTTTTCGCTTCTAAAATGGGGCAAATGAAATCTCTGAGGATTATTCTGAAGATTAGCTGAAGCATCTAGCACTGACTATGGCCTGCAGCAGGTAATCAACAAACGCCTGGCCCCGCTCCGCAACTCCCCATGTCCTCCACCTGACAGGGTTTCTGCCATTTCAATCCTCCTTTGTCTGCTCCTGTCCTCAGCCCTTGCTGTGACTATTTTGCACTAATCTTCAGTGGCTTTGAATCCCTAGGCCTTTAAATCTCATGAAAAAACTAAGGAGCTCCAGGTTCCCCACAAGTGTTGCTGCCAGGCCTCTCTGTCTCGTCCACCCTGATTTTCAGGACAGCAGCCTTAACTGCCAACTGTGTACATCTCACAGCCTTCTGGAAACTGAAGCTGTGGTTTGCTGAGGGGAGAAAACAGCTGGTAGGAAAGCTTCTTATCCTGAGGCAGAATATTCAACTAGAGAACAAAACTACCATTCAAGGGACAGGGATGGTCTGGGCTCATTAATGTCAAATTTCCAGGATTTGTTCCAAGGGGAGAAATTTTACAAACTGAGAATCCCACAGTGGTGCAGGAAACCCAAACACAGTAGCCCAGGGTGCGCAGATGCACCAGGAAAGGAAACTTGCTTTACGCCCTTGAAAAAAAAGTGAAAAGCAGCCGAATGGTTCCCAGCCCCCAGCAAGAGAAGGGGGTACATGGGGTGGGAAAACACAATCCAAACACTGACTCTTGATTTCAAAATCCTTTCTTGTGCGATGATCTTTAAGACATCTTAGTCCCCTAGTAAGGGAACTCTTCTTCAGACCTAATTTCTGCTCTGGCAGCGTCCATCTGACAGTTCCAAGCGCCCCAGAAGCCGGAGCCTCACAGGAGCCAGGCCCTGCAGGAGCACTGTCCTCCCACTTGCCTGCGCCCCTTCTCCCCGCTGCCCGGCGCCCGCCTCTGGCCCTGCACTTCCCCTGGTCCCGGCAACGAAAACAAGCAACGGAGGGGCAATTAGTCACTGTCGCATGCACTGCTGGGGGCGTGTGGCGGCAGCCTGGTGTTTCCAGATTGCAGCGGCAAGGCCTCTGCCAGCCTGCCTCTCGGTGAGGCAGTTTTGTGGCCACCTATTGGCCTGAAAAATATTATTCCTGCTATCAGCCCAGCTCTTGTCTTCTGGGGGCCGAGGGCACATGACCTGCTGCGATCTATGCCTACAGCTCCGGTGGAGGTGTCCACTTTCACGGGAGAGCGAGGGCTAGCGCCAGTCCTGCCCCATAACCTGCGCTGAACAAGGCTGCTTTTTGTTTAAAGGCCATTCGCCCCCTGCCGCTGCCCGTGAAGAGGCTGTTGGGCTGACGCTTAGTGGGAAATGGACCCCCGCCCGGCCCTGCTGAGGAGCCAGCAGAGGGGGCAGTTCGTGGGGGAGGCGTTCTGCTTTAGGTGCGACTCAGACCACTCCAGGGTGCCGAGAGCAAGAAGAGGAAAAGAATGGAATGAGAAGGGCCACCAGGGCCCAAAGTAACACGTTCCACCACACAGGGCTCTGTTTAATTTTGCGGGCTGGGGTGGGGTGGGAGAGAAAAGTGGGTAAACATTTTTTGCTCCACTGTCATGTATTTATATGTTTTCCACATTTCCTACAAAGGGTATGTAGCATGTTTATAAGTGAAAATAATATAAAGGCATACTAAAACCCAGCGTTTGGTGATATGTGTCATGACTTATTAAGTAAAATAAAGAAAAATCCACCTGAGAACAATAATTTCCTACTGACTTAAGGGCCTTAGGAAGAAAAGGGATGAGTAGGAATGGTTTCAGGTCCCTGTCCCCTGCAGGGGGCCAGCAGGTAAGACTGCAGCCTTGGCTGAGGGCGGCCGCACAGCTTCCCTGTCCTGCCTCACGGGGTGCGGTGGTGTCTAAGGGGGTGGGCTGGCTCGGCTCAGCCCCCTCATCCTGTCAGAGCCAGAGATCCCCCTCCCACCCACACCCCAGCCCCGGCACCTCCATCAGCTCCAGAAACACTCACCTGGACAGAGCGCCTTCTATCCAGAACAAACAGCTGAGCCCAGCAACGTGCCGTGCATTTAGCTCAAATGCCTGCTTGTCAAACCCAAACCATGATAAACTCTGAGGACTGAAGGGGTATTTTATAACCCTCCGAGAAAACACTTGTTCACAAACATTTGTGTTCTCCTGGCTTTAGAGCTAGCTTGCCATGCCAGAGTTTCCACCGTTATGTACCTACTAGAACTTACTCTGGTTTAAAAAAAAAAACCCAAAAACAAAAAACACAGCACCACCAACAAATGACAGAGCAAAGAGGAGGACAGGGGATGGTTAACAAGCAGTTGGCAGTAATTTCTCCTCAGAGCCTAGAAGCTGATGGTGCTGGCTTTTGGGAAACAAGAGCATAGAGCTGCGACACCCCGGGCATTCCTGGGATTGTCCGGGCGGAATGCCCGTCCCGCAGCCAGCTTTCTGGGAGGGGTGGGAAGGCACCCTGGAGGAGGCATGCTCAGTGGTCGGGTGTTCAGTCCTGGCTTCGGAAGCCCAGGGGAAGATGGCCGGAGGCGGGGGGACCTCTGTGCCAGGGGAGGGGGGGGGGTGGCGCAGCATCACAGCAGCAGGGGCCATACCTTGCGGTGCTTCACCACGTAGTAAAGGATTGGTGCCCGGCCACCGCCCTCATGCCGCGGCCGCCACACCAGCTCATATGAGTCAGTCTTGGATGTCCTAGGCGAGCTGAGGATGATGGGGGCATCAGCGAGAGCCACCTGCCCCTTCTCGCCTGGGCACTGCAGGGACGCAGGTTGTGCTGATGCGGGGGGCCTTGGGAGCCCCATTCGGCCCCTCCGCATCTGGTTGGGGAGGCCGGGTCTGGAGGGTGGCGGGGGAGCTGTGGCGGTGTCTGGCTTAGCATCTCCCCGTGGCCTCAGGGTTGTGCCTGGAGGACCAAGCAGGAAAGACATGGAAAGTGAGAGGCCTGCTGGTGCCCCCCCCCCCCCCCCCCCCGCCGGTTTGGCTGCTGAGCTGCTGCCCTGAAGGAGAAAATTGACAAAGAATTCTGAGAAGACCTGCTGGGGCAGTGTTACGGGTTGAACTGTCTCCTCAAACTCATATGTTGAAGTCCTAACTCCTGGTACCTGTGACTGTGACCTTATTTGGAACTCGGCTCACTGCAGAGAATTAAGATGAGGTGGTACTGGAGTAGGGTGGGCCCTGAGCCCTAAAGGACTGGAGTCCTCCTGAGAAGGAGAGATGGAAGGCAGGGAGAAGGCCGTGTGAAGACAGAGGCAGAGACTTGGCATCTACCAGCCAAGGAACGCCACGGATTGCCGGCAAGCACCAGAGGCCAGGAGAGCCAAGCAAGGGTTCCCCACGGGTTTCAGATGTAGCCTTGCTGACACCTTGGTCTTGGACCCCTGACCTCCAGAAGGTGAAAGAACACACTTCTGATGTTTCAAGCCATCAAGTCTGAGGTACTTTGGGCTGGCAGCCCTAGAAAACTAACTCCTGTTCAGATGACACCAGCCCGCTGGACGTACAGCCAGGCTCTGTGGGGAGAGACAGTGGTGTCCCTGCCCTGACAGGAGGGGAGGCTGCCCGGCCCGCACGCCCAGGCCTCTCACCAAGGCTCAGGGGACAACAAACACGTATCTGGGAAACCTGCCTGCTTCCCGAGTCCACGCTGGGTGTGTCTTGAGTGAGCTATCTCAATTTGCTCCTGAGGTGCAGGAGCCCAGCGTCTTCCTTCTCATGTGGAGGCTGGGGATAGAGACATTTCCCTTCAGTGTTGAAGTTAAACACCGTGGTGCAGTGTAGGGCTTTTCCTGCTCCACTGAGGTGACACAGAAACGAGAGACAGGAAGTCTGTAAATCCCCTCAGAGAATGATAGTGGCCAGGAGGGACAGCACTTCCTTCAGGAAGCTTCCATGGTCCTCCACCTGACCTCCTGCATCACAGGATGTTGGAAACCGACAATGCTGACTCAGCATGTTACTATGCGTTGTATTTCTTTTTTTTCAGATTGGTTCCTTGGTTTTGTCACACTTATGAGAAAGACTCTTGAGTACAGTGATCTTGACATGTTTCTCTGTATTGTGAGGTTCCTATGGATTTCCTAGCCCAGGGCTGGACCCATGGTAACGGCTCAGTAGTTCAGATGTCAACTGAAATGGAACTGAGAAGAACAGATTTCCTTTGCTTTGGTCTAGTGCAGTGGTTGTCAAACCCTGGAACCCTAGGAAGCCACAAAGTCTGCAAACTCGTGAAAAAGTTTAAAATACAAGTAACAGTTAGATGGGTTGTTTTCATTAGTGAAAATGTGTACTTCGGACATATTAATAACTTCACGTGCAGGGGAACTTAAAAATAACTGCTTTCATCTGTCTCCTACGCTGGGGTTCTGAGTTAGATATCGCGGAGCAGAGGGCCCTGCCAACGCCAGCCAGGCCTCAGGGCTGTACTCACCGGGCCCAGTGGTCCTCAGCTGGACCACGGCGTGGGCGCTCCCGACTTCGTTCTCAGCCATGCACTGGTAGACGCCATCGTCCTCGGGCCCCACGCCGACCACCCGCAGGGCCTTGCGGGAGAGCCGGAGGCGCTGGCTGGAGGCGAGGGGCGCAGCGTTCCTCAGCCACAGCACCGAGGGCGGGGGGTTCCCGCGCACCTCGCAGGCGAGCTTGGCGCTCTGGCCCCACGGGATGACCAGCTGCGACAGCTCCATGGTGACCTCGGGGGGTTCTGCCGAGAAGCCAGAGCAGCGGTGAGAAGGGCTGCTGGGGAGGGGGCTGCGGTCAAGAAGCAGCTCCCGCCTTCCCTTGGCTGCTGGTATGTCCTAATGGGAAGGGGTGGAGGCAGGAAAGGGGATAAAGAGGGCTACTGGGACCTGTGCCTTCACCCGAGACCAAGGACCTCAGGACCCTTTCCGTGTTCCGCTACCGCTCGCTCGGCCTGTGATGCTCCCAAGGACTAACCCTCGGAGCCTCCACAAAGGCGCAGGGCAGGGAGAGAGAAGGCCGAGGGCAGGGACAGGACCACAGGGTGGGACTCACCGAACACCTGCACGTTGTAGAGGATGACGGCCGCCCCAGGCTCCCCCACGCCGTTGTCGGCCATGCAGCGGTAGGTGCCCGAGTCCTCCTCGCTGGCGGTGTCGATGAGGAGGTTGCTCAGCAAGAAGCGTGTCTTGTTGTAGCTGGCGACGCTGGAGCCATCCTTGGCCCAGGTGACCCGCGGCGGTGGGATTCCACTGGCCACGCACTCCAGGATGAGGCTCTGGCCTTTGGTGACGATGATGGTCTGGGCCTCCGGGGGGTAGACGATGCGGGCAGCCTCTGCGGTGGAGCCTAGAGGGATGAGGAGGGCAAAGCGGCACGTGGGACCAGGATGCCAGGCGAAGAAGCCTCTGAATCCAGGTCCAGAGAGCCTGGGGTTGTAATCCAACAGCCCTGCAGGGGCCCTCTACTTCCGCAAAGCGAGGCAAGTTACTTAATTCCCCGGGGGGCCTTGGTTTCCTTCTCTGAAATGAGGATTTCCTTCTGCAGAGCGCTGTTAACGAGTAATACACAGGATAATACAGGGGAGTGGCATTATTAACACACTAAGCAAATGTGTGTCTAACTTTCTGTGTTGACCAAGAGAGACATACGAGGGGGGTGGAGAGAGAGAGAGAGGAACACTTTAAATGGTGTGGGCGATTTTTCCTGCAAGCCCTCCGTAAGTGTGACTGAGAGCCGGGCCGAGCCGGGACAGTCCACGGTCTGCTTCCCAATGTCCCCACAGTGAACATCTTTGAGACGTGGGGCCTAGACAGGCATTTCTCATATCTCGAGGTGCCCAAACGCAAATGAGCTTCTTCACCTGGTGCTGGCTGAGGAAGCAGGGGCCTTTCTGTAATGCTTGGGGGAGGGGAGGGAATGTATTGGAAAGCCTGTTGGCCTCCACCACGCTGCCTCCCCAGGGACGTGCAAGCAGCGCGTGGACCCTGCGTGATTTGTACTTTACTCGCCAAGCAGGGGCAGATGATCTGAACTTACTCAGGTTGGGAGGCCCGCTTTAGGTGGAAGAATACAAGGCTACAAGTACAAAATGAGGCCCCAGGGTCCCCTGAAGGTTAGCCTCACTAGCCTCACAGTAAATTCTTTGGTGCTGACATGCAGCAATGCCTAAGATGGTAAGATGTGAAACCACTGAATATTTGCAAAGCCTGCGAAGGTGCTCAGGAAAGGTGGCTGTTGTTTTCGTATTAAAGGGGGGTGTTGCAGGCTCCCACGAACTTTCACCAGGGGGAGGCGCTGGGCGCAGCTCAGGAGCAGACAGCGTGCGCCCACGCAGGGGAGGCCGGCAGGCCCCGGGCTGTGCAATCGGGCCGCTGCGCACCCTCGTGCTGTCTGTGTGGGTGCCTCGTCGCCGCTGAGCTCCAGGCCTCCCGCCCCAGCACACACATCCCAACTGATTCACTGCTCGCAGCAACTCAGTGAAGGCAACGGTCTCGGGGGGCAGGAGGCAGGGACGGCCCCCCGCCACTCCCCCGCCTGAGCGCGGCCCCTGGGCCGTGGGCCGTGAGGGCCTGGCACTGCGCCGCCCCGGGAGAGCCCCGGCCTCCGTCGTGGGTGCCCCCGTGGCCAGAGCCCCACGGCCACCCCTGGAGAACGCAGCGCCGGTGCGTCGACGGCGGCGTGCCCGGGCTCCCACCGCCCTTCCCTGCTCTGCCTGGAAGAGGGCCCGCCCTTACGGCGCACGCGCAGCCGGTCGCTGGAGCCGGAGGTTTTCACTTCCTGGGTCACGGGGTTGTAGGCCGCGCACTTGTACATGCCCTCGTCCTCCCGGCTGGCGTTCACAATCTGGAGGTTCCCCGACGGCATGATCAGGTAGTTACCTGCGGAAAGGGCAGGGCGAGGGAAATAGAGCTGCACAAGGGACCGGAACACTGCCCTCGGCAGCACCCGTCCAAACGGCGTCCACAAAGGGGAGGGGGACGGGGGCCAGGTAGAGTGGGCGCCAGGAGCGGATATACACCTGAGTCCATGAAACCTTGCACTGAGTGAGAGAACCGCCAGGGAGGAAAATCAACCAAGCAGCTAACGACCTGGCTTGCTGACTGCCCCGAGTGAGAATACAGGTCTGTGGAAGAGCATCTTATATTCCAGGGGCCTAGGGTAGGGTGGAAAGGAAGCAGGACTTAGTGCTAGCCAGACCCGGGCCTGAGCTCTGGATCTGCCGGCCACTAGCTGTGTGACCTTTGGCAACTTGATTAACCTTTCTGTTCCTGTTTCCTCATTTATAAAGTGGTATAATGTCTGCTGCCTTAGAGCTCTTGTAAGGACTGAGGGGCCCAGGCTACACATATAGGAGACAAGAAGGCTAAGTCACCAAGGAGGAGGGAACTGACTTTAGAACGTGACTCTAGCCATGGTCACAGCTCTGAGCCACCCTTGCTATTGAATTTCTGTTACTGGAAAGGAATACTATAATCCCCCTCCCACAAATGCCACTATGGTAATTTGATATAGTTATGAATTCCAAAAATAGATACTGGATTATGTTTGAAATCTGGTCTGTACCTGGGTGTGATTAAATTATGATTAGGGCTTTGATTGGGCCACGTAAGTAGGGTGTTGAGTTCCCGCCCCTTGGTGGGTGGGGACTCACAGATAAAAGACACGGCAAAGGACAGAGTTGGAGGTTGTGATGGAGTTTTGATTTGGAGTTTGATGCAGGAGTCTTGAGCTGGAGCCCCGGCAAGTAAGCACACAGAGGAAAGAGAACAAGCCCCGGGAAGAGAGGACCTGAGCCAGGAGAAGAACCCAGAGGAATAGAGACGGCTCCTTAGACATGGCAGAAACCCCAGGGAGAGAGACAGAGCCATTTGCCTGATAGTCTACAGCTGACTCTGTGGAGAAAACAAAGCCCAGAGGGAAGCAGGACCTGGGAAGAGAGGAACCCAGGAAGCCTGAACCTTGGCAGATGTCAGCAGCCATCTTGCTCCAACATGTGGAATTAGACTTTGGTGAGGGAACTAACTTATGTTTTATGGTCTGGTAACTGTAAGCTCCTACCCCAAATAAATACCCTTTATAAAAACCCACCAATTTCTGGTATTTTGCATTAGCACCCCTTTGGCTGACTAATACAGCCACCAAAACCCTTCCCTCTGCATCACTGTGAAACCCCTGGCTCTCGGGGCTTGGTCTGCTTCTGGGATGACCCCCCAGGGATGTGTTCTGGTTCTTTAAACAGGAGGCGGATTCCCAGCTTCTGGACACCCCCATGACACAGGTACCTTTCAGCTTCCCGGCAGGCAGTGCTCGGGCTGTCAGCTCTGAGCTTTGCTCTGGAAGCTGCCTGGGAGTCGTGGGGGCGCCGCACAGCCGTCTCACCGGGCCAGGTGCCTGCTCTGCTGGACTGCCCCAGGTGTGCCCTGCTTAGCAAGTGCCAGACGGGGTGGGGACAGCCTCCTACAGAGGCTTGTGCTGGGCCAAAAGGGAGTAAGGCTCCTCTTCTCTGGGCATTAGCATTCTTACCTTTTCAAAAAATAGTTTGGTGGTGTCTTTTCTGAATTTCCCATAATGAACACAGATTCCTTTCATAACCAGCAAAAGTTAACAAAAATCTTTTGGGAAGTAGACTTGCCCAATGGATAGGGCGTCTGCCTACCACATGGGAGGTCTGCGGTTCAAACCCCGGGCCTCCTTGACCCGTGTGAAACTGGCCCATGCGCAGTGCTGATGGACGCAAGGAGTGCCCTGCCACGCAGAGGTGTCCCCCGCATAGGGGAGCCCCATGTGCAAGGAGTGCGCCCCGTAAGGAGAGCCACCCAGCGCGAAAGAAAGTGCAGCCTGCCCAGGAATGGCGCCGCAGACACAGAGCTGACACAGCAAGATGATGCAACAAAAAGAAACACAGATTCCCGGTGCCGCTGATAAGGATGGAAGTGGTCACAGAAGAACACACAGCGAATGGACACAGAGCATAGACAACTGGGGGGAAGGGGAGAGAAATAAATAAAAAATCTTAAAAAAAAACTTTACATCTCTAAAATATCAGAAAAGGTGTACATTTGGAGCAGTGGGTTCAAGTACAGAAGGGTCTACTTGGCTTCCAGAGCAGGGTCAGCTGCTCTTGTCTTCAAGAGCAGATGAGGAAGCTGACTTTGTCTTAAGCAACAACCTCCCCCCACACTGGACCAAAGCTTAGCAGCCCCTGCGCTCGCTGTCGTGCCCACTGCGGACTGGGCAGGAAGCGGCAGATGCTATGACAGCTGAGAGGGCTGTATTAGGGAAAGGGGCAGAAAGTAAAAAGGTCCACTGAAAAATTGCTCTGCCATGCAGGAAGAGCTCCATTCCCACTGGGGCTCCCTGAGGCTCTAGGAACGCCGGGCTGCCAGGCAGGCTTTCTGCCTGAGCTGAGTGGCAGGGACATCAGAGGGAGAACTGGAACCCTGTGCTGAACCCCCATCCAATTGCAGCAGCTTGGAAACTTCTTTCAAGTCCTCAAAGAATGAAAGGATTCCTCCTAAAGGGCCCAAGGACCTCAACAGTGGAGGTCAACCCCTTTAGAATCCTATAGGGCTAAGTATCAAGTTGGAAGGCAGCTGCCTGGCACAAGGTGCAGGCGATGGCGCGCTGATGGGGGTTTTAGAGGCAGCAGCAGGGTCGTGGTTTTGCTCCCTCCCGACCTCAGCCGCAGCGTCCCTGCCCTGCTCGCTCACCTCTGGAGGCCTCCAGCCACTCTTGTTTGACGCTGTATCGGACCTGGGCCTTCGGGTGGCTCTCCGGCAGGTGGCAGGCAATGACGGCTGTGTTCCCCTCGTCCACTTCAATCACGTGCTGCACATCTAACTTGAAGTCCTGGAGGTCTGTGGAGGGAAAGGGAGCACCGGTTGGGTCTCGATGGGGGAGACAGATGTGACATTTCAGGGTGGGCTTGTGCCAGGGAATCATTAGTCACAATAAAAGGCTGCAGAATCTCACGTGCTAGAGGCTGTCGGAGGGTGGCCCAAGCCCTTCCCCCAGCATGGACAGCGTGATGCTCCTCACTGCGTGGGGACTCCACTTGGCATGTATAAGCCGGAGCAGGGGGAGGTAGAGAATTCCATTGGCACTGCCTGACACAGACCTGCCTTCTGTGAGCGGCCGTGCTCATGAGCCCTACTCAGCCTGGTCAGGCCATGGTCAAAGAACAGGAGGCTTAGCTAAGGTTTCTGACGATGAAGACACCAAAGAAAGAGAATGCCGATCTCCTTCCTCCAGTTCAATCAGGAACAAGTATTCCCAACTTCTTCTCATGCATCCCAAGTAAAAAGTGCTTAAGATTTTGCTCGGTTGTAGGCCGTGGTTATAACCAGAAGGCTGATTCCTGCCACCAGGAGCCACACCCAATGTCACAGCTAATCCAGGGGCTGGCCCAGCCCTCCCCTGGACACAGGGGGAAGGGGGAGAACCAAGGGCATTGTAGGGTTTTCTAAGGCCAAGAAGGATCTACTGGGCAACAGGCAGCATCCCTACGTGGCTTAATGGCAGGAGAGTGGGGGAGAGCCAAGGCCCCGACAACAGGCTGCATCTCCAGCAGCACCGTGGCTGTCTCTTCTGACTCGGCTTGGTGGTGGAGAGACTGGATCTAAACTGGGGGATGACAGATCTACCCAGGACAAGAGTGGGACGTGTCCCAAGCAATCCAACCATCCAAACAACAAAACTCTCTTTGTATGAGCCAAATCACTGAGGTTGCTGAACAAAACAGGGACCATTTGTGCAACAAAGCCACATTCCAAGTTTTGTTTTCAGCACTGGGGCTGAATTTAAGAGAGGAAATAAAAATAATGGAGATTGAGATAAGGGATAGGGAAATATTTTACCCAGGTGTCGTCTTCATAAGGCACTTAAAAAGCCCTAGAGGCACCTTCTCTGAAGACTGACCACACCAACCTCAGTTCAGCTCCCGAGAACCCACACCCTCGGAGCTTACGCAGTTCCACGGCAAGACTCCACCTGCCTGTGTTGTTTCCACTGGAGACAGGAGAAGGCAAGAGGATCAGGCGGGAATCGAGTTTCCCATGGAAGACAAGAGGCAATTACCAAAACCAAATGACTGTCTCCACAGGAGGGCCCGGGGATCAAGGCCCTCAACAGGATCAGATGGTTTCCCATTTAATGGATCTTTCCAGAAGCTCACAGTCAGGCCACTCTAGGATGCAAATGCTGTTTTATTTCTATGAAAGGATCTTGTCCCTTTAGTTACAGCACTAGACCGTGAACTCTGTAAGGGTAAGACCTAGTCTTACTCATGCATATTTCCCCTGAACTAAACCCAGGGCCTGGCCCAAGTAGAAACTCAGCACATGTTGAGTGGATGAATGAATATTTTGAAAGCAGTGCCCTACAAGCCAGGACACAACGTGGCCACTTATGTTGCCTATGAACTTAAATTCCCTAGTTGAATTTGCTCTACACTGTGAGTTCAAAGACAAGGGCTTTAGCACAACAAAGGTTCTATGAACATTTTAACTAAGCATGGCCAACAGAAGCGATAGTGAAAATACATGTTTTTGAGAGGTGTCTTCTTAGTCAAAGGAAAAGCCATGAAATAGTTCTAATGAATGTAGGATAAGAAATACATCAATGGAGTGGTGTGGCAAAAACAATGACTGGCTGCCCGGTTCACTTCTTTAGGACCCTATTTCACTGTCCAGGCCAAACAAAGTGATACCCATGGGTCAAGGTGAGACCTCTCATGCAGTACTTCCTTTGGGTGTGCGAAGAGTGCCCTGGACTTTCAAATAATTATTGCATCATTTCATTTTTAAAGAAAAATTCATCATTTTTTTAAATGTATAATATCTGATCCTACAAAATTATAAATTCCTGGTGGGACGCTTATGGTTTTTTATCCCATCTCCCTAACCTCAAGCCCCACTGACAGTATTAAGTTGTAGCAAAGGCTCTCTAAAGCCTTGTTGAATGTTTAAATATTTTGGAAGGCTTCATAGGCATGTGTCCTCTGTGATTATAAGGACCCTGCACTTGGTTTAATGCTCTGTTGTTACTCTCTTGAAATTCTGAGTAGTTTTTAAACAAGGGACAGTACATTTATGTTTTGCACTGGGCCCTGCAAATAATGTAGCCAGTGCTGGCTGAGCCTCCCAGCCAGGACACTGACTACCCCTCAGAGAGGAGGGAGATTTGGACTGTGGGAAAGGGTGGGTCACCTGCTCTCAGGGTGTTCTAACTAAACATTGGTCACTCTGCTTTTCAAAATCAGTGCACTTCAAAAATCCTCCTCAGGACAGCACACACGGCACCTGCCAAGTCAGGAGGCTCCCCACAAAGCGAGCTGAGTGACTGAATGCTCGGGGGCATCTGGAAAATTTCTCAGTCACTGAGAAGCATTCTCTTTAGTAAGTCCAAAACTACTCCATCAAGGTTTCTCTCTCTTTCTCTGTCTCTTTCTCTCTCCTTTTCTTTGCCTCATTCCAAGGAAATCTGCCTCAAGCAAGAATATACTTAAACATAGCAGGTCATTTTGTGAGAAAGAGGTGAGACACTGAAACATGTTTGGCATCAGAATGCCATCTCCGTCTTTGTGGACCCGGGCTCCTGCCCTCTGGGACTGGGGGCTAATCCAGGCACAGGCTCCCCCCAGTACCCACTGCACCAACCCAATATGCTCCCCTTAAGCCCCTCTCGGGCCTTCTTCACCCTCTGACAATTGCTCATTTCAAGACAGAAGGCTGTGCAGAGCGGGAGGCACCAAGCTGGGCACCAGTCAGCTGCGCAGCCAGATAACCGCTCTGTTCTGGTGCCAACATGTGCACAACAGCCTGAGTGGGCAGGACCACGGGCACCCCAGCTGGGCACCCAGCTCCCCGCAGGGGCCCACTGGCAAGCCAGCCCTCCTGGCTTCAAAACAAATAAGCATCAGTTTGGTCCTTGGCTCTGTCCCCTCCCCAGGCCTCCTAAGCTTAGGCTGGAGCTGTTGCTTCACTAGACAAACACACCCAATTTGGCTGCTGGAGCAAAACTTGAGTTTCACTAAGGGATCAAAGGCAGAGTAACAAAGTGAGGAATGATCTGAAATCAGCATCCCTGTTTCTAGTAGGTTGTTTTTGCTTTTATAGTTGTTGTTTTTGCCGGAAGGAGGCCAGGGAAGCATGGAGACTTCATGATCACTAACCGCCTAATCAGCTGTCACAGAGGCAGATGCAGAGATGTAGCAGGCCACTTCCGAAGGAAGCCAGCCTGTTCCCAGCCCCTTTGTCTGCGGAGTGCTTTTCCTGGCCAGCTCCCTGGGCTGCTCGCTCAGCCCGCCTCGCTGGGAATAAGGGGCAGGCCCTTCAATTACAAATGGGGCTAGCAGACCTCAGCTGCAGGGCGGTGGCTCAGGTTTCACCGGGAAACCGTTTGACAGGACACCTGCCCTAGCCTGTTGGCTGGTGCATTTGAGAAATCCATTACAGGAATGTTTTTTGCAGCTTTAATCCTCTTACCTTCGCTTACGTCCCTCTTCCACGTCCTCTCTTTGTGGGTTCTTCCTGCTACCTTATTAACTCATCCGCACTAATCACATGCCAACAGGTCACCTCTTGTTTCTCAACTTGGCAGGTCAGAAGCCTGGGCTTTGGGGCCATCTCTGAGTTTATTGACCTTTTTATCGTATCACAGAACTCAGTGCTTTCTAAGAAAGTCCAAATGTTTTATTTAGGCTCCATATAGCATTCTGACCTCCTTCTTTCTAAGAGCTCAGTTTCTTAAGGGAAGGTGTATATTCTCTCATATCACTTCTGTGGGACCCCTGGATTTTCAGATTACAGAGATCTGTTCATACACAAGCCATGTGTCGTGTTCTGTGTCTCCTCTTCCCACTTACAGGTATATCAGGTATATACTCCTTGGCCATGGTAACAAAGGAGGCAAATAAATGACTTTTAGAGGCACGTGGGGGTGGCTCCCATCACCCATTAAATGTGAATTGACAGATTAGACAAAATTTTGTCTTCAGACCTTTTTAAATTTCTCACACCTTCCAGCCTCTGCCGTTCCTTTATTAATGAAAGGCTCAGTAGGCTATGAATTAAATTACACTGTATAGTGTGTTTATGCATTTTCATAACATAAAACTGTCAAATCTTAATTGTAGGCTCGTCCCCCAATTTGCCTTGGAATTCAGACTTCCAGTTACAGGGTCTTAGCAAAATGCCTCCAGGGTAATCCATAAACCTAACAATCACTTTCAAGGGGTCTCCTCATTTTAATCTTCCTCTCCCTGCAGCCTCCCTTTGGCCACAAATCAAAGTTCAATTCTGTTTAAGCAAGAAGTCAGGTAAGATGGCAGGTGGCACCTTCAGTAGCATGCTGCATGGAGTTACCAACACCCCCATTTCCATGAGAAGAGCTGAACACTTAGAAAAGTTCTGACCCTCTTTTCATGCAAATGTTTCTCCCATAGGGCCCTACATTTAGGGAGCAGGGGATGAGCCTGCAGTCACCTTGGAAGTTTAGATGGGATCCACCAGGAGGTGGCCATGCTTCTGGGATGGCTTGGCAGCCTGACGCCATCGGCAGATTTCTGGGCTGATAATTCTCTGCCCTAACTCTCAAGGCCTCCAAGCCTCAATGTGTCCCTGTCGTGACCTGCTGGGTCTATGCTAATGTTACCAAAACACAGAAAGGTTTTGCCCTAATGGAGCACTACTCAGGGGCACGCTGGCCCTATGGGTCTTGCCTGCATCTCAGCCTGTTTTTGAAAGATGGTAAAGGCTCAGGGGACGTGACACTGATCAGTCTTCTCTGGCAGAGCCTCTGGCTCACTGCTAAACAGATGGACCTGGATCTGGGGCCTGAGGAAGTGAACGGCCTCCCCTTCTGACCTCCACAATGCCTCTTCTCTGCCTCCAACTGCTTCAGCGATGGGCAAAGAATCACAACCCATAATCAGCCCCACATTGCCTGAGGAAATGGGGCCTGGCATGAGCCCCAGCTCAGTCCTCTGGAATAAAGAGCTCTGCAAGTGGAAAGCCACAGTGCTCATCATGAGGATGTGGGGAAACTACAGAAGCAGAGTAGAGGCTGGAGCTTGAGGAAGGCTTTCGTGAGGCCAAAAAGCCTGGTGCCTGGCAAGGGGACAGTGTTTGCGGTGGGCGGGGCAAACATCTCAGAAGCCAGGCATTCTGGGTAGTCACTACATCTTTACCAGTCTTCAGCTCTGGCACACACACTACGGAAAACAAACTCCACTGCATCCCACAAAACCAGTGCATTCTCTGGCCAGTGTTTAGCACGATACCATCCCTACAGGCAAGCTGGTCTACTCATTCAGCCAGTCAGGCACTGCAGGATCCTGCCTACCATGCCAAGCATGGGAGAAGCTACCAAGAAGAATATGGCATAGTTTCTAATTGCAGGGAACTTTTCATGGAATAGTAAGGACAGATAAAACCACACACCAGCAAGATACAATAATTCACAAGATTATGTCCTCAAGTGTGGTCCCCACCAGCGCCTCTAGAATTCCAGCCCATGTCAGGTCATGTAATCTACAAAGAAACTGCAAAAGGGATTGAGAAGGTGAGCACTGCTCCTCCCTTGGCAGGCGGTGCAAGTGCATACATAAATTTACTTTCTCCAAGATTTTTCTCTGACTGTCCAATGACAAAAATGGCAGCCATGGAAACATGACATGGGCATTCTCAAACATACTTTCTGATGAAAGCAAGGCATGCTCTCTCTCATTCAAATAAAAACCGTTTTCATGGGAGGTGAGAGGACCTTTGCAGAGACCAAATACGTTAGTTATTAAATCTGTCTTTTTCTCTGAGTTGAGGCGGGGCTTGCACCCAGACTTGAGCAGTGGGAGCAAATTAACAGTGAGGAAGAGATCAGAGAGATTGGATGGCAAAGGCAGAAAATCAAAGTCAAAAAAGGAGGGAAAAAAACAGGGTGGGCAGGAAAAAATAGCATAAGACAGGAGTATGAAAAGAAGGAGAGAATAAAAAGAACCTGTTTTGCAATGTCATTAAATGACTTGCAATAAACTGGTCTAATGCTTCAGGAACTTCTTGGCTTGAACCTCTCTATATATAGGTCTCATCATAAGAGACCAGAAATGTGTTTAATCCTTGAAGACAAGTAAGGATGGAAGCTGTGTCTCCACTGAGTCTGGCAGCCAGATGAACCCAGAAGATGCCTTAGACCACCTTATTTATCCACTTCAGAGCTGCTGTGAGGTAGAACTGGTTAGCAGAACTGGGGAGTTTCTCTTGGACCAGATGAAAGAAGGAAATGGTTTGAAAAAATACACTGAAGAAAGAAGGAGAAGGGAAAAAAAGATGTACTTGCCAGGAACTCACATCACACATATTTCTCTGATCAACCAAATATAAACTATAAACTTAGCAATGGGAAATTAATGTGAATCCTGGTGGTCTGGACTCATCAGAGCCAGAGCTGGATTCTGGCACAGCCTTTGGCAGGGCTGGCAGACTGTACAGGAAGAGGGAGAGGAGAAAAAATGAAGGCCAAGGTGCTCAGGGGGAGCACAGAGGAGCAGTTCAGCATGGTTCCTATTAGCGGAATTCCAGGTGGGGGGAGCCGGGGCGCTGTCCTGAGAATGTGCAACAGCCTCCAGGCAGTGGGACCCACACACTTAGGAAGCTACATATCCCCATCAGCAGTCTTGGCTACTGATCTCCTCCACTCACCACCTCTGAGGGGTCTGGAGGGGCCTCAAGTCACCACATTTACCACCATCACCTACAAAGCTTCCCCTAAACATCTCAGTTACTTTTTTTTTAGGAGGTACCAGGGATTGAACCCAGGACTTTGTACATGGGAAGCAGGTGCTCAACCACAGCTAGATCCGCTCCCCAATGAGTTTGTTTTTTTGCTTGTTTGCTTTGTTTTTAGGCAGTACTGGGGATTGAACCCAGGACCTCATACATGGGAAGCATGCGCTCAACCACTTGAGCTACATCCGCTTCCCTCAATTACTGTTAAACAGCCTTTTATGCTTCTGACATCCATCAATTTTTCTAAAACCTTCTTGAATCTATTAGTATCTTTAACCCATTCATATCCTGAGTCCCTGCTCATCTTTTCTTAAAACTTTAAAGTTTTCAGAATCTGGTGAAGAAATCTTTGATCACTTTCTGCATAATGCTTTTTGATCTTCTAGACTTCAAACTCTTCTCGGCTGGCAGTCTTCCTCTTTCTAGGCATACCTGGGGGGCCTCCTGTGTGCCAGGCCCCAAGTAAAGCACTGTGGATAGAGACAGATGACACCAGGTCCCGGCCTCCAGTCAGAGACCAGGCCAGGAGAGGGCCGGTGTGAGTGACGTGAGGAAACCCGAGAGGAAGCAGGGTAGAGAGAGGGCGTTATGCATCCCACCAGACACAGCCTGAGTTTTATGCTGTGGTACCTGGAGTATTCAAAAGTTTTAAGTGGAAGAGGTACATAATCACTTAAAATTAAGCATAACTCTCCCTATAGAAAAAAAAATGCTGTTTGTTCAGCAAGTTCTTTTTTTTATTTAACTTACATTTTTTTTCCCAGTATGAAATGACAGTCCTTTATCTTAGATGTGAGCACTTTGTCCTTTCTGCACTACAGACTCACTTTTCTGTGGTTCCCAGGATTCTTACCAGATTCCAAAACTGGTTGGAAATCTAAAAACAAGGTCAAAGTAGAAATCCTTAAACTATTCCACATGCAAAAAAGGGGGAGCCAAGGGACTCATTTGTTCTCTTTGTTTTCTCTTTTTCAGTTTAAAGGGGCCATCTTGCATCCAGTTCCTTCAAGGACTCCAATGATTTCAAGTCAGCTCATAAATCCTTGCCTCATCTTCCCATGCATAAAGGTCCTCAAAGTCTTTTTTGGCTCACAGAATCTACAGCTTGCACCTGCTTAACACATTATATGTACCCCCTTTTATCTTAACTCAGAAAACAGACCCAGTTTTTAAATTCAGGCATGTGGCTGTGCAAAGTTGACTGAGGAGGGGAGGGCTCTGGGGGTGAGGATCCGAATGTTTTGTTAGAAGATGCACCATAGACTTGAGGTCTTGGTTTGGTAAATATTGACCTCTGCTAAATATGGAATTGGGACCCTGGATGTCTGAGGTTGACCTTTGCTGCCAAGATGCCCCGAGCAAAGCTTACACCACACATCTGTCTGGGATTAGGGCTGCCGATGCCGTTTGAAAATTTCACCATAATACCAGGAAAAATCCTTCTGAGGCATGAATTTCTGCCCACTCCATTCCGACATATATCTAGTAGAAAACAGGGTTAATGTGACTTTGACCTAAAGCTCTAAGATAGTCCTTATGCATCTCTTATTTAGATATTTAAGTTATTCAGCACCTTTTGGGTCTAAGCTATTTTTCAAGAATTTTCTTGGCAAAATTAGGCATACTTAATTTATAGCATAAAAAAGCTAAATAAAACTAGCTAAAACTAGTTCTCCTCTTCCAATTACATACCCCCACAAGTGTCTCTCTCTCTCTTTCCCCCCCTCATCACCCCTCTCTCCCCCTCTCGCTCCCTTTCTCTCCCTCTCTTTCTCTCTGTCTGCCAGAGGCAGACTCAAAATCAGCCTGGCAAATATCTTCAGGCCCAGCTTCCAGCTGCAGACTCCCTTCCTCTCCTGGGGAAGCTCAGGAAGCCACCTGTGTTTTCTTTCTTCACTCAACTCTTCTTCCCACTGCTACCCCTTCAACCCCAAAGCAAAGCACTTATACAAGATTCCCTGAGAAGTCCAAGCCAACACACAAATGTTTTTCCAGTATGGAGCGAATGGTTCCATTTTGTTTTGTTAGGGAGTCACTGGCCAACTAAGTCAGACTGGTGGGAGGAAGGTAAGACTGGAAAAGCATCTGTTTCCTTTTGTAATCAGAAAATGTACCTTCCCAAAGGGAAAAGAGATGAGAAATGGTTAGAACTGTGAGGAGTGGGGACTGGGATGGGAGCGGCAAGAGAGAAATACCGCCTGGCAGCTGGATTAAGAATTTGAACTCACTAGGGAAATGCCAAGCCTCTGAGCCACCCTGATGGTACACGTGGCATGGGTCTAAGCACACAATGCTGAGATTTGAATTTAGTTTTGGCAGGTATGGGAAAGGCATGCGAGGACTCCAAAGAATTGCAGAAAATGTTGTGCCACTCACAGGCTTCAAGGCTTAACTCCTGAGTCTTCCTTAATCCCCTGAAATGAAAAGGAGTCACTGCTACCTTCTGAGCTCCCATTCAAATCTGTTTACATATCTGACTTGCTTGGTGGCTCAAGCCTTAATGCAGTCTACTTTCTCCACTAGACTGAGACCATCAGTGGCAGGGACCAGGTCTCATTGTGCTCTGTTGGGAATCCTTAATACTACCCAGTTCTTGGGGCACCAACCTCCGAAACATCCAAATATAGAACTCAAACCTGGAGAATGGATGATTTGCTATTTCCCACATGAGACTCACATACCCTGATTTTGTCTTATTGAGTAGAACTCTTTAGTGATAGAGCAAACACACTATTATGTGGTTAAGTATTGAGGAAGAAACTAAATTAAAAGAGGCTGGGTTATGAATTGTGGTAAGAAAATTTATTCTGGAAAGAACACTCGTGATTGTTGGCAATTTCTTATTGATTTATTGCTTGCCTCTTGCTCCTCCCTGCTTTCCTATGCCTCCACTCCACAAAGAGTTGGAAGTGGCCGATAAGAATATGTGATATAAAATATAAACTTTTTAAACTAAAAAATCAAGACCCAAAGAGACATAAATTTAAATGAAAGATCAAGAGTAAGGGAAAATTAGAGGTCAGAATTGAAGGCCCTGGTGAAATTGTTAAAACTGAGCCACAGTTCGGCTCTGAGATGCTTGTGGCCAAAGCAATCCCTAAAACCTGCCTGGACAAGGGCAGAAGGTTCCTCAGGCTGTCTCTGCCATCCAGAGGCAGCATCTCTGGGAGGGGAGTGACAATATGGTCTCTGTAGCTTTCCAACTGTAGAGCTTCATCCAAGGCTGAAAGCTAAAACTGCCAGAGGAAGGCATGGATTTGATGGCTCCATAACAGTTAAGGAAAAATAATTGCACTGGCAGTGGGGAAACTTTCTAGGTCTAAAGGTACCACTCAATGATTTTTAGAGCTGGACTTAAAGAGAATCTAGTTTCTTCATATCCCTCCAAAGAGACATGCTCTTAAAGTACACCAGGCAGATGGTGCATCTGAGGTGGAGGGCAGCCAAAGGAAGCTAGAAATATTTTAAGAAAGAAACCTCTATGGTTCTCCTCAATTGTTCATATTAGTTCAGGGTCAGTGCCTAGAAGACCTTAATGAAGTGTCTGGTGGGAATCGCATGTGGGGGGAGCAGAGCAAAATGAGACCCGGCTACCATTTGTGAAATCCACGATGCTGCGTAAGGGCCAGGGGCAGCCCAGCCTGCCGGCGGGTCGCAAACCAAAACTGCCTGGATGGAACAAAGGGCAGCAGTGAAGCAACAGAAGCAGGGATGAGCTGCTCTGTGTGGGCTGCACTAGCAACACACAATGTGGTGGTGCTGGGGGCTGCCACTGAAGGCCGCTGTGGGGTGGGAACCTAGGCTGGAGAACACGTGTATAAAAGGAGCTAAGAAACTCAGAGGAAATGGGGTAGCTCTCTCTTCCTAACCAGGCAGCCCTCTCTCTTGGCTGTGGCTGTGACTGGACTCTGTCGCCCTCAGAGCTGCTCTGGGAATGGAGGGGGACAGTAGAGGGCTGACCACAGGCACAGAGCCTCCTGCAAGGACACGTTCCACACACACCTGTGGACCTATGAGTGAATAAAGGAAGCCTGCAATTTGTAAGATTTCTTCAAAATACGATTATCACATATTTTCAGGTTTGAGTCTCAAAAACCCCATGAGATTGGTGATGTAATTATTATTATGTTATCTCATAGTTGTGGCAATCTGAGAGATTAAGCAATGTGCCTAAAGTCATATAATTGTTAAGTGGCAGAGCTAAGAGTTCAACCCAGGATTTTAATTTTAATTTTTTTAGTTTCTTGGTTTTGCCACTATATTAGTTTAGTGCTTCACTTTATTCACATGTCAAGTTATGGTAAGCAAAGGCCCTGGTAACATCTAGACCTTTCCCCACAGTCAGGGAGTCAGAGAGAAGCGACCCAAGGGGAACTCCTGCCTTCCCTGTCAGCAGTCGCTGCCTGCCTTTTGATCTTGAAGCCGGGGGGTGGGGGGCAGTAATTCAGGTTTAGTGCTCAGAGGCCTTTCAGACCAGTTACACATCCATTCTCAAGTATCCCAGCATCAACTGAAGTCTTTGCATTAGCCTGAGAACAAAAATTTCTACCCAGTTACCACTTACATATATTTCCAACTACTCTGAGACCATTAAATAATTTTAAAAATTGGGGGGGGGGGATGTTAAAAATAAAGAGCGAAGTAGGAATTTAATTGAACGAAGGGATAGAAAACAGCTCTCCAAGTCATATGCCAGCTCTGATGGCTTGGCCATGCCTAGACGCCACACTGGGCTGAGAACGATTCTGAGGCTGAATCTGGGCCCCCGGCAAGGAAGAGGATCATGTTCAATCAGCAACAGCTGCTGTTGGTCCAGGAGCAGAGCGAAGACACGTGAGCCACACAGAAGGGTCGCCCTCCCTGGTGTAAATTTGGTGAAAAGAAAGGTAAAAGGAAGGGGAAGAGAGGAGATCAAAGTCCAGAAAAACCCATTTCAAAAAGTCAAGAATTAGATGAAGTGAGACAGTAGCAAAAGAAAGATTAAAAAAAAAAGTTTAGGTTAAAAATATATATATATTCACAGAGGAGAGTGGGATGGGAGGCTCCACAGAGAGCGCAGACGGCCCTTAATCCACACGCCAGGAAAACCTGGCGTAGAAGCTGGAAGAGCTCAGGGGAGAGCTTCAGCATAGGTCTCAACCTGCAGGATCCATTACCAGAAGCTGACATCACCACCAGGGAAGGTTGAGGTTCCTGCGATGGCCCCCAGCATCAGGCTGATAGAGATCTCGGCATCCCCTACATCCTCAGGCCAAGTCCTGGCCCCCAGCATCTAAAGCTTCAAGTGATGAGGAGGCAGCATCTTGCCAGGTAGACCAAACAGCAACTGCCTTGTCAGAGGGTGAACCTTTGAGCACATGCAGAAGGGGCCAGGGGCAAAGGAAGCCTTTAGCAGTGTGTGCGTGCACGCACGCACGTGTGGTTTTGCGTGCGTGTGCAGAGACACGACACTGCTCTGCCTTGCCTCTAAATGCAGACCATGCCTTTGGTAATCCCATCCACTGCTCAGCCTCCCTCGTACATCAGCCAGCAAAACACAGCCTCCATTCTGCTCAGGAATGTGCTTTCAGAAACTTAATCTAACTGCTGAGTCCGGGCCAAATCCCCCCACGGCATTAATCCAAAGACAGCACCCCCTTCTCCCACCCCCTCCTGTCTTGCCGCCACCCCCACTGCTGCCTCCCCATTTGGGAGGCTGCAGTTCCACTCCACCGACTCTCTCCTCTCCTCAACACAGCCCCCTCAGGCCAGCGCTCTGTGCTGTTTTTCCAGCACTTCTCCATCCTTCAGTCAGGCCCAAACATTGCACTTTTGATTCATGTCTAAATGACAAGCCAATAGTTCTTGGTTTTCACGCAGGACTAGCTCGGCTCCTGCACCGGCCCTTCTTCTCTCACTGAGCTTTCTTGGGGAGCAACCAAACCCTTCCCTTTGTCCTCACTGCCAATGGCAGGTCCCTTCAAGCACTAGAGAAAGGAGAGCCAGGATTTTTTTTTTAATAGAGGCTATAAATTGTCTCTCCTCACACAGATACACCTTGAGGCAGAAAGAGGGCTCCAAAATAAATGGTCTACTTTCCAACTCTCCCTTTCTCCAAACAATAAAAAGATTCAGCTTGGCTCCTAATTAGGCCAAAGGAATGGTTATGAAGTTCCTTAAAATGAGTCTCTACCAATATACGTGCTGACTACTTGCAGATAAAATCTCTGCCCTAGAGATAAAGTGTTACCTTTTAAAGATGCAAACGCTGCTAAAAGTCACATCTTATAATAATGAGCAACTGGAAGCAACAGGAAAAGGGTTCAGTGCATTTTGGTACTGCCACTGGGGGGAGGGGGATGTTCTAGAGCCATAAATAATTATGAGCATGCTCTGGTGGGGGACAGGGGAAGGATTAACTAGGAAGGGGCATGAGAGAACTTGCTGGAGTGAAATGGGTACAGGACTCACACACCCCAGGGACCCTAGATGACTTTGATACAGGGGGTGTTTCAGAGGTTTGCCATAAAATTAGGCCACCAACCTTCTAGAATCATATCATATCATCCACAAGGATCTGAATAGTAAACATGGAAGCCCGAACCAAGGCAATCACAGATAGAGGTCACTGCTGCCATTGAGGGAACAAACTCTGGAAATCATCTTAAAGTTTAACTGCAAATATCCCTAAAGACTCAATAAAAAAGTAAAAGTAAATTATGATCATAAGGCCAATGAAAAATGGCCTTTTTCCCATTCCCTACAGCTGAGGCTCCACCAAAGGGCCAAGTCAGAGGCAATTCTTAGTGTTTCCTAGCTAAAGACTCAGCATGCAAGGATGGCATGAGGCAGCTCTGCAACCTTCAGTTGTTTATTGAATCAGTTAAGTCTCCCATATGTATGACGGGTAGAAAACCAGATAATGTATGTAGTATGCCTGGGACATAATATACGCCCAGGGTAATTATATATATATTGGCAATTTTAAATCTTCTTCATCCTCCTTAGGCAAACCTGTCACCTTACCTCTCCTGGTTTTTTGCTCTTATTTCATTGTGTTCTACTGTGCATATTCCAGGCATGTGGAAGATGCCTGCCACTCATAGAAGAACAGAAGGCCAAATCTAGGATGGCAGAGTGTTGACGACTGAATCACACCCCCTACAAAAGGCTTGCTCAGGTCCCAACCCTGGTCCTTTGAGTGTGAATCCATCTGTAAACAGGACCTTTGAAAATGTTATTAGTTAAGATGTGCCCAAAGAGAATGAGGGTGGGCTTTTATCCAATATGGCTAAAGTCCTTATAAACAAAGGAAATTGGACACAGAGGAAGAAGTCATGAGGAGCAGCCAGAACCTGGAAGTCAACAGGACAGGAAGAGAACAGAGACAATGCTGCCACGGGCACTCATGTGATGGAAGAGCCAAGAACCACGGGTTGTCAGCAGCAGCCCCAGAACTCCACAGTCTTCAAGGAGAAAGCTTTGCCTTGCTGACCCCTGGATTTTGGACTTCTCCTAGCTTCAAAACCTCAAGCCATTGTATGGTATTTGTTTTAGCAGCTGGGAACCTAATACAGGGAGGCTCTGCCCAGACTGCCTAAAGCCCTGGTAAATGCCCTGAGTGCTGGCTGTGAAGATGGAGGGAGATGGATGAGCAGCTGGCACAGTCACAGGGTGACCAAGTAGAAGGGCATGGCATGGCCCAACTCAGGGTCCCCCAGAAATAGTTCATCCTTGTCAAGAGCACTGACCAGTTCTCCTCTCCCTGGTACTAATTCCAGGCATTGGCCCTGTTCAGAGTGAAGCTTCTCAACAGCACAATGGTCTCTGCTATTGAGATTATTGGGCAGCTCCTATTCTCTGATTTGAAATTTCTGCTGTTAACGGCACTTTTTATAGGAAGGCTAATGGTGGGGGTATTAATGTTGGGGAAGAGAGAGAGAGAGAGAGGAAAAGAGAGATTGCACCAAGGAAGGAGAGCAGCACTCACTGGCTAGTGTCACAGTGGCGGGCACGCTTGCCACGGCCCCGGCAGACATCCGGGCCACACACTGGTACCGTCCCACGGTGTGGTTGTTGAGGGCCATGATGATGAGTGTCCCACGGGTGATGAGGACCCCCAGGGCATCATCTGAGCCATTCAACTCCTGGCCGTTCAGGCGCCAGGTGATGTTCATCCACGGGGGTTCCACCTCACAGCCCAGGACCACGGTCCCTCCAGGCTTCTGGACGGTAGAAACAGGCTGGACAGTGACCTGAGGAACCTCATCTGTAAAGGACAGGGATGCGGCAATGAGCTGAGAGCCCCCAAGAAACCAAGAGCATGACCCTTTCGAAGCTCACCATGGGGAAGCCCTCCAGAGCGGAGCACTGCAGACGAGCCGCTCGTTCTCTGAGTAACTCTACTGTCCTTGACTCATTTCCCAACCTGTCCTTGTTCCTGGAAAGTAAGCTTGGGGAGGCAGTGGAGTGTAAAGGCGAGATCTGAGGCTTGGGGTTGGACAGGTCTGGTTCTGAATCCCAGGGCAAATCCTTCTGAGCCACAGGACATTAGCAGCTTTGCGTATCAGTTTCTTATCTATAAATTGGGGGTAATAATACTTGCCCCAGAGGGTTATTGTGAGGTCTAGATACAATGTGTGTAAATTGCCTGCAGTCATTTTATAGAATAAGTTCTCAATAAAAGACAATTATTATTACTATTGTTACTACCCTGGTATAGCTTTGAAATGAATGAAATATTAAATACAACCAATGTGACATTGTGATGATTTCTCATCTTGTATTTTCAAGCGTGTCCCTGCAGGCTAGTGGGAATAAAGGGTTCCTTGAAATCCAGGAAGAGGAAGGCCTTTTTAGAGAGTGCTCCCATTTTACATTAGGGGCTCCGTGTTCTTCCCAGCAAGGCAGGCCAAGAAAGGGAAGGAAAGCACTCACGCAAGTCTGCGAAGCAGCCTGCGGTGGCTAAGATGAGGCAGGCGAGTGTGACCTCGGGCCTCGTTCCTCTTTGAACTGTTGTCATCTCACGCAGCATGGTGTATCACAGAGGGTCCGAACTCAACGTCCCATAAACCACGGAGGGTCACTCTAGGAGACACTGCAGTTCCCTGCAACACTCTGTTGTGAGAGAGAAAGACAAATGGCCACAGTGAGTACTGGTTCAAGCAGTGTCCCCCAAACTTCACATCCACCGAAACCTCGGAATGTGACCTTATCTGGAAATGGGGTCTTTGCACATGTAATAAATTAAGATGAGGCCATGTTGGATTAGGGAGGCTCTAACTCCAATGACTGGTGTCCTTATAAAAGGGTCCTGAGAGACACAGTGAAGACAGGGGCAGCCACTGAGGTGGCGCAGCCATGAGCCAAGGACTCCTGGAGAGACGGGACAGATTCTTCCCTAGAACCTCAGGGGGAGCTTGGCCCTCTGACACCTTGGTTAGTTCAGACTTCTAAGCTCCGGAACTGTGAGAGAATAAGCTCCTGTTGTTTTAAGCCACTCAGTTCTGGTACTTTGAATGGCAGCCCTGGAAGCTAATACAGAGAGAAAGCCTGGACATCCCTGTCATAGCTGCAGGGCCTGGGTCCCTCATCCCCAACTTCTGTGCTGGTGACATTCCAAGTATGGACTTGGTCTGCTGGAAGGCCAGAGAAACTCTCATGCCATTTCTCATCTAAAAGAAGCTTCTTATTAAGTTGCCCTTTTCTTTCCAGAGGTAGAAGGTGATTTTATTCCAGTAAGAATGCTAGAGCCTTGATTCACAGCAACAAGGACAAAGGATACAAGGTACGGTGGGCCAGGACTTGCAGCCACATCCAGGACATTGGGTCGGGGGGGGGGGGGGGAGGGGCAAATGTCCAGCATGATGCTGGAGAGGAAGAAATAATCTTTACCATTTCTTGCAGGAGGCCAGCTGTTCTTGGCCATGTAGCATGCCATGCCAACAGTGCAGACTATTAAGGGACAGTGCTGTCATGTATACAAAACATACAGAATCTCCCTGGTGTGGGCTGGCCCTAATGAATGAATCCTAAAATCTCAGCAATTCCCTAAAGAGCTGCTTTGATTCTCCTCACTCCAGTTCTATTCCTAGATCCCTGTCAACTTACTTTCATTTCTGGGACTAGCCCAACCCACACTCACCTGTCTTTACCTCTGCTCCCCTGAGCACAAACACAGAGAGAGTCACACACCAGCCAACGTCCCTCACCTTTTCGGAGCACATGCCTTATTTCAGCTTCATCTGCTGGCATTCACACTGGTGTGGCCCTAGAGCTGGAATTCTGAATTTTGTCATTCTCTAAGAAACCTGTGCTCTAGACTATTGCTTGGTTGCATCTCTAACCCAGAATAGGGAAAGGATTTATTCCTTGGAGGTTTAAGCCTGCCCTGCACTGCCATCTCAGCTATCAACCATCCTCTTAATACCTGCCTACACCTCTGACTCCTCCCTTCCACAGTATCATTACTTCATGCCTCCCTCAAGAAATAGTCCTTAAAAGCTTCATGGAAATCACACTGGATTAAGTGTTTATAGTAACATACATACACACACAAACACATTTCTGTCACAGCCAAACCAAGGTTTTCTTTCCATTAAACATGTTTTTCAGTGACATACTTACAGAATATTAGGCAAATATGGTGTACCAAGACACTTACTAGGCAGGGAGGCATTAGAGCAAGCCTCAGGTAATATTTAAGGTGACATGTAGATGGACCCTCGTGAATCATGTGCAAGTGGCAATATTAATAGTATATTTCTAGAGTGTGCCATATATTCAGAATGTTAACTCTTCTGGACCAATTTTTCTAACCACTTTTTCCAAGACCTCCAGTCACCACTGAAATATCACATGAAGTAGTAAAGCTTCCCGACAGAGAGCCATGTTCTGTTTGCCAGTCTCTGAAGTCCTGGCTGTCTCCATACCTGCTCTAAGAGCCAGTCATGAGCCCCAAGCACTCCTGCCCTGGGGGACTGAAAGCTGAGGTTCAAGAGTCTTGATCTATACCAGGCAGCGCCTGGGATTTGCCTCAACCTTCCTCTCCTTCAGGGCGCTTTGGCCCTTTGACTTTCCACCTGCTGCTGAGAGGCCATGTCCACCATGCCCAAAGAGCTCCTCATCTAGAACCTACAAAGAAACCAGATCTAAGACACCAGCCCCTACTGACACGCAAATACCTTTTACAAGAGAGAGTTCTTTCCCCTTTGGTTTTTATTCCCTTCCTTTGCCTAGTGACTTCTACACCAGAGGACCTGCAAGACTCCTCAACTGCTCTGGGAAAGGAAATAGCACATTTTTAAAAGGGATTTGGAAGAAACTTTTAAAAGAAGTTTTTCAAATATTCTTTCCTGATAAGCTAAAATAATTTCCTGTTGCTGTAGAGAAAGAGCTTTTGCTCTTTTTCAGACAATCCAGTAAATCAAAGCTGCACTGTTATTAGGAAAGTGAAATTAATAAAGGCTGGGCATGTGGCTAGAAAGGACAGTGGTGGTGAGAGGTGGAGGAGGCCTGCTAGGATGGACAGGCACCCTGCCAAGCTCTTTGCACAGCTTGTGCAAATGAAGCTTAAGGTGCTTCATTCGCACCTTAACCCTACAAGGCGGCTACTCTGGTCTCCATTTTACAGGTGAAGAAATTGCATTCCAGAAGAATAAATAATGACCAAGGTCACATAAAGCAGGCCTGGGTTGAAACCTAACTTGGGCTGACTCCAAAACTTTGTGTATTATCCTGCCTTTTCAATCTAGTCTATCAGCGCTCTGCATCCAATGAGTGCTTAACAAACATAGCTGGAATAAGGATGATGTAGAACAATGAGGAATTTTTAACAATGATTTATAGAGGAAACGTTTGTTAATACATTTGCAAACCAAACCAAAAAGCAAGCTTTTGATGTCCCCTCAATTTTCCAAATTCTTGTTTTAATTCTCTAAGTTACTTTTCCCCTTTCACATTTTTATAGAAAACACTGTGGGAGTTCTCAGTCATGTTAATTTTAGGGAACTAGCTTGTTCATGGCCTGCCTCAGTTTCCCCAGCTCCCTAGATGGATAACACCTGTTCACTCTCAGTGTGACAAAAGTGCTGAAAGGGCAAAACATTCTGGAAAGAAGGAAGGAAGAAGGGAGGACAGGAGGAAGGGAAGGAGACAGAAAGTGAATACAGAGTAATAAAGGGCATAAAGAGGAGAAGAAGACAGAGTGAGGGATATGAGAGCTGTTACTTCTCTGAGCACAGGGCAGCAACAGAGGTGTTTGGGTTGTAAATTCGACAAAGGTTTTACTGAGGAAATTCTGCCCAGACCCCCTCCTGCTTAATGAGGACCAGCCAAACAATTCTTGTTACTTCTGCACCCTTAGTAATTTATAAGCTTCAAAATGGAAACAGATCCCATAACTGCTGCCAGCCACCAACCCGCATTTATAAAAGCAACAAGAAGAAAAGAATTTGGATCCGGAGGGAGAGGGGGTGAAAGGAAGCAGGTATCCAAAGAGGAGAGAGGAGTTAACTCATTAATCCCTACAATAGAGTTGCAAGCAGTTACCATTTTAATGATCTCAAAACAGGATATGTGGCATATAATTCACATAAAAGCATAAGTGTGACAGAAAGAGAAAAAGAAAGAAACAAACAAATGGGGATATGATCACTGGAGGTATGATGGATTTTATTTAGCAGCTAGGGAAACTGAGTTACATCCTGGAGCAAGATATATAGTAAGGTTGGTTTGGAAAGACAATTCCAAAGATTTCGGTTTCCGAAAACTTTGTGTTAAGGTTTAAAAAAAAAAAAAGGTAAGTAAGGTTTAGGTTGGAGTACCTAACTGCACTATAATTTTGCCTCAATGTGAAATGAACAAGGTCCAATTTCAAAGCTGGATGATGGCACCAGTTAGGGCTGCTATTTTTCTTGGCAATGCAGTATGTCATATCTGATTGAGAAAAAAGAAAATTAGATCCTTCTTATTTTCTATGCATTTTCTCAGAAAATAGAACAAAAAAGTCAAAAGCAAAGAGAGGGGGAACTGAGTTTACCATGCATTTCTCAGTGATGCTTAGGTACTTGCCTTTTTGAAGTAAAGAAAAGAAAATGTGCCTGAGAAGTTTAACTATTGACATGCATGTTCCCCACTGAAATAATCTCCTCCAAAATGACTTTTTGAAATTTTCCACAAACAACAAAACACACTTCTGGGGTTGAGACCAAGCATGAAAAATTGTAGCTTCAGAACATTTATTTTTGAGAAAATTACAAACAACTGAGTGTCAATTATTGGCAGGAGAAAGCCAACTCCAAACGCTACTTCTCCCAGGGGCCAGGCATGTTGGCTGGAGCAAGAGGGAGACACCACCACAAGCTGGGGGTCTCCACCGGAGCCCCACACTGCAGTCCACCCTACTTGTGGCAGAAAGGGACGCTTCAACCAACTGAAATACAATTCACATGCCGGGTACGCGGAATGAGAGTTATCCAGCAGATATCCTGAGGAGAATTTTTAAACAAAAATTCACTTAATGGCCCCACAGAGGTCTAAGTCTTTTGCCCCACTGATTGAGAGGGCTGACTGCATAAAGAAAAGAACTGCTTCTGCCCCCAAGTTACAGTTTTTGCATGTTCCCATTTAGCAAATTATCTGCAAACTCAGAGTAAACTATACCTGAACCACCTGGATTTGAGAAAAAAAAAACAAATGTCCCAATTGTTTATGAAGGCAGAAGCAAGACTTTGTCCTAGAAGAAGATGCTGGAAAGCTGGGGTACGAGTGTCAGCAGCACCCTGGTCTCCTTGTGCAGGGGAGGGCAACGGGGGAAATATTGGGAAGGTAATTGAATTAAATTTCCTGAGGGCTATTGCTTCTTGGCCTTTGGGTTAAGATCAAGTGTAATTCTCAGAGGGCTGAAAATGTGATTTTAGATAGACTTAGGAGAAGGAATTTTTTTTTAAAGGTCATTTTTTACTTAAAATGATGTATTTTATTCACAGACCTAATTAAACAGAAACATTTTATATTAGAAGGGGCCCCAGAAATATAAAACAATAGCCTAGAAAAATGCCTAACATTCACTGAGTGTTTTAAAAACAAAGAAAGCAAGGCTCAGAGATGCTAAGTGATTTGGTGAAGGTCTCAAAGTCAGTGGAGATTTAGGGCTACAAATCAGGTCTTGTGACTCTTCTAGCACTCATTCCACTAGCCCAACACTGCCTCCCAGAAAATTCCCAGCAAAAATCTTTCTGGAGTCATATTACCGAACTGCTTGTTCATTTATAGAACTAATTTAATTTTAGTCTCTAAATTTACTTTCTTATGCATGAAACTGTTACCTGGATCATTATCTGTAACAGTGACTTCCTGTGTCATCCTTTTCAATCGTTTTACTATTTCCATCCTAATAGAGAACAAACTCCTACTGTTTAGTACACAAATCCCTTCATTTTATCTTCCAGAGCAGAGCTGTCCAACAGAACTTTCTGCAGTGATGAAAATGTTGTCTATCTATGCTGTCCAAAGCAGGAGCCACTAGCCACATTTCGCTATCAAATACCTGAAATGTGTCTTGTGGGGATGAAAAATCCTTAATCTAAAATAATTTTAAAGTCATATGTGGAGAGTGTTTACAACATTGGACAGCATAGTTCTAAACTATGGGAAGATTTATTCAGAACTATTGATGTCAAATGGGAGAATAACAATGTTTTGACCCTTCTTAAGTAGAAGCCATGCCCTACCTAGCACCTAAATCAATTTCTACCTTAGTCTTTATCTAAATTTTGTGTATAAGTCTTGTATTAAAAACTATGTGTCGGGAAGTGGATGTGGCTCAAGCAGTTGGACTCCTGTCTACCATATAGGAAGCCCAGGGTTTGATACTCAGGGCCTCCTGGTGAAGGCAAGCTGGCTCAAGTGGTGAGCTGGCCCACATAGAGTGCTGCCCTGCACAGGAGTGCTGGCCTGTGCAGGAGTGCTTGCCCACACGGACAGCTGACACAGCAAGATGATGCAACAAAAAGAGACAGAGGAGAGAAGAAGAGAGATGCAGCAGGCCAGGGAACTGAGGTGGCGCATGAGAACAATTGCCTCTCTCCCACTCCAGAAGGTCCCAGGATCGGTTCCCAGACCTGCCTAATGAGAACACCAGCAGACACAGAAGAACACACAGTGAATGGACAGAGAGCAGACAGTGGAGGGAGGGGGGAAAATAAATAAATCTTAAAAAAAAAAAACGCAACTATATGCATTGTGACTTTTTTAATTACTATATTATTGGGAAGAAAAAATATCACTGTGCTCTACCACATACAAGGCAGTATGCAAGGAACTGTGAATATTATAAGATAGATTCGGTCCTGAAGCACTTAAAACAGTATTTTGCTCCTAAGTGCTCAGCAAGGCTGTGAAGTACTAAAGAGCCTCTTCTATCCCTCCCAGTGAACTTGGAGAGCCCAGTTTCAGATGACATAGCTACATGATGGAAGAAGGGAGCTCAATCTGTGACATAAGAAGAAATAAACCTTTGTTGCATAAAACCACTGAATCTTTGGGGTTACTCTATGTTACAACTTTAGTGTTCTTTAATACCTTAAATCATCACCAATTCAGGAACAAGTGGGAAACAGCAAACGAGAGCAAAGGGATGAGATTATTTTTCAATTTCGGGTCTTCAGGAAAGTTTTTCTGGATATAGGGTTTGAAAGTGGGTCTTTTGGGAAATACATATATAAGGAGCAGGAAGGCACTGCAAGGAGATGAGCACTAACCAGGTGGGAAAGCAGGCCTCCTGTTTGGAGGGCAGTGCTCCAAGCAACTTGGCTAGAACAGAAGACTTTGCTTAAAGAGTGATCTCCAAAGCTTTCTGATCATTCTCTCTTGCGAGTAAAATTTTCTGGGCAAACATCACTAATACAGTCACACTTATTTATAAATTAGATGCATGTACTACCAACTTGAAATATGTATATTATAATATTGCAAAATGTCTACAAATGGTATATGGGAATTCTGTACTTTATGCATGATTGTTCTGTAAACCCACAGCTTCTCTAATAAAAATGAAATAAAAACAACTAAAAACTAAACAGAAGAACCTGCTGGGTAATCCAAAAATGAATGAAGGAATCAATCAATCCTTACATACATACATAGGACAAATAAGAAAAATAGAAATTTCAAAACAATGAGCTAAAACTGAAATGTTGTATTTCAATGACTTTGTCAATCATGACTGTTTTATGGCATCATTAGCTAATACCTTAAGACAGATGGCATACTTAGGACTAGGTTCAACGTTAATGAACTGGACGTAATCTCCTGAAAATAGTTTGCTTGGATGTTAATTATTTTATTGACTTTTCATAACTTGTGATTCTATTCTCATTCTATTCTCATTGTTTTTACTTCCTAATGTGGCTTTAAAAGGGTCAGCTGGGCTGTTTTCTTCCTGTTTGCATGTACTTGGATTATCAGCATGCTCATCAACCACAGCTCCTTTGCAGGAATCTCTTTAAGCCACTTGGCCTTTTGTGAGAGTTAATTTAGTTAAAACTAAATAATATAATCTGTAAATCCACTTAACCTTGAGCAGGAAAACTGGTGAGTGAAGGAACAAATGAATGAAGTCTGCAGCTGCGGAGGTCACATGACTGTCTGGCATGGCCTCGGGCACCACTGTCGATCCCAGTTAAATATTAGGAAAGCTGAATATCTTTCCTAAGGCTATTTTTTAGATGAAACTAAACATTAAGAGAAATCTCTAATATTTTCTCCAGTTCCCCAATGGAATTTCACCTATTTACCCTGGGGAACTTGCACCCCACTTTGGAGACAGCCACCATAGAAGAATGAAAAGGTGCAAGGCAGGAAATTGGGATTTGGTTATGCTATGATAGACCAAGGAAAAGAGTTTGAAATTAACACCACCAAACCCAAATTTAATAGCAAATTGCTAACATGGACAGTGCCTGTTTCCACTCAGGCAGGTGTGACACCCCTAACCATCTAGGCAAGGGGAAAGAAAAGGAGGAGTATCTCACAAAGAGAATTCACATCTGGCTTCCCAGTAAAGGGAGGCTTTCTTATGTCTTGATTTGTTCACATTTAACACATTTAATCCCCTCCCACCTTCACCAGTAGAGGAAAAAGTTACTCAGGCCAACCCTGAGTACTACAGAGAAGTCTCATTTCTTCCTCACACATACCCCTACCTGAAAATGGCCTCATTTCTTTAAAGAGATTTTTTTTTAAGTCGTGAGAGAAAGAGAGGGAGAGCTATACGGGGAAAAAAGTGAAAGGGAAAACCAGTTCCTTTCTTCTATACTCCCTCCTCAACTCCCCCACCCCTATTCCAAATAAATTCAATTTGACAACCCTGCTAATTGGATAAATGCTACTCCTACACTCCTAGAAGGCCGTTCCCTTTTCTTTTTTTGTTTTTGGAGGGCTCAAAACAGTGTGATTGTGCTGTTCTTTAACACAAATTCCATCTGCTTTATTTCTCTCTCCCCATTCAACGCTCCTCTTAAATATTTATGAAGCTTCCCTCCTCCATCCCCTTTCTCCCCAGCTCCATCCTCCTTCCTCCCTCAACCTCCCTCTCTCCACCCTGCCTCCAGCCTCCTCTCTCCTCTAAGAGCTGCCACAAAACCTTCCAAATGCCCCCTCCCCTTGCTTTAGATAAACACAGGCAGTGTCAAGTGTGAGGGGTAGGGGGAGGTGGGGAGGGGGTTCAACTGCCAGTCAAGCCCCCCAGCCTTCAATGAGGCCTGGGGGCCTCCCCTAATCTGCTGCATGCTTGCCATATGGGGGCTGAGTTGCCCCGGGAAACACTAACAGGCAGAACAGAGCTTAATAGAGTCCATATTCATTGTAATGCAGTGAGATAGCTCGAGACACCACTGCCCTACAGTCCCGTTTCATTCTTCTGTTTCCCACTTTCTTTCTGGTTTTCCTCCCTTTTTCTTTCTTCCTTCCTTTCAACAGGACCATGTCCTCAGAGAGCTCTAATCTGGAGAGGCCAGGGTGGCCAAAACACTGGGTTTGGGAGGGTTAGGATGGTGGTACTTGGCAGGGAGGAGTTGCAGACGTGGGACGAGGTGAGAAGTGGGAGCTCCCAGGAGAGCAAAGGGGGAAGGGGGGTGCAGAAACGACACAGAGGAAGGAGCACGTGGTATTGTGTGTGTCCACACAAGTGTGTGCACGCTTGAGCCTGGGAGTGCAAGAGGGGGTGCATGGATGGGTATGGTCTTTGAGGGTCTTGGGGCAGGGAAACCTTCCTATTTATTCAGCCTATACCTAAGTATCCCTGAATGTCTCTCCCTGCTGCCCACGCCCCTCCCAGCAGCTCCAATCCCAACAAATTTTAGGCCATTAAAGCCAGTGACACCTACCTCCCTAGGGTGCCAGGCCTGTGACCAATCCCCAGCTCTCCAAAAATGGCCATGAAAGGTGGCTGCACTGGGATGAAACCACTTTAGAGATAAATCCCTGCAGGGGGAGAAGACGCACCAGCCAGCTGAGATCCGGCCCAGGTGGCTAGTCGGGCTCTGAGAGGGAGATAGTCCTGACAGCTGCAGCCAAGCCAAGAGCAAATGGGCCTCTCAACACTCAAGGCCTGGGCTGGGGAGTTAGGCCTGGTCCCTTCTGCTGGAAGTGAGACTTGAGGGCGCCGCAGAGGTCAGAGATGGCCTTCCCCCAGGCCTAAAAGGGAGGAGCATGAAGTGTGGGAACGGGGCACAGGACATTTCTCTCAAATTCTCAGAAAAACTAAAATTAAGGACAGAGACATGACAGAATTCCTCAAAGAATCAGGAATCACTTCCAAACGGTATGAGGCATCACAAATTCAAAGTCAAGAGTAAAAAAATAAAAGCAAAGGAAAACTGTAAGAACTTTCATGCACTCTCCTGGAGCTGACATTTTAATCCTTTGGCTCTGGCACTAGGAGGGGTGGACACAAGGCTGCTGAATGAATGAATACACGTGCTCCTAGTCTTACTATTGCTGAAAGTGGAAAATTCACCCAGCTGACCACCACATATGAGGTTGGAGTGGGTGAAAATGACTTTAGCAAAAGCACCAAACTGCCCTTGGAAAACATGCAGCAATATTCCTGCCACGGTGATGAGTCTTACAAGGGTCTTGTTAGCCACCTCCTCCAGTCCAAAGTCAGTAGTCACATAAAGTTGTCTAAACCAAGGTAGACAAGAGGCACTTGTGCCGTGTTGTTTTTGTTTTGGCCTTCTAAACTTGTCTTCCACGTTCTTTTCTCTTACCACACAAATGCAACATGAATCTATGGTTTCCTAGCTTCACCCAAATCCCCATATCCCAACCACCCTGCAGGGTCTAGCCCAGTGGCTCTTTCAAGGGCCGAGGAACAATTTCAATTCCTGGCTCTAAAACCTAAAAAGCATTTGGCCATCAGAACTGCGACACAGAGCCACCCTCAGCACCAGTCACTCATACCCATTAGGAATCCATTGAGGCACTCCCTCTTCCCTGATGACTCCCAAATCCTACAGAAGCCAGAGCAGGTGAGGACACAAAACTCAACGGGGTCTTCCAGGACAGGAGAGCACTTCCCCTCCCCACAGGAGTAACCCTCCTCTCCAAGTTCTTTTTGCCATGTAGCCTTATTCTAGGCTGGCTTTTTAATAAAGATTTATTTTTTATTTCTTTCTCTTCCCTTCCCCACCCCCCACAGTTGTCTGCTCTCTGTGTCCATTTGCTGTGTGTTCTTCTGTGTCTGCTTGTATTCCTGTCAGTGGCACTGGGAATCTCTGTCTCTTTTTGTTGCATTATCTTGCTGTGTCAGCTCTTCACGTGTGCGGCGTCATTCCCGGACAGGCTGCACTTTTTTCATACTGGGCGGCTCTCCTTACGGGGTGCACTCCTTGTGTGTGGGGCTCCCCTACGTGGGGGACACCCATGCATGACAGGGCACTCCTTGCACGCATCAGCACTGCGCATGGGCCAGCTCACCACATGGGTCAGGAGGCCCTGGGTTTGAACCCTGGACCTCCTGTGTGGTAGGCGGACGCTCTATCAGTTGAGCCAAATCCGCTTCCCTTCTAGGCTGTTTTGATTCCAATGTGATGAATGTGTTACAAAGGGCGAGTGGGGATGCCCAGAGGTCCATGACGAGCTGACTTTGGAGCCCACCAGGAGTGGGGCAGAGCAGCCCAGCTTTTCCCTGCCCCAGGAACCTTTCACTCCAGGAGTCCTCAGGCGCCAAGTATGTTCTGACACTTGCGACAACTGTGTGCAAGCCATGTTGGCCATGGGTATACAGAGGTGGACAGAGGCACAGAGAGGATGGGGTGGGAGCCAGAATGGCCTACTTATCAGCAACAAAGGGACAGTCAGCTACTCTACTCTAGACCAAATCCTTGCCTTTCATTTCACTGCTCAGAGGATACCCATCAATGACCTGCTTATACTTCAACTGCTTATACTTCAACTCATCTACTCTTTCCCCAAACCACCCACTCAGCTGCCCAAGCTTGCATTCATCCTTGACTCCTGCCTCTCTGATTCCCAACCCCATAATCCAATCATCTTGTGGACTCTAAGTCAGACATAAGCAACACTAACCCATAGAAATTATAACACAAGCCACACATGTACCTTTAAATTTTCTAATAGCCACATTTTTAAACAAGGTAGAATTAATTTTATATCTTTTATTTAACACAATCTGTCCAAAATATTATAATTTCAACATATAATCAATGTAAAATTTATTTTTTGTAAAAATTATTAATGGCATGTTTTTACATTTTGTTTTACATTTTTGTTCTAATCTAGTGTATATTTTATATTTACAGCACACCTCAATTTAGACTAGCTGCATTGCAAATGTTCAACAGCCGCATGTGCTAGTGGCTACTGTACTGGACAGCACAGGTCGAAAGCCCTCAAACTGGCTCTCTGGCTCTCCCTTTTCCCCATCTAATCAGCTTCCACATTGCTACCTGCTACCTTTCTAGACCATCAAGCTCAACCAAATAGTAAAGATAATAATTGGGCAGCTACCATTCATTGAGCAAGTGCCTCCTATAGGCAAGTACCTTTCCTAATTCATTTCATTTTCTATCCTTCTCACAATAGCCCTGCCAGGTAGGCATATGAGCATCCCATTTATAGAGAGGAAAACCAAAGGCTCAGAGTGATAAAATATTTTGTCTAAGAGCATACAGAAGGGATATCACAGTCAAGATTTGGGCCATGTCTGCCTGATTCTAAAACCCTGGGTTCTTTTAACTGTACCATCTACTTTAAGTAAATTATGACATAATAAGTGATGGACTAACTAAGGTAATTATAAAGCCCAATTAGCACCATGGAAAATATTTTAAGGAAAAACAATAGAGATTCCATTGTGTAAAAAGCATGTGAGCATTTGGGTGAGGCCTGGAAGGGAAAATCAAAAAATAAAAGGAGGTAATTTGAGAATGTAGAAGAATTCTGGGTGATTTTATTTTTTCCTTTTGAGTTCAGTTAAAACAAATTAGCAACTAATCCCACTTTGATAGTTCCCCAACTGAGTCTGGTTCAATAAGGTTAAACTCCATCTCTTTACCTTCCAGATTCTTTATAATTGGGCTCCAGTAAATCTTTCAAGGTCTTCTTCCACAAGTCCTAAAATGTAGGCTAGCTGTGTTTTCACACCCTCTAGGCCTTTGCACATGTTGTTTCTTCTATATGAACCCCCTTCCCCTTCTCTCTTCATTCCACTTAAGGAACTCCTAATTATCCTTCAGGACTTCACCTTATGTAGCCTTCTGTGATTCTTCCTCACCTCAGTTCTCTTTGCACTTTGCATACCTACCACAATATTTTCCACATTGATTTACAGGTTTTGATCATGCATCTGTCCATAATATGCCTCTTCTCTTTTCCCTAGAACCCTAAACTACATACTCCTTGAAGACAAAGATGTGCCAAATCTACCTTGGAAACCCTAGCACCCAGAAGAAGAAAAGCCTTGGCGCGTCATAGGGGTTTGTTCAATGATTTCTGAATCCAAAATTTGAGATTGATAAGGAAGTGAATCTAACCTATGGACACGTAAGAGGGATGCATAGAGAGTGACACACTCTTACCAGTGGTAGAGAAACACATGCACCCAGAAAAACCCCTTGGTTTTTCAAAATATGATTCTAACTGTGGCCTTTATTTTTCAAAACAAAATGGCCCCAGATGAGTGGGGACAGTCCTGGAGGGGAGGGCAAGGTGCCCGGGAGAAGTCAGTGCCCCACAGATGATCCTGTGACTTGGGTTTTCATTCAAGGACCTTCTTTGTTTTCTTTATCCTTCCCCCTCCAAAAACACAAACCAAGCTTGAGGCTTTGGGCTTCCTGCAGCCACTGGACTGCAGGAGAATAAATCCAGGCTGACACTGTGACTGTCCCAGTATCACCACTGCCCTGGGCTGAAGGGTGGAAGGAGGCAGGCAAGGAGGGATGAGAGAGGGAGAAATGAGAAAGAAAAGGGTTCAGAGCTGAAGAGATCAAGAAAAGAGTTTGGGGAGAAAAGGAGGAGGAGCGCAAGGATGTGATAAGGAAAATGCTGAGCCCCTTTTCACATATAACTTTGAAACATCAAGCCCAGGGGGTTTCATTGTCTTCATTTTAGAGTGAGTGAGAGATGTCAAAACCCCTTTCTTGATGCTTTGTCATGTAAAGATTTTAGGACTCAACTCAAAATTTTATTTACAAGCATATCTTCTCTACTACACAACATTGTTGGAACTCAGCAGGATCAGCTACGGAAAAAACCCTGAGCCTTGGGTTTGGATATTGGCTCTGCCACTTTTGCCCAGGGACCTTGGGTGAGTTACTTATCTCTTTGAGGCTCAATGCAAGTGTGAACATGAGAATGATACCTACTTTGCTGAGCTGCTAAAAAGAGAAAATGAGATAACATGAGAAAGCTCCTGGCACACAGAAAACATGAAATAACTGCGTCGAGGGTATCATGGAACTTTTCTACTGAACACCATTCATTGGATATCTAATTTCATACAATGGCACTGCCACCTGGTGGGCTTTTAAATTAATGTCCTTTAAGATTTAAAGATGTTGCATTTTAGCAACTCTAGACACACATGACATCATACCTTTACTCTTTCCTTACAGGCAGTGCAAAATTAAGCATTGATCTGACTTTGCTGCCCTATACACGTGTCAGAAGTTCAAGAAACATTCTTGTTGAACAAGAACAACAAAATACCTAAATTCTATATCGTGTTTCAATAGCCCTGTGGGATAGAGGATCCATGGAGAGTGCTATACTGTCTCCAAGTCTGTGGTCAGACTTGGTTTCTTGCCTCCCAATCTCCACCCAACACTAGTCAACATTTAATATCATTTACGCTAATAACCTCTTGCCCTCCAACTGCATCTCTCTGCAAGCTCCTGATGATGATGATAATTTCTCTGTACTGTTTGTTTGGAGAAAAAGGAGGAAAAAGAAAAATCCCCATCAAACAGCCATCTGGGATAAGAGTGTTTATAAGAGGGGAAAATGTACCTTCAATCCCATCCTGACCCTTACTCCCAGCCCTGGAAAGGAGTCCATTTCCAACCTCATTCAATAAATGCATAAAGCTACAAGGAAACCACCCACTCTTTTCCTACTTCATTTCTAGGTACAGCCTAGAGCCAGGGCTACACACACACACACACAAGGCACATAAATATAAATATAAGGCCTGTAGACTACCTGATGTAGAGGGATGCTGAGGACACTTCTACTGACAACTGCTCTTCCCCTGGCCGTCTACTTCTCCACCCCCCCTTTGCCTGCCCACCTCATGCTTGGACACAATGAGAAGAGCTGTGTAGTGACTGTCTTCCCCACTGAGGAAGAACCACAGAGGGCTCCCAAGCCAAATACTGGAGGGAGATAGGAATGGAAATACCAGATGCTCACACCTCACCATCCCCTGCTCAAGCTCTGTTTTGCAGCAGGAGCTCCCACTGGGGGTTCATTAGATCTGAACTGCATGAACCAAACAGAGTCAAGCCTGGGGAAAAACTTGGAGGTAGGTCTTTGCAACTCTGCAGACATTTACTGAGTACCTACGAGGGGTCCAGGAGGGAGACTTATAAACAAGTAAGTCACAATATAGGATGAGCAGTAGCAGCGTAGGTGACAAAGCTGAGGCTTACGAGGTCATGTGCCACTGGCTTTTCTGTTAGTTCTAAGTCCTTCTCCTACCTTACCTGATGCACTTTGAGGAATGTTCTGTGGCTATACTAGGAACAAACAAGGATGATATAAAGAAGAATTCTTTTAGGACTTGTGAAAGGGAGTACATTGGAGGGCTGGTCTTCATTCAGTGCTGAGCAGGGCCTGAGGGTGAGTCAGCGTGCACACACATCCGTACAGATTTCTTCTGTCATTCCCTGCAGCCTTTGCTAGGGGTTCTGGTTCCTTGACGGTAAATAATAAAATCCACAGTATGTCTTTCGAATATGATCTTTTCATGAGGTCATGCTGCATTTTAATGTTGATATAATAACTCGTCGAAGCTGAATGTTGACTAGGCTCTCAGCTCTTTAAGGACAAGAAGCTGTACCTTGTTTTTCTTCATGTCCTCCTCCACCCTTTGCACAGTGTGCAGCACCTGGCAGGTGCTTTGCGTGGGTTTGCTGACCTGAAATGAGTTCTGCCCAGTGCAGCCCCTCGCCTCTCGCTAGAGTCCCGCCCCTGAGAACCCTGGCTTGGGTTATCAGCTATTCTATTCTTCTGTACAAACACTAAGCATTATCAGCTATTCTATTCTTCTGTACAAACACTAAGCAGAGAGTCTCTGTTTTTCCAGCTCTACTTCTGAGCCCAACCCTGCTATCTTTGTGGGTGAGTTTGGGAAAATGCCTTTTCTGTAGTTCTGCACATGCTACGTGTTGGTCTGCCCCTGGTGTGCTTCCTGGGATGACACATCCTATGCTTCTCAGGGGTCTGTTGCTTTCAGTGGCACTTTTAGGTAAACCAGCACTACAGCTTCCTCTAAGTCTGCTTAGGATACCCAAGGTTTGTGTTCATACACTGATTACTATTCATTAGGATTGTTCTCCTTTGTCCTAAGAATGAGGACTTTAAGCTTTCCAGATGGGCCTTAAGTCCTGCTCAGGTCCTGTGACCTGCCTGTTTATATCCTATCCTTGTTTGGACAGTCGATGGGGGCTCTAATTAACTCCTTTTACATTGGTCGTTTTTGTGAACTCTGAGCACCAGAGGACTTGGAAGTAGATGCTCCTATTTCCTCTCCAGTCATTATATCACTACTTTATCTCATTGTTTATGTGATTTGTATGTGTATATAGCCCTGGCCATAAGCTCTAACCAAAGTTTCCCCTGTGGAAGCTCCATCATCCTTTTAATTATTTATCTTCCTGACTGTTAGACCACAGAGTTCAGAGGTGGTGATTTTCTTACTCACAAGGGCATTTTCAGACTCTAACACAGTTGTAGGTATTCAGCAAATACCTGTTGATTGAATGAACACCGAATGACCTGAGACACAAAGTTGAAAGGTCACGGCAGAGAGGAGAGAGAATTGTAGCCACGTAGACAGGAAGTACACATTTTTAAGTAAGAAAAGGTGGGCATTTAGGATGCTTGAGAGTTGGAAAGACTTATTTTGATGTGCCCTGTTAGCTGGGCTACATAATTACCAGCAATTCCAACTAAGTTGTCACTTGCCATCATTTTCCATGCCCCTTCCTATAGTGATTTAGCAACCACTGGTGCAAGGTCCATGCCCACACCTTCCATTAGACTTACAAACAGGACTCAGGTCCTCAGGCCCAGACTGAAGGAGCACCGGGAAGCTTCTTCCTGGCCTGTCTGGCTCTGGGGCTGATTCAGAGAAATGCCAGGCAAAACCACCTCAACCCCTAACACATGCGTGCATGCTCATGGACACACACACACACCAATCCCTAACATGCTCATGCATGCTCATAAGTATTTGAAGCATCCGAATGAAAAGCTCAGAGTTGGGTTAGCAATGGCTGAACTGGTGAAGTTATGACTAAGACGGGAGATCAGAAATTACCATCTTTAGGGCATATTTGCCTAACTGACAAGGACCATGCCCCTCCTAGACTGTCCTGCAAGCAAGAGCTCTTATCCTGAACTTTAAGAGGAATCAGCTTGGCATAGGATAAAAAAATCTATCTCACATAGGGATGTCGAAGGAAAAACATTACGTTAGTAAATCATCTGCCATAATGACTGGTATGAAGTACGTGTTCAATAAACGACAGACTCTCTAAATTTGGATACCTCCTTCCAGAGTTACTTTTTAAGAATATTCTCTCTCTGAGCCTTGCTGCAGATTCAACCCCAATATTTCAGCCCCAGAGGTTTAAGAACAGGTCATATCTCAGAAGCTAGACACCCCTGCGCAGGCTCTCCCCACATCCTGCTCTGGGCATGTGCACTCACTACCTCTGTGATGGACAGTCAGACATGTACACACTCCCAAGTCAGCACACAGCAAGGAACTCCAGCTCCAGCTGGCAAGTATGCTTTAGAAGCATGACAGTTTACTTTCTTTCCCATCTGACCTCATACAAACCTCCTCTCCTCACCACCTCCCTGACCCCCAAATATATACATCAAGTCCCCCACCCCACCCTCAATTTTCCCCTTCTCAATTCCAAAGCTCTTCAACCCACCTAAAACTTAAACAAATACCAATTTGGAAATCAAGCGTGCTCCAGCCTGTTTGTCAGTCAGTCCCCGCCTTTTGCTGGGCGCCCCCCACCCTGACCCCTGTCAGCTCTCCCCAACTTGTGCAGCCCAGTGGCCTTGGTGCAAGGCTGGCACATGCAGAGCAAACAAACACATGGAGTCTTGCCAGCTGGATCAGGCTGCACTGTTTACAGCAGGAGCAAAGTATGGGGAACTAGGGAGGCGTGTGAAGGTTGAGGGGCTGGGGGGGGCTGGGGGGATTGGATAATCCTAGCTTCTTGCTTCTGGGCTCCGCCAGCTGCAAAGAGAGTGCCCCTGCTAAGGTTCTGTCACTCCCAGGTACTTCACAGGCTAGCAATCCATCAGTGGCGTGGCTAGTACCACCACTATGCGGCACAGAAACAGAGACAGGCCTTGAGGGCAGAGATGGTGCTATCTTGCTCATATGGTAACTCCAGCACCTATCCTAGTGCTTGTCACACAGTAGGAGCTCCAAAATTTGTTGCTAAAAGAATAGATGAACTTTCTTCCTACCTACTCCACAGGTTACAGACTAGGAGTGGCAAAGGGGAGGTTAGTGCGTAAGGCCTCAAATAGCACTTCCAAAAAGCTACAGGATGTTTAAATATGCTACCAAAGATACTTTAGGGAAGTGCTATGTTAAGAAAGGAGAATTAGCTTTCTTTACTGTAGGACTTCTCAGAGCCTTTAATATGCTGTTATGTGTTGTGAATCATACAGAGGGGAATAGGAAATGCACTGAAGACTGAACTTACTTAACCACTGGTTTGGACTTACTTGACCATAGACCTGGACTTGTTTGACCACACTCTCCTCTTTTCTGAAAGTACCATTAGGAATGAGAACTTCACCAAATACACTTGGGGAAATGGTGGCCTAAGAGGTTCCTGGAGAATGTCCCAAAAGCAACTTGCAACAGTATGATCCCTAACAGCTCTGAAATATATATCTGAATGTGGCTAAAAGGGAATAATTGTATATATATATGCATATATATATGTATATGTGTGTGTGTGTATAGTAACAAAATAAAGCTTTTTCAAAAATCCATGGAACCTGCACTACACAGTGAACCCTAAGTTAAAGCATGGACTATAGTTAATAGCATAATTATAAAAATGTGCTGTCATCAATTGTAACAAATGTTCCACACAAATGCAAGGTGTTAATAATAGGGTGGGCCTGTGCACCTGAATAAGAACAAGGCCTAGAGCTGCAGGGTGCCTAACAGTTACCTCCTGAGAGCCTCCATGTTGCTCAAATGTGGCCAGTCTTGAAGCCAAACTCAGCATGTAAATGCATTGCCTTCCCCCCAGTGTGGGACACAACTCCGGGGGATGAGCCTCCCTGGCACCGAGGGATTACTACCAAGTACAAGCTGATGATGTAACCAGAAAATGACCTTGAATAAACGGTCAACTTGGACCAGCAGAATATCTCAATCCACATATAATACCAGGAGTTAAAAATGCTTTTTGACCTGAATCAAGGGGGAAATGGAAAAGACAAATGAGTTTATATGGCTATGAGTCTCCAAAAAGAGCCGGGAGGTTATCAGAGGGGTTGTCCTTATGCACACCTCAGCAGAGTCCCAGAGACAGATAAAGTAGATACAACTCCGGGTATTGGTTCTTCTGAGGGCTACAGAGACCCACAGGTTCTATGGACATGGCAGATGAGAGTTCAATGCCATGCCAGTTGGCCCTTCTTTGGAGTTTGTGTTTCTGTGTGATGGAGCTGGACTCAGATATGATCTTTTTTCACAAGCCTCTCCCGTTACTATTACCATAACTGTAGTTGGTGCTGGGGTTTAATGTATACCCAGGGGACCTGAATCTCTGGACTGACCCTATGATAGCCAGGCGCTGAGCCTGAACAGACTTCAGCTCCTACACTCTGGTTTATTGGAATTACCCCACTCAGCTAACATGGAGTTGAAGAAGGTCAACCACCACACCATGGAGCCAAGAGTGCCTACAACTGAAAGCAGGAGGATTGCATCTAACATCCAGGTGGAATCTAAGTCCCCTCTTGATATAGATGTGGAGTGGACACAACCATTCCAAGGTCCACAGGATGGAGGAATAGAATACGGATTAGAGTGGACTTACTGATATTTTATTCATGAACTATTGTGATTAGTAATCGAAGAAAATGTGGCATTGATGTGGAGAAAGTGGCCATGGTGGCTGCTGGGGGTGGGGAATGGGAGGAAGAGATGAGATGTGGAGGTGTTTTGGGGACTTGGAGTTGTCCTGGGTGATGCTGCAGGGACAGTTACCGGACATTGTATGTCCTCTCATGGCCCACTGGGTGGAACGTGGGAGAGTGTGGGCTATGATGTGCACCATTGACCATGATGTGCAGCGGTGCTCACAGATGTATTCACCAAATGCAATGATTGTCTCATGATGATGGAGGAGATTGTTGCTATGGGGGGAGGAGTGGAGTGAGGGGGGTGGGGGGTATATGGGAACCCCATATTTTTTTAATGTAATATTAAAAAAATAAAGACAAAAAACTATGCATGGAAAAAATAAATAATAGGGTGGTATATGGGAATCCTGTATTTTATGCATGATTGGTCTGTAAACCCATAACTTCTCTATTAAAAATAAAATAAAATAAGCATCATTTAAAAAACCCAGTAAGACCCATTTTTGTTATTTAAAAGTGTTACATATAAATATATGGTATGCAGTTATTTGGATTGGTGTACAAAATAGTCAGGAGAAAAAAAGAACCTATGGAGATTGGGGGATTTACATACTTTACTTCAAACACTTAAGGCATATTCAAAGTGGGTATGTAGGGAAATGGAAAACAATTGGGCTCCCATCTACCATATAGGAGGCCCAGGGTTCGATCCCTAGGGCCACCTGCTGAGGCCAAGCTGGCCCACATGGAGGACACTGGAGTGCCGGCCCATGCGGGAATGCAGCCCCACACAGGAGAGCCACCCTGCATGGGAAAGCCACACCATGCAGGGGTGCCGGCCAACACGGAGAGCTGGTGCAGCAAGACGACACAAGAGACACAGAGGAGAGAAAATAAGAGACGCAGCAGATCAGGGAGCTGAGGTGGTGCAAGAGAGTAATCGCCTCTCCCACTCAGGAAGGTCCCAGGATCAGTTCCTGGAGCCACCTAATGAGAATATAAGCAGACACAGAAGAAAACACAGCAAATGGACACAGAGAACAGACAACAGGGGGAATAAGAGGGAGGAAATAAATAAAAGAAATCTTAGAAAACAAAACCAAACAAAACAAATTGTATATGTAGTACCACTTTTGTAATTAAAAAATGCAATTCTGGAAAAAAACTTTCCCAAAATATTGCTGATATTTTGTCTTCCCATAGGCCTGGAATGCCTTATTTCTACTGGCTCCAATGACCTCTTGAACCATAAAATGTTGTTCTTTGTACCCTTATGGCATTTAAAGAGTTTGTGTCAATCTCCAGAATTCGACTCCTTTGGTTTGCAAAGACACCTCCTTTAATTCTAGGATTCTGCTGCTTCCACAGAATATGGACTAATATTTTGGAAAAAACAAAAACATTTAATAGTCTTTGCAAATCTAACATTATTTTGTTTAGTAAGTTGTATAAAATACACTAGTTTTTAAAACTAATACTCAGTTTGCTGAAATTATTATGTAGGATATATTAATATCTAAAGACTGTCTTTCTTCCTGCCAAACTACTAACTTTCTTGTTTAACTGATTTGTAAATTTAAATTGAAAGTCAATAAGATTTTGTGAATATAGCACACCCCAGGTTTTGTCACAATATGAGATTAAGGCAAATATTTACAATCAAAAGAAACTGTCAATCTTAGCATAAAACAAAGAAAATTATTTGACTGTTTATTCAGTTAATATGTGTGGGGCAAAGAGCAAACGTACATACATTATCTTCTCTAAGGCCTCGACAACCCTATGAGGTAGGAAGTGTTCTCACCCCCATTATACAGATGCAGCAACAGGTTTAGAGGATTAAACAACTGGCTCAAGTAAAGGATTCAAAGTCCTGCCTGCATGCTGGTCTTGGTATACTTGGCCACATCAAGGAGCTACAGAATGAATTGTTTCCAAAAAAGGAACTGAGAAGATAAAATAAAAAATAAAGTTAAAAAAATAAAAAATAGAAAATTTAAAAAAATTTTAAAAAAATAAAAAATACATATAATAAAATGAAGTAAGCCCAAGAATAGTGCACTTGCCCCCATCTTTCAGGAAGGGTTGGTTGGCAGATTCCTGCAGACCTGTTGTACCTGCACCCCAGAAAGCTCTTCCCAACACACACACATTCATACTGGAGTCAGTCCTGACTGCCTGTCTTTGTTTGCCAGGGCTGCTATAACAAAGTACCACAGGCTTAAACAACAGGAATTTATTGCCTCACAGTTTTGGAGACCAGAAGTCCAAAATCAAAGTGTCAGCAGGATCATGCTGTCTCTGAAGTCTGTAGCATTCTGGTGGAAGCTTGCAGGTAATCCAAAACTCAATCTCTCTCAGTCACATGGCCATCAGACACTTTCTGGCTCTTACTACTGAGCCCAAATTTCCTGTGCTTGTGACTCCAGTCATATGGGATGAAGGCCCACTGTGATTCACACTGTTCTCATCTTAACTAGTAGGATCTTCAAAAATCCTATTTACATATGGGTTCACATTTGCAGGACAGGAGGATCAGGATTTGAATATGTCTGTGGGGAACATGATTCAATCCATAAGTGTCCAACTGCAGCAGTTAAGAGTCTGAGATCCAAGTTATATGTGTATCAGCATGTACTGAGCAACAATGAAATAAAATTCTTCCATTTCTTAACCCATACTCTCATTCTCCCTCTGTTCTCACAAGAACACAAGCACTAGATCAGGGGTTCCCAATTCTGGCTGCTTAGAAGAATCATCTGGGGACACCTGAAAACACGCCAACTCCTGGGCCGCACCCTAGTCAAATTAAATTAGTATCTCTGGAGTAGGGCCTAGGCGTCAGTATTTTCAAAATTCTTTCCCGGTAACTGCAATGTGCTGCCAGAATTGAGAACCACTGTACAAGGGCCTCTGCCATGGATTTTCAGAGTTGTTTTGGTAAAGAATGTCTGCCAGAAATGCTGTCTGTTTCAGATGCAACGGTTGAAATTGAGAGCTCTGTATCAAAATGTTCCCTACTATATTATAAAGAAATTCTTGTCATTTTTTAAAGCTGGAAAAACATTTTTTATTCCAAAAATTTAATGTTAAAACATTTTAATGAATAAATTTTTCCCCCCAGAAAGCCTCTCTGATTTCCTTAGACACTGTCTAGACCTTGCAAGTCTTGGTTTTCTCCTCTCCATACAGAAATAGAGACCCAAGGGGAAGCCACTACCACTAAGAGCATCTACTCCGGGGACCAGGACAACCTCCACGGTAGCAAAGGAGACACTCAAACAAGTCCCTGGGCCATAGTTCCCACCAGCACTTGGAGCTGCGTTGCCTTGGGCCACACCTACGTTACTTCTGGGGGCAGAAAGGGGCTAGCACCAGCGAAGAGGTTAGCAGAAGACAGAGAAGTGTTCCAAGTTTACCCACATTTCAGGACTGGCACATCAAAGCCTGAGACGCCACCAGGGATTCCCTTACTAAGATCAGAGCAGTCTGGCTAAGGGGTGTGGAGCTTTTCTTTTTGGAGTAACAAAATTGTTCTAAAATTTTTTATGGTGATGAATGCACATCATTGTGATTATACTAAAAGCCATGGGGGAGCCACGGGGCTCGCTGACTGAGCACCTGCTTTCCCCATACAAGGTCCAGGATTCAATCCCTGGCCCCGGTACCTCAAAAAACAACAACAACAACAAAAAAACAACCAAAAGACCATTGGTTATACAGTTTGGATAGATCGTATGGTATGTGACCATAACTCAATAAAACTGCTTAATAAATAAACAAATGTGCAAGAATAGCCAGAATTGGCAGCTGTTAGTGGAGCTAACAGAGAAATTGAAAGGTGAAGTATTTTCTTGTTTGTTTTTTGTTTATTATTATTGTTGTTGTTGAAATAATGAAACTACTCTAATAATGACTGAAGTATGAATGCACAACTATGTGATTATACCAAACACCATTGATAGTATTACTTCGGATAAATGAGAATCTCTGGAGTAGGGCCTGGGCACCTGTATTTTCAAAACTCTTCATTAATATGTATCAATAACATTGATTTGTTTAAAAAAAATGATATGGGTATGGAAAAAATATACCAAATGTACATTACAGACCATAATTAGTAGTAATAATCTGATGAGGTTATCTCATAATCTGTTAACAACAAGGTAATGTGTTAGTGGAGGGGTGCTGAAGGGGAATTCTGCACATTTGCATGATTGTTTTGCAAGTTCACAACTTCTCTAATAAAATATATATTAAAAACTAAATCAGAGCAGTCTCCAGGGGGTGACATACCATCAGGAGAGGCTGAGCAGGCCTTGGCAATCCAGGGGTCCCCTTCCAGTTACCACCAGAAGGTCCTAGAGGGCAGTGATATAGTTTGGCCCCACTGGAAACCTGCCCTTTGAGAATCTAAAGGGTTAACAGCTCGGCCTCTGGCTTGGGGCCTTCCAGAAGGAGTCACTACACAGTTGGGTCCCGCTGGCCCAGCCTCTCCATCTCCCTGACCATCCCACTCCAGAACGAAGCTGCTGCTGCTCAACATATACCAGGCTGGTTTCATCTCCTTCCAAATTCATTTTGTGTCTTAACTTTTGCCAAGAATAAAAATTAAAACACACGTACGCACACACACACCACACGTGTCTGGGAGGAAGGACAGGGTTGGAAGTTTAGAGTGAAAAAGGCCAGGCAGGGAGTGGGGGCAGGGGACAGGTTCCCTGATGCAAGTCAGAGCCTGGAGGCTGCCGGTGTCTGCCGCAGGCCTGACGCAGGGTCCGATCAGAGGGCAAGTGTTTGCTGCTTCACCCCTCACTTCCCTCCAACACCCCCACCGCCCTGAGCAGCCGAGCTGCAAAGCACTCCAGAGGCTAGAACACATTCCCTACACACAGACGAGCCCTGTTCCTTGCTCACCTCTCCTGCCAACTCCAAAGGAATAAAACCGTACTTGGAATGACAGGTGGGTCCTGATGGAGCAGGCAGCTCATCGGCTGCTTGTGGCCACCCAGGAAAACGGGTCTGGAGCTGAGATTCTCAGAATCCTGCTCTATCACCACAGGGCCTGCAGATGCTTGAATCTGGCAGTCAGGACAGCTCAGCTCCAGCTAGCGTCAGCTCTTACCTTCTGGGCAGAATCAGGAGCCCCAGTGCTCCTCAGGAATCACGCCTGACCCCTCACCCCACTCCCTCCTGGCTCTGTCCTTCCACTCTCAGTCGTACATAACATCCCTCACTCAGCTCTATCCTGTGCGCTACCCTGCCCCTTCTACCCAAGATGCTGAGCTAAGCACTGACCTTACGGAAACCTGCCCCCTCTTGGAATCATCTGCCTTTCAAGTCAACAAACACTTGCTGGACACCATTAAATACCAGGCCCTGAGAATACAAAGATAAAATGCGAGCTTTTACTAAGAGCTCAACATCTCAGTGCAACTTGGAACAATTCATACTTAAACCCATATGCCCTAGCTACTGCTTTTCCTTCCTCCTCCACTGACAGGAGGGGACAGAAGGTGCAGCAAGACTGGATAACACAATTCTTTTGGAGAGAGCAACCCTGTGGCATTCATCTTTGTCCCATCCAGCACTGAGCATAGTAATCAACACAATGTATTAAAATCAACACAAAGTAGTATGTTGGATCTGTGCGATGGGAATGTGGGGTTCATTATACTAGTCTTTCTGTTTTTGTGTATGCTTGCGTTTTTAAATTAAAAATAATAACAAAACTTGTTTTTCCAATAAGATGACTAGAACAAGGTCCTTGCAAACCTTCCCGATCCTGCGCCAGGCTCCAGACATATCCCCCCCCCAACGTCCTCTCAGCTAAGTCAGACTTCTGTTAGGCAGGTTTCAGTGAGTGCTGGCTCTGGAAATGGGTACTCTCTCTTTGACCTTCGCAGGCTCCCCGGTACCCTGGGTCAACGAGGTAGCCCAACTCCTGCAAAGGCGACTATTTCCCTGACACCCCTGGATTCAAGGACCTGGAGTCAACTGGCTGCCCACCATGGTGTCTGCTTCCTTTGTGGAGCTACCCTCCCCAGGACCCTGAGCATAGCTCACCAACAGCGTGCTCTCCACCCCCCAACTCCAGCCGGCTTCTCTCTGCCTACAGAGCAAAGTAAGGAGGCTTCTGGGTCCAGAGGGAGAAGTAACAGGGTAACTGCTATGCCATCTGAACCTATCACATTTCTCTGGGCCTCTGTTCTCAACTACAATATTTCCAAGCATATCATAATTAACAAAAATCTTGACAAAGCCAAGTCCCTCAAGAAGATGGGCTCTTAAGAAAATTATAAATCAGCAGCTCAAATCAAGCCAAAGCCATGGTAAATAACAACAACAACAATAATAATGCAACCATTTGAAGACGTACCCTGAGACTAGCACTCTTCTAATGAGATAACATGGACAATGCAATTCATGCCAAATGACCTCTTGTTTTTATCTGAGAAATATTAAGACACTAGGTTATAAATGTTTTGAGGGCAGGAGGCACATTGCTGGGTAGATTCTCAACAAATATCCACTGATTGATCAACTGAAAAGCTGCTCTTCGATGGATACAAACATGTCTTTGGACCCATGGGAAAAACGTCTAAAGAGGCATTGACGGTGTTGCTCTGGCCAAGGCTTATTGCTGGATATTTGAGTAACCAGAAACAGCCCAGAGTACACCCTCAAGCCACTAAAGCAAGGCAGGTTGCAATGGACACCACGAGCTTCAGTGAGTGGCATTCTTCATGCAAGGGGGACACCACCAGGTTAGAACTCCCCACCTGGCCTTATCTTGGCGGAGATGCAAAAAAGCAAGGTCTTGCTGCCTTTCCCCATCAAGACGCATTCTGGTTAATTTCCCAAATGCGGAAATTTGTTCTGTCTGCCTAAGATTCCATCTCAGCGGGACACACCGTTACTCTTTACCTCCTGACTGTCAAAGCATGGAGAACTTAGTCACTAACGGGACTCCGTGCTCCACTGCCAAAGGGGCTGTCTTTCTTTGGAGAGGGGAGTGGGGTGACAGTAGATGTCACGGGGACCCTGCTTTGGTTTCTACAGATTGCTGTAGAGAAAAAGTACTAGGGAAAGCCCAGATCTCACCACTGGCCTTCCTTCCACCAACACTGGCTAGAGCGTCCTGTGTCTGCATGCCCCACACTTCCTCCCTGGGCCTCCCACTCTAACAGGCTACCACACCTTTGGGACATTCTGGGATGGCCCCAACTGCACAGAATACCACTCCTCACACTAAAGAGGATTTTAAAAAGAAAAAAGAAATCATCACAAGATATTTATAATATCAGCCTACTGATATTTTTTTTCTCACTAATCAGAAAAAAACAAATGCTTTGTCAGATTACATATTTGTCTTTTGGTCAGAGAATGTAGTTCCTGCCCCTAGACACACATCACATGGCGTGAACCTACCGGAGAAGTCTGAGATTCTTTCCCAGGACTCTCTCTGAAATGTCTGGTGGGGACTGAGGAGATAGAATGTGAATAGCGTGACTTCAGGGTGAAGGCTGGATTTGGTTAGGGACACAAGTTAGGGACATGTGGTTCAGTAGGTCACTGTCCTCTGCCTCCCCAGGCAAACCACGAGGCAAGGAGGGCTAAGGCTATTGGAGGCATGGAAGGTATTGTTGTAGCCTCCCTGACTCTAGAATTAGACCCAGGAAGACAGGGGCCTGGAAGGTTCCACCCAGATTCCATAATTAACAACAAAGTCAAGGACAGCTTGCCTATAGAGGGTGGCCTTCCCTGAAAAGTTTAAAGAACCTCAAAGACTATGCCAGTGCTCACAGTGTCCTCAGAGACAAAGCTGGGGCAGGTATTATTACCCAGTGGGAACTAAGTAGAGCCACCAAATGGCAGCCCAGAGCCCTTTGTGAGTCACCGGGCAGGAGATGGGTTGGAGGATGGGCTAGGCCAAGAAAAGAAAAACAGAGGGGAGGTATTGATTTGGACCACCAGTGTGGAATTTCTGTGGTCCAAAAACTGGCTCTCCAAAGAGTCCAAAGAGTCCTATTCCTCCCTGGCCTCAGGCCCTCAAATGAGGAGGTAGCTCGCCTCAACTGTTCATTCCAAACAAGAAGCAGTGGAAGCCGTGGTCGAAATTTAAGCCCCTGTTCCCCAGGGTTGGCGCTCTCTCTACCTAGTATCCCCCTTTTCTTCAGCCCGGGGAACTTTTCAGCCTGGTTCCATCAGATGATCAACTCAAACCCCAGATTCGCAGGTATTTTCCTTTACCCTAACTATGACCCAGAATTGGTGTGGGGTTGGAGGAGCTCCCTCCTTCTGCTCACATTATAAAAACCACGTATCTCTCAGAGAACCTCACTGTTCAGAGTTGACTGGTGAGTAATGCCTTCAAACTCCCAAGGAATCCCAGCTTACAAAGCCAGGAAGAAGTACCTTTTAGCAGGGAAAGTGTTCTCAATCTCTTTGCACCTAATTAGGCTTCCTTCCTAATGACCACAAAACAGGCCCCAAGAACTCAGTCACTCCCAGGGCTCAACCAGACACCGCTGGAAACTGGGAGGGGCCAAAAGCTGCTCCCAGGCCTGTGAGGGACCTGTGGCCAGCGGAGGTCAGCGTTCAGAAGCGCTGCCTGCTGGGGGAAGCCCACTTCACCACCGCCCGTCCGTAGCTCCAAAGCAAGTAAAACAAACTTTGGAGAAGGAAGGCAAACAGCCCCATGTGCTACTCCCGTCTTAATATTTAGGAATGGGATGGGAAGGTCTGCACAGCTGATACTTCCAGATGTGGAACCAAAACACAGGCTGCTCCTGACAGTTTACCAGCTTGGCTGAGACTCGCAGTAGCACGAGGGCCAGTTATGTTCGACAGAAGACAATAAAAGGACTGACCGGTTGCAGGCCTCCAGGGCTCTGGTCAGGCGGGTCTTTGCACAGGCTGCCTGCTCCTTCCTCCAACCCCTTGCTCCCCAAGTGGATGTGAGTCCAGGGCAGGGAGGAAGAGAAGGCCAAATTTAAATCTGGAGGAGGAGCCTTAGGCCATTCCCCCAGCTCCCTGAGATGCTGTAAGATGCTGGATTTGGGAATCTTGTTAGCGCCATTTTTCAGGCACGTTTCCATCTTTGTTGACAGCACACCTCCTGGGAGCTTCACCCCCATTTCCCATCCTCCTTAGCTCCTAAATCTAGAACCCACTCAGAAATGACTCAGAAGCCACTTGCAGTCAGATCTCTCCCCGACTCGGCAGGCATCCGAGCATGCTGGTGCTTTCACCCACGTGGCCTGCCGGCTCTCCTGCAGCAGAGGCCATCTCTGTTGCCTGCGTGCCTAGCACAGGCTTGGCCCCACCAGGCCCCTGTGCGCGTGGAGCTGAACTATTCTCAAATTCAGCCCAGGGTCCTCGTATCCCTGGCTTGTGGTTCCAAACCAGTTTCAACAGAACCCCACTTCAACTCAGGTAACCATGCTAAAGCGGGGAAGCAGCCAAGTGGACAGCCCAGAAACCCTTAGGAAATCCAGATGAACAAATCGACACTAAACTCTTGTGGGACAGAGGAGATGACTTCTCTGCATCCCCAGCTTTGCCTCCCACAGTACTGGGCATAAAGCAGATGATCACCAAATTCTTCTTAAGTGACTGAATGAGGAAGGGGCACAGAGGGCAGCCGTCCTCACAGTCACCTTACAGACTGAACAACTGGCACACCCATGGACTTTCCTGAAGTTAGTCACCTTGAGGAAGAGAGAAGGAGCTGGGTCCTTTTGGCTATGGCCTGGCACAGGGCTTCCCAGCTTCTCTTAAACAAATGCTCTCATATTATTAGAATTCTCAGCACCTCTTCCCTACTTTCCCTCACATACATACACTGGAATGAATTTTTCTTATTAGATATATAAAATAATTTTCTTTTGTTTGAGGTTCTTACTACGCACTCCTTAAGATTGAGGAGTCCTCTGCAGAACAGAAAAAAAAATTATTTTTGAGCACCTATTATGCACCAGATACTACCCTAGACCCTGAGGAGAGGGTAAGGAATAAAACAAAGTCCCTAATCTTATGGATCCCTCGTTCTACAGGGGTATCAGGAAATAAAGAACAAATAAATATATGCCACGGGGAGATAACATTGGAGAAAAATAAATCAGGTTAAAGGGAGAGAATGATGGTGGGAGTTTTAAAAGAGGGTGGTCAGTAAAGCCCTGCTGATAAAATGGAAATCGAACAAGGGCCTGAATGAAGTGAGGAGCAGGCACGTGGAGGAAGAGCCTTCCAGGCGAAGGGTAAAGCAAGTTCAAAGCCCCAGAAGAGGGAAACTGCTCCCTAGTTTGGGGAGCAGCAAGGAGGCTAAGAAGGCTGGGGGGATGGATGGGGAGGGGGAAGCTCAGAGCAGAGAGGGGTGGGGCTGGAGCATGGTAAGGACTGTGGATTTTTCTTTTTCTCTGGTTGAAAAAGGGACACCATGGAGAACTCTGAACAGAGAAGTGACCTTATCTGGCTTATGTTTCATAAATATGACACTGACTGTGAAGAAGGGACTGCGGGGTGGGGGAGGCAGGGGAGGGTGGAAGTGGGGAGAACAGTTAGGAAACTATTGCAATAATCCAGGCAATAAAGGTGGAGAGAAGACTAGAGTGGTGAGAAGTTGTAGAATCCTGGATACATTTGGAAGGTAAAGCCAGTATCATTTGCTAATCAAAAGCAGACTATGAAAGAAAAAAAACAGATCAAAGGTGATTCCAAGGTTTTTGCCATAACTGGTAGAAAATGCTGGGTTGGGGAAGCAGCAGCAGGGAAGACTGGGTGGAGCCCGCTGGTGCTCTCTCTCACCACCTTCTCACTGCTTTCTCTCAGTAGCCGGCAGAGCCAACGAGGGTTCCATCTATGTGTCCTTTCACCTACTCATCCTTCTTCGTTTTCCAACCTTCTCAATAACCCTCCTTCCATTCTGCTCCCCTTTCCTTTTACTTTCATCATAAAAACAGCTCTCATGTAAGAAATGCTCACAATGTATTTCATGTGCTTTACACGCATTATCTTGCTTCCTCTTTGCAACAACCGTAGGAAACTGGCATCTCAAAGTTTAGGTAACTCACCAGCACCACACAATTGGTAATGGGTAAAATGAGGATTTAAACCTAGGCCTGTCTGGTTCCAAAGCCTGCCCTTAGCCAGGATGCCACACAATCTCAGACCTGGCCGTGGCCCCAGAAATGCTGCTTGCTACTGGAACCACCACCTTTCCGCAGCACTGTGCCCTTTCTCGAGTAGGATTTGCTCCAGGCTTCTGTCCTCTCAGGTGAGGTCCACCAAAAACTTTCCAGATTCCTTCCATTCCTTCGTATCTCAGGAAGAATATTAGCTAGAAGCCTCTTGCCATGACTCTTTTCCTCCCCCAACTCCGCCTGAATTCTGAGACCCTTCTCGGCCTCTTCCCACGGGGGGGATACAGAAGGAGTCTGGCAATAGGACCAACCTGCCTCCAATCCAGGCTCCTGCCCTTATAAAACAAAAACACAAGCACATGAGCAAACACATCCCTGGTGCCTAGACTCAGACCTCTGGCCAGTTTCCTAGAATTTCTTTTCTCCTAACTCATCTTGGGGGAGTACAGATGCCAAGGTCCTGGGCTTTGGAGGTAAGCAGGAACATTTTACATCAAAAGTGTTCCCCCTTGTGCCATTTTACTGCATCCTCAAAGCGTCCTGAGAGAGCAGCTTGTGTGGCTGTAGAATCAAGGTGCAGAGAGTTTCCATGACTTCTCGTTTACCCAACTAGTTGGTCATAAAATACCTTGAACCCAAATGACCTGTGTCCCACCTAACTCAGAACTCCCTGGCTTCAGGCTTTCCATAGTTGATAAAGGAAAGCAAGGAACAAGAATAAATACGCGTCCTCCACAGCCAAATCTCCACTGCTCTCCTAAGCGTATTGGGAGAGATCTGTTTCACTCTTCTGCAGGTAACTGCCTGTCGAATTTTTTTGCTGGCTACCCAGTGAGAATTTGCCTGGAAGGTACCGTCTCCTGTCAGTTACCCATCTGTCAAATTTGCTACTTCCTTCCCCAGGGTATTTTTCTGTACAAGCTGCCACTTCTCCTGACCAGTAAAAGTATCTGTTGGGCCAAACATCTTCTCCCCACCAACCCCCACTGAGGGCACAGAGGACCTGCCTGACCAGACTTGTAGAGATCCTAGGAGGAAATGGATTCATCTCGCAGCTGTAGTGGAAGCAGAGATTCAAGACATTCATTCAGACAGTGTCCCAGGGAAAAAAAGTCAAGAGGCATTTTCTAAGATCAGACCCAACAAGACAGAAGCAGTAGCACTCCTGCCAGTGAAGTCTGAGACTAGCTGCCACAAAAAGCCTGGCTTCCCTCATGCTGCTGCTACCGATTCATTCACAACCCTCCAGTGGTGGTCTGAGTTTTAAATTCTTGTCTCTTCAGGCAAGTCTCATATAGCCAGCCCCCAACCCCTTCCCCTTATACTTTGTTAGTCGCAAAAGAAACAGTTCTCCCAAGCTACAGGGCTCTTCTTTGGAGAAGGGATTATCTGGGCTTTTTCTTCTTCTTCTACAAAGCTTGAGTTTTGGAGTCTGCCAGACCTGCAGTGAAATCTTGGCTCCATCACTTACCAGCTGTGAGACCCAGAACAGGTCGCCACAATTATTTAATTTTCAGTTGCCTTATCTGCATGACAGGGTAAGTGCTCCCATCTTCACCAGGCTGCTGAGAGACTGAAGGGACAAAGCCTGTGGTGCTTAGCACGTGCCAGGTATACAGTAGGTGCTCATTACAAGGCAGCTAGCCATTCTCCTCCCCTCCAGCTGGAGGACTGTCAGTGGAGGCAGGGCAGTGCTGCCTCCTTCAGCTGAATGTTCCCAACACCAGCCTGCCCTCCAGTTCCACTGCTGATTTCCCTGAGTGATGGGGTGAGAGGCTGGGTCTGAGGTTTACTTCTTGCCTGACAAGTGAGAATAATAATTCTTCCCTCACTCCATGAAGACTGCCTGCTGCTCGTGCATGCTCACCCTCTCAAGAGGGAGGATTGCCACATAAATGCAAGGCTTCATTTGTAAAATCAGAGGAACAACAATTAACTCCATCACAATACCGCCTTCAGGCAACCTGGTCAATTCTTTTCAGCCACACTCAAGACCTTTCTGGTGTTTCAGCGATGAGCGGCACTGGCTGCCAATGTGAAGCCCACCTATAGAAAGCCACCTTGTTGTTCCCCTCTAGGGAGGAGAGCCAAGCTCCCCCACCCCTCCTTTCTCCCATTGTCAAAGACCACCCAGTGAAACTTGCTGGCAAGCTGCCACAGTCCAGAGAGGCTAACGCCAGCCTAACTACTCAGCCCCAGCCGCTGTGGCGGAAGGCTAGAGGATGAGAAGCATCTGACTGTGGACTTGACCTGGACCTGCTGCCTTCATGGGTGACAGACCACTAAAGGTAACAGTGAAGGACTGCGGGCGATTGTTTTAAAGTCATGTGAATTGGAAGATTCGTTGGTGTCTAACTCTTGGCTCTAAGGCAGCATGTTCTTACGTGACTCGTGAACTACAAAACACCCATTCAGCAAGGCATTTCCATTACATTATGTGGCCTCACTTGCAAAAATGGGCACTGTGTTGACTGACTGCATTATTAAATCCCCTTCACCTGGACGCAGTTATGTAAAAAAGGAAAAGCTACCATCATATTAGAGTGGGATGATATTCATTAGACAGAAAACAGAAGGAAGCGAATTGGGGAGATGATTTGTGAAATAATTACCAGCCAGCAGCCTCTGCTTTCACAGAAAACTAGTAAACCCAGAATCCCCAATTTTTCTGTCCAATTAAATGCGACCCATACATAATAAACCTGCTGGAGACTGTAAAGTTATTACAGGTATAATAGGTAAGCTCAGACTAGTAAAGGCACTTGGCCAGGACTAATCTGGAAAAATACTGGCAGGGCCGAGGTAGGGGGGCTCTCTTCAACAGTCCAATTCCAGTCTAGCCTGGGTAGGGAGCTTCTAAGACCAGCCAGTTCCAGACAGGCTCCTTCTCCTTACCTGTAGCTCCCATCGTGTGTGATATTCACCTCTAAAGTAGACAAAGAGGTTCCTGAGCAACTGAAGAGTCCACAGATAATGACTTGTACCTAAAATAAATGTCCCCTCACTTGCCACTCTGGGAATGATTTCAGAGTTATGCAAACCTATTGCAGAAAGGAAGAACAAAGGACAAATAGAATTAAAAGGTAAAAAGCTGAATAACAGGCATTTAGAAGGTTCTTTGCTTCACCTGTAGTTATACAAGCATCTCTGCTTGTACACGACATAGATGAGGGAAAAAAATCACACATTTTCCTTCCCCTCCCTGAGAGCAATTGAATAACTTGTTTTAAAAACTTGTCTGAGACCTAGATTTCTAAGACTTTGTGTTTAATGCAGATATTCCAGGTTTTAACTTTCCCCAAATTCAAAACACTTTAAACTTGAAATCTCAATTCTCAAGAATACTTAAGTCTGTTATCCACTGAGAAAGAGTGAATTTGCAAGGAGAAAAGGTGAAAATACATATAGGCAGAAGTATAAGAACGTTTTAATACTGCCATTTTCACTTCTGCTCTTAAGGAAGGCTCAGCCTGAGATTTTGACTCCCCTCCCTCAGGAAGTCTTTCTTAACTGACCCAGGACAAGTACTTTAACACTGGAGTTTGTGCTACAGTGTTCTGTGCTTCCCTTCCTCTCAGTAATAATGGAATTCTGATGGCTGGAGCTCTGGTATTGATCCCTGCCAGCACACGTCGTGATGCCAGGCACACAGCAAGTACTCAATTACTCAATAAGCGCTTGTTAAAAGGACGAAGGCGCCAACCTACAGACACTTCATCACCCTCCACCTTGTCCAATGCTGTCCAAACTCATTTTGGAGAAGAACAAACATTGCTCTGCTATACTTTCCACTGCTCAGCAACTTCTGGGTTATTTTTTTCTTCAACCCTACTCACCCTGCCCAGACTGTGAACTCTCCTGTTACTAACCAACAGAACTAGTGGAGATTTTCCTCAACATTTTTCTGGCAACCAAATCAGGTTGACTGTGTATCATTGGCTATGGTCTCTCTGCTACGATTTCCTCTGACTGCCCAATAATCCTGTCCCAAACATCAAAGGCCTTCTTTGAAGATAAGTCCAAATTCACCATTAGGAAAGGAGAAATTATTTCCCAACTTTACTCCAGAAGATGGAAAGCAATAGAATCCCTTTGGTTTGTGTGAGATCAGCACTGCCCAGTATATCATAATCCAAGGCATTCTCTTTAATACCGTTGACAAGAGACATAAACACAGGGCTTTCCTCATCCAGATGCAGGCAGGGACTTCTCCACAACAGGCTTAGGCTCCAAATCCCACAGTAGATAGTTTGTATCCAGCAGATGAGCCAGTGTTGGCCCCGGGATGAGGGGCGCTCACGTGGCTACCCCAGGGCAAAGAGACCATCACAGGCTCTGATCAAAAGAGTATCTGCGTCAAACTGGAACCAACCTCAAGTTTAGCCTAGAGTACACTCAAAACTGGATTCCTCTGATTCTAAAGGGTGAAAAACACCCTGCAAGGGGCAACACAAAACATGAGAAAATGGCTGCTCATCCATGTAAGCCAGAGATATTAGATTGTGAGTGGAAAACCTCACCTGCTTCTTCTACTTCATTGCTGCTACCCTCAGATGGCACGAATGTTGACAAAACTTCATGGGTCATGGGTTCCCGGAAGCTTGCTCTGGGTCTGAGGAAAAAGGAGCAGGGTCTCATCTTTTGAAAAACAAAATAAACAGTTCTGAGTATTTGCTTTTTGTAAGGTGCATTGCTATAAAGCATAGTAATTTCTTATTACTCCATTTAATTAAAAAAAATAGAGGAAAAGTAATTTTTCTAAAGTGATAAGCCTTCCTATATGCCCAGTTACCTGGCTTCTTATGAGAAATGAAATGAGCACTAGACTAAGGACAATGAATACATTTAAGACTGTCAGCTTTCAAAACCATTACCTTGTGGCCAGCATAGCAAATATTTCTTAGGAAGACATTAAAAGCCAGATTCATACAAAGTAAAGCGGGTTTGCAGGGCAGTGGTTTAGGGTGATAAGGCAGCAAGCAGGGAAAGGAACACAGCAAAATTAAGAGTTGGCTACAACATAGGTCAGACTAGAGCAGAAGACTCAGACTGAAGAGGAAAGATTCACTTATGAGAGGGCCAAGGAATTTAGATTTTAACTCATGAATGCTTTTAAGCTGGGTAGTAACTGGATTATGTTATGGGACTACTGGAGGATGGGTCCTGAGGCAGCAGGTAGACAGTGGGGAGCCCAGTCAGGGGTTGGCAGGGTGAACTAGCATGGGTGGTAGCAGGAATGGGAAACACGGTGCAGATGGCTGGAATAATCAAGGGAAGGGCAAGAAAGACTTGGCAACTAACTGGATACTCTGGGTAAGCTTGGGGAAAGAATCTAACTGTGGCAGCAGAGATGCAGGAATCGATTAGTTCAGTGGTTTGAGTCAGTGTGAACAGAGCTCCCAGGCAGAGCCAGGGCCCCAACGCAAGTTCTTTAGTCCTAAGAGCAGTATCACTTGAGATGGATCCTCTGAACCTTACTTCCTCCTTTCCACCTCTCCTTCTCTATCCATTATCAACCCCAAGGGCTCCAAGGAGCAAAAGCCTTATTGAGGAAGGCTTTTTGTAAACACAGATTTCTAGAATAAAAACAAACACCCTCTCTCATCCCACTTCCCAATCCCAAATATTTTATTCAGCCTCATAAATAATGAAAATATTATTACATGTTTAAGGCTGGCCATGTGGGAGACTTTTAGGATTTGGTTTGTTCCTATCAATAGGAAAGTGGTTTCTCATCATAGTCACACTGTGGTTCCACAGAGTATTAAATAAAAGGCATTACAAAGTGAGAGCATTAAAAACAGGAGCACATTTTAGTTGGTCATATCTATTCTCTGTGAGTCTGGTCAAAAACATAGGTTTCTGGAAATACTTCAGAGCTGACTGACTATAAAAGAGTAAACCCTGTTATCACAACTATATAAACAGCATGTATGCACATGGATGAATGAAAACAAGTTGTATTTTAGAATAGAATTGTGGGTGCTTTTGAAAAACATTTTCTTTATTATTAGTATTTGCTTATGTGATGAGTAAAAATTGGTGTTGAGTTGGGGAAACCATCCTTTGACTAAGAAAATGTATTCCTGGGACAAGAAAACTCCCAGTCCGGTGTCTGATACGCTATAAATGTTTGGTGAATTGAAGTATGGAGATGACAAGAAGTTCCTCTGGCTGAAGTAAATAGATTTTACCAAATGTAACACATGGTTTTCTTTCCTCTCCTTCCCCAATTCCTCTTATTCAGAGACCAGAAAGTACTGGGCAGCAGTTATCTGGTATACTTGGGTATTCCTCAGCTGTAGTTTGAAAGGCCCAGAGAGTTAAACCACTTAATTCAGTAACCATATCATTGGCTTTGCCTAAATTTGAACCCAGACCCTCCAGGGTCCCATGGAACACCGTGACACTTCTGAAATTCTGTGGGGGATGTGTGGAGAAGTCAACTGAATTATTTCACCAGTAAAATCTCCTATACATTCTTAGCTCATGGAAACCGTAGGTGAAAAAAGTGTGGTCATTTCCCGAACACTTACAAAAGCACTTCAAAGAAAGGAAAATCCCTGGACCCACTTGGAGGATCGAAACGAACATAAATCACACTCCTTATCACAAGTTGACCAACCAATCCAGAGCTAAGCAGGGCTGCCCCTGTCCATCCATCCCAGCCCTTTCACCACAACCACCCTGACCTCAAGTAAGCTCCTCTCCTGAGCACAGCCAACAGGTTGCGGCTTGGGCAATTTCTTCTGAGTGAATGTTTCTTGAAATGTTACTCTTCTTAAAAGAGGAAGAAAGGGGCAGGGTCTGGGGTTTAAATCCTTAGACTTCAATCCTTAGTCTCCCCAAGGGTCAAGCTCTGAGCAATGAATTGATACAGCATCGGGCAGTGCAGCAAAATGGCACAAGTCAATTTCTGCTTCTTTCATTTCTACTCCTTTCTATAAACTCACTCCAAAATCTCATCTGGTAAGAAAATCAAAACTCCATTGCCGTTTCCATCCCACTTTCATCCCACTGACCCCAAGGTGCTTCAGGATTACCATGGGAACCTTCTGGGTTTCAATTATGAGACCGTTAAAAAGTGGCAATTATCAGACCTCAGAAATGTTCCTGGGAAACCCACTACACACCTCAAAATGGCCAACCTCTTCCCTCAGATTTGCTTAAAGAAGTTCAACCAACAGGTCAACCAGATGGATGGGTGCCCTAGCCCCCATCTCAGACTTCTAAGATTGTGTTTTTGTGTCACAATTATTATTTTGTGTAATAATTTCCATGTCACCCTTGAGAAAATGGAGATTGATTTACTGGCTGTAACCAAAGGAATCAAAAAGTAAAGGACAAGTCACTGAGTAAATCAGAAATGTTTGCTACATGCAAGAATTTTTAAAACTACATCCATTAAATGGCCAGTGTTTGCAGGCACTTGGAGATGGCACAGGCGACTGAAACCAAAATATACTTTTCATACAGTCCACTAAAGAGATAACTCTGGGTAAGAAACTTATGTGAACCCGCATGAACTTGCTGAGAAGGGATGAGGGGAGGGGCAGCAGACCCCACCACACCCACAGAGTGCCTGTTTAGGATTACTGGTGTGTGGTTTGGGTATTCTTAGCTCTACTGCCACATCTTTGGAGCAACCCAACAACCTTACAAGTAACTCTACCACTGCCACCACCCTCCCCAAAGCAAAACTAAACAAAACAAATTCCCAGGGCTCCATAAACTCCTCCAAGTTAGGGCTGCTCACCATCCACCCCTCAAAACTCTTCCATTGCCTGGAAAACCAAATTAACATTGAGCATCCTGAATCTTAAGTAGGCTCCAAAAAAAAAAAAAAAAAAAAACCAGCAGAAAATTCTTCCTCTGTCCCTTGTTCCTTCCCACCCACAGCCCTTGCCACTTGTTCCTGAGGATCATTTCCACACCTCAGTTACACAAAAACCCCAAAAGTACAACCCCTGGGATAACTTTCTGTGGATCTTTGGCTCGGTCCCTCATTTTAGTGTTTTTTTAAAAAAGTCAACTACGATAAATCCCCAGCCCCGAAGAGGCAAAAAAGGGTGTCTAGGTATTTACAAACGTCCATGGGGGCTTCTCCCACGGCCTGGCGCCAGGAGCCGGAGCACTGGTGTCAACCTTCGGAGGAAGTTTGGGAAGCTGCCCGGGCCCTTCTTCTACCAAGAGGCTTCCGGGAACCGCAGGGACGAAATAACTACGACTCGGCCAGACTGGACCAACAGAACCAAACACGGCATCCCCCGGCCTGGGCCGCGGCTCGCAGGCAGCAGCCTGGCAAACCCCGACCGTCCGCGGGGCCCCAACTTTTGCAGTCCCGGCGCCGGGCGCGCCGCTCCTCGGCTGCAGCCTCCCGCTGAAGCCGCAGCCCGAGCGCTCGAGCCGCTCCCGCCGCCCGCGCGCCCACCAGCCACCCGCCACGCTTCCTCCGCATCGCCCGGCCTCCGGCCGCCTCCGCTCCCCTTCTCTTCCCAAACCAACAAACAAACACAACTTTGTATGAAAAGAAAACAAACTTTTAGCGACTTGACTCACCTTTGGTGCAGTCGGGACGGGGACAGAGGGAGCCGGGGCCGGGTGGCCAGGGTGGTGGGCGCGGGGGAAACCACCAGCCCCGCGCCACACGGACACACAACACACGCACAGTGACACCCAGGGACACACAAAACAGGAGAGCAGCCGCGGCGGGAGCAACAAAGGAGCCCCGAAAGGAGAACTTGCCGACCCGAGAGGGAGGGCGCGTGCGGGCACGCGTGGCTGCGACGAGTGTGAGAGAGTGTGTGTGCGCGTGTGTGCGCCGTGTGTGTGCGCGCGCGTGCGAGTGCGCGTTTGGCGGCCAGCACCGGCGGGCCGGGCTCAGGGTCCCCGCGGCAGGAAGCAGGGGCCGTGGCGGAGGCAGCAGGAGGAGGACAAGACGAGGGACGCCGCGCCCAGCACACCCGGTCCCTCCATATGGAAGAAGCGTTTTTGGATGACTGAACTCTCAAACAATTCCTTCTTTTGCTTCTCCTGCCCAGGAGCCTCCCAATACCGCGCGAGGAGGAGGAGGAGGGGTGGAAGAGGAGGCGGGGAGGAGGGGGAGGAGCAAAGTGGAGCAGAGAAAAAGTCTTGGAAAGGAAGCTGGGGGTAAAAAAGTCCCCCAAACTCTAGGGCAGTTTCTTCCCTAACACACACTTTTCGCGAAGCCTTCGTCCCGCCTCCTCCTCCCAGCTTCTCTTTCCCCCAACGAAAGCACTGTTCCCTGCCTGTCTCCCACACAAGCTTCCCAGAAACCCCGCACTTTCTCTTCAGCTTCACCTCAGACCCTCCCTCTCTGATACTACTCTTCCCTTTTCTTGCCCAGTCCCTCCTCCTCTTTTACTGACACCCACTTTTTAATTGTTTCCTCTTTAATTATGCAAACAAACAACTGTAGAAATAATGAAAAGCAAACGTGCTGTTATGAAACGCGCTTCTCCACACACACACAAAATTGGGGGCAGCGGCAGTCGCGAAAATGAGGATCCCAGCCCCGGAGAAGCCCCAGCGCCGCTTCCCACCCTCCCCGAGCCCCATCACCGTGGAGCGTCCGAGAGGGATGGTTTGCCCTTGGCAGTGCCCTGACCTCCTTTCATCACACCGGGGTGGAGGGGGAAAGCAAGGAAAAGACCGGAAGGGGCTGGGGGGGGAGGGGGGAGGCGAGAAAAGGGAAGGGTGCACGCCCCCTTAAGTGTTGGACAGAAATCATTCAGCACAATGGTTCTCAAACTTTAGCTGTATCAGAACCCCCCTGAAGGGCTAGTGAAAACACAGATTGCTGGATCCCACCCCCGGAGTTTCCCTACGTCTAGGGTGGCCTAAGAAGTTCGTTTCTACCAAGTACCCAGGTAATTCTGATGCTGCAGATCAGAACCTACTCATTACAAGCCACTGCGCCCGAGTATTCCAAAGTCAAACCAAGACTTCAGTTGGTGAAGTTGGGTCTCCTCCTTGTTCTTTACGGATGAAATACAGATTTTGAAGGGTCATCCAGTCCATATCCTCATTTCTCAGCTAAGGAAACTAGAACCAGAAGTGTTAAGCCATTTTCTCAAAATGAAACAGGAATTTGTGGCAAAGTAAGGAAGCTATCAAGAGTGTGGATTGAGTGAAGATGCTGCCTGCTCTCTGTGTGGGGAGAGCTGCAGAGCAAGTCAGGAAGTCACTCTGTGACTTTGCAAAAGTCACTTTAACTTTCTTGTCCTTAGTTTTGTTTTGTTTTACTTCTCCTCAGTATGAAGATATACTTTATGCTGAATATATGATTCTAATCGAATCTGATGACATTTAAAAGGACAACATAATGGGATAATTATTCAATATATGTGGGGTTTTTTTAATGCATTTGGTAATTCAGGCAAGAGCCAGTTTCTTTACTGATTTGTCTGGTACTCTCTGGTTTGTGTACCTGGATTCTTGGACATGTGCCTGTGGTAAATAAAGTGAATAATGATCCATTTTCAACAGAAAAAGTGAAAAAGGCTCTGAAATCTCTCTTTGAGCTACTCAACTGCATTCTCCTTTCCTCTGCAATTTCTTTTCCCCATATTCCTTCTGTTTTTACTCTCCAACCACAGTCTCCCCAACAGGCTCAAAGATCTTTCTTGCTTCCCAGTCAATGACCCTGATTGTTACCCTCCACTTTCTTATTGTCTTCCTTCTGAGGCACAGTTCAGAATCATAAGACCTGGGGTCCACTGGAGATACAGAATTGTTAATCTCCAAAGGGGATGTGTCCACCAGCCCTACACTGCATTGAAAACTAGCCGCAGAGTCCCAGGAGGGTAACAGGTTTTCTGTTTTTCAGACGTGACTCTGAGGACCACTCCTACTGGTGATGGAATTCCACTGAGAACACAATGCATAAAGTTCTCAGATGGATTCTTTTATATTCCTGTATATACTATATACACTATTCGTTGTTCAACATCCCAAATATCCCCTACCCCTTAAACCGTCTTTCTCCTACGACTCTTTGCTCTCCCTACTTTCTTGGCCAGCGCCGTTCCTTTTGAATACCTCCTGGGCCTTTGGACCCGCACAGCACTGGGTTCTGAGCCAATGAGTTAGAGCACAACAGAAGACAGTCCCTGCCAACACTAATTTGAAGCCAGGAGAATGGCCCTGGCTTTGCACCTCTCTCTGTTCCAGGCTGATCACAATAGCTACTCACCTTTCTTATAGAGTTTAGATGGACTGCTTAATTGAGAGGATTTAATTCTGCCTCAGCATCAAGCACACTGTGGTCACCTCAGATGTATTTATTGCTTTTATGATCCTTTGTATTAATTTGATTGTTTTTTTTATTACTCCTATTGTGAGAACAATATGTCTAGGAACTCTCCCTTTGCCTGGAGCATGTTCCTTGCCTAATTTTTCCCTCTCCTTTCCATTAGTTTGCCTATCCTACTCCACCCCACCCCAGTCCCATGGGCATCTCAAAATAGACAGATGCATCTGGACTTGGTAAGGTGCTTTTGGCTACTCTTCACTCTATTAAATAATGGTGATTTACTTTTGGTATCTTGCTTTCTTAGGGGCATTACAGGCCTCCTCCAAGAAAGGGGCATTTAGAATGGAAATGACCATTACATTAAATTATTATGTCAGGGATGTAGGTCTGTATCAGTCATTATGTCCTTAAGGCCCTGCAGAGTGAACTGGAAGGAGGACCCCAATGAATGACATGTAGAGATATGTGTCCCTCTTGGGTATGCTGCAGAGCCTTGACCTGTATTGTATAAACAGGGAACTTCTTGGTTGTAAGGGATAACTGGAGATGAGTGTGTTGAGAAAACTACTAAGCTATAGACAAATAGAAATAAGGACTTGATGATATTTCCTCTGTTTTAATCTAAATCTGTTTTCCTGATTATAATATATGTTCAATGAAGAAAATTTAGAAACAGAAAGCTCAAAGAAGAGGAAAAATTGCCATAAATCCAACACTTAGGGATAATTGTTAACATGGTAGTATGTTTTTTCCTAGTCATTTTTCCCCTCTTTACACCCACACACCCACACACGCACACACACACATATGTATGTATGTATTTTGCAAAATTGGTTTCATTGTATATATAGGCTGTTATGATACCTTTTAAGTTAAATCCTCTAATGTGATTAATTCCCAGCATCATTCAATATTCTTCGAAGTTTAACAGCTGTATAACGGTTCATCAAAAACAGCTTATTTGTTCAACCATTCTCCTATGCCATACATTTAGATTGTTTCCATTTTTATTATTATCATGCATTACACTTGATTTTAAACATCCTGTCAGAAATCTTAATCTACAGTTCTGACTATTTCCTAGATATGACTGCTATGAGTAACAGTTTTGGATCAACAAATATAACACTTTAAAAGCTTTTGATTGGTATTACAAATTGTCCCTCCGTTGTTCTAATGAATGTTTCCATCTCTCAGTTCATTTTAATCAACAACAACAATGAGATCATCAAATACAGGGCCCCAAGTGGAGACTTGTCTGGAAATATCCAGTTTGAATATTTGCACTGACCAGATAAGGAAAACAATTGCCAAATATTCACTACAGTGGAGACAACACTCAAGTGGAAAGGGAGTTGAACAATAATTGCTTACTGTGTGGACTCAATTATATTTATGATCTTGTTTAATCCTTCCAAAAATTCTCTGAGTAATAAGCTAATGTTTATCGGGCACCTACCTCTCCCTGCCTCTGTGCTAGATTCTATGCATACGTTTGATCTTGAATCCCCACAACAACATCTGCTGTTAATCAGATTATTTCCATTTTGCAGATAAGGAAAATTAAGTAACTTGTCTAAGATACCCAACAACAAAGTGGTGGTAGTAATTCTAAGCTCCAGGATTTTTCCAGTGCAACATAATTGTCTCCAACCAACTTTTTAAAAAAAATTTTATTTTTTCATGAGTTACTTTTACTCTCTACTTCCTAGGGTAATAAAGACCTGAATTTTGTCATACCATTAAGGGATTCTTTGTGGGCTTCCAAATGATCTTTCCTTTCCCTTTTTTTTTTTTTAATTTCAAATTCAAAAACTTAAGTAACAGACAAAGGGCTGCTCAGTAAGTTGTGAAAGCATTACTCAAAAAATTCTATCCAGGCGCTTTAATCTCATCTAATACCAAAAAAAAACAAACCCAATTATTCCCCCAGTATTCAGAATAATACATAGATGAGCACAGATTGGTTAAATGACCTGATCAAGGTCTTCTTGTTAATGAAGAAAATGAAGAAGAAACATTGCTTAATCATATTCATAGCTCATAAAACTAAACCCACATACATTTTTACCTTTAGCATTAATATAGTACCTTATTTGCTTTTGCTAAAAAAATTACAATGTTATTGTTAACTATAATCTGTAAGTTACCTTAATTATATTTTCCCCATTCATTACCATATTCTTAAAACTTTGTAGTAGAAGAACATTTTTGTATTTATATTATTAACCACAATCCTCATCTACTGCCAATATCACTGTTATTTTCTTTTAAGGGACACCCAACCACACTCAAAGAGCTAAGATAGTTTACTAGTTTTACTTAATGTAAGAACTGAAAGATTGTGTACCTTAAGAAAATGGAATTCAGATGCATAGATTAAGGTTAAAAGCTAGAAACTAACTAAAATTCCCAGCACTAACAGTAATTAGTAAGTTGACTTTTGTATACATTCCTAGTCTCAAAACTAATATTCAGATAAAGATGTTTTATTTTGATCAGAAGTATTAGAAATAAAATATTTATGAACCCAACTTCATAGGTTTAAATTCTAGCGGTTGAGTGTATAAAATTTTCATTTATTAAGGCAATATTTCAGTACATTTTCAAAATAAATATGTAAGTTAAATCATTAATTTATTCTTGGGAAAATTAGCCTTCCTTTGCTCTTTAACAAGGCAACTAGTTACCCGAGGTGGTCTACCTCTCCATGCTGGGCATCCCGGGGACTGCTGGAGACTGAATGTGGGCATAGTCACTCTGAAATATTTGTTGACCGAAGGAAGAATGATGAATGGAAGTATAAGATTTACCTATGCAGCAATTAGTAAATAATGCAAGACAACATGTAATTAAATCCTAAATTGCATGATTCAGGCGAACCTGGTACAATGCCATCTATTCCCCATGCAAGATGAGCTGGCTAGGACTGACTTCTCTAGCCTGGGGCTCCCAACTCAGGTGTTCCTATTGGTATGTTGACTTTGAGGGATTGGTCTCCAGAGCTCCATGAAGCTGCTTATCATTAAGTGCACCCTAGGGGAAGGGTGACTTAGAAAAAGCCCGATTGTAGAATCAAGAGAAATCTGGGTTTGAAACCAGCTTTAAACAAACTGTGTCAGCTCAGAAAAATTACCGACCTCTCAGAATCCCAGTTTTTTCATCTATGAAAATTAGAAAAATGTGTAAGAAGTATATCAGTATATGACTCTTAGTGTGTCATCTAGTACAACTGTACTATGTGTTTGTGACTAACACTTGCTCTGATTGGTCAATTCCCACACCTTGCCCAATGAATTATATATATATATATATATATATACAAATATATAAAAATATAATTCTTGGTAGGGCATACAATAAATTGTGGTTATATTAGTAAAAGTCTGAGTCAGAGATGAAGCTAGGACAGAGAAATGGAAAATAGGCAGTGTAAGGCCATTTCTGTGACTCATCCTGCGTGCTTGATTTTGCACACTTCTTAAGTCCCAGACAAATAGAATCTGTCTGTTGACACTTAGTTCTAAGAGACTCCATTCTTCCAAGATCTCATATTCCCACATGAAACCCCCACCTTCTTCAACTCCCTCCTTCTGTTCTCCCCACCCCCTCACATACAATGCCTCACCCCCTTACATGTTAGGCTGAGAAATTTGGATCCTGGAGCAGCCCAGACTCCAGCTGTTTGATATTGTGCAGCTGATGGCAGCGGAGAGAGCAGGGGGTGAGAGATTCCAGATGAAAGCAAAAACTCAAAGAGAACTGGACCTCAGAGCTTTGATACCAAACTCAGTGGGTAACAGCCTCCGTTAAATTTGTTCAGTCAGCCATTTAAGAGGGAAGAAGTTTCTCACACATCTTGCAGCGGTTTTTAGCTATGGTGTGCTTCCATGGAAGGAAATAAAGGTGCTGGGGACTGGGCAGCTGCATTGCGTGTTTAGACACAGTTAGTTTGTTCCCTTGTATTGCTCCCAATAAGTTATTTTCTTTCTCCTTTATAAGGAACTGAGAATTTACTGGAATGTTGGCCACAGTAGCAGAACATCAGCTACACCCCACCCTACCTCACTTCTCTGGGTTCTGGGGAGCAGCCCTTCGCACATAGGCAGAATTTAACAAGGATACTTGAGCTATCCATCCTCCTGGTCGTAAAGACCACTGCACGGCGGCCGGCCAACTCTCTAAAAGGTGGTCGAAGGTCTCTGCGGCCCTCCAGGCTGAGGCCGTCAGGAGGGTGGGAGTCGAGAGGGAAAGGAAGACAGAACCTCCCCACCACCTCTCCCACTCAAATTCAGAAACCAGTTTCATCTTTGCCTTTTATTGGTTGGATTCAACAACTAGGAAATGAAATCATTCAGGCTTTGTGGGCCCAATCTGAGAAGCACCTTAGATATGAGTCTCTGAGTAGGATAAGGAAGAACTGAGATAATTACTCAGATAGTCCACTGACTTCTTCATTCTTAAAATAAAAAGTAAGCCATAAAGTTTGTCCTTAATTATCCAGAAGAGATGAAAATGGGACCGGGTATGTCACTACCCTACTTGAAGTCCTTTAATGGCCCCCAGCTCTTTTGGCATAGGGTGCCAGTGCCCTAGTCTGGCCCTGTCCTTCTCCCCAACCTGTCTCCTCACTTGTCCACCCACCTATATCTTTTTTTAAAATATATTTTTAAATTTATTTTAAAAAGATACATAGATCACACAAAATGTTACATGAAAAAATATGGAAGTTTCCCATATTCCCCATTTCCCATATCAACAACTTCTTTCATTGGTGTGGTACATTCATTGCATTTGATGGATACATTTTGAAGCACTGGTACACTGCATGGGTTATAGTTTACGCTGTAGTTTACACTCTCCCCCAGTCCATTCAGTGGGTTATGGCAGGATATATAATGTCCTACATCTGTCCCTGCAGTATCCTTCAGTACAACTCCAAGTCCCGAAAATGCACACCTCTTCATCCCTCGCCTTGCCTTCGGCAACTCCTGTGGCTACTATCTCCACATAATGATATAATTTCTTCCATTGCTAGAGTTGCAATAATTCTATAGTAGAATACCAGTAAGTCCACTCTAATCTATATTTTATTCCTCTATCCTGAGGACCCTGGGATGGCAATGACTACTCCACCCCTCAATTGAGAGGGGGCTTTGATTCCACATGGCTGGTGGATGGGAATCTTGTGCCCGCAGCTGTAGACTCTCTCAGTTCCTTGGTGTGTTGGTTGTCCATCCTCACTTCCCTGTTAGCTGATTGTGTTAGTCCAACGAACAGGAGAATAGGTGCTGCAACACCAGTGAGGCTCAGGGCCCAGCTGGCACATGGACAGCCCAGAGAGTCAATTTTCCTGGACATACACCAACCCAACCACAGATTCAATAAAAGGGACAGAAGAGGCATGTGTAGAGACCCACCTATATCTTGCACCCCATTATCACCTTGCCCAAAGCACTACACTTTCTCATGCTCCCCATTTTCTGACCTTCTGACTTAAACCCTTTATCCTCTTCTTCATGCATCAAACTCTGACTTACTCTTTAAGACTTTCCTCTAATAGCACCTCCTCCAGGAAGACTTACCTGAACCCCTCCTCCCCAACTCCGCTTGTTCCTCCCATGGAGCTGACTTCTGGCCTTTATCATAGCATCTTTCTTGAGCTTCATAATTGTGGGTCTTTCGGACTTCTCTTTTAGGCTGGAATATCCTCAAGCACACGAACATCCCTGTTTCATCTTTGTACCCCCTTGCTTAGCATAATACTTAGTAATAGCTGTGTGTCCAATATATAAATATATCAAAAGGATGAATGAATTAACAATTAATAAAGTATCCCTGTCATATCACTTGAAGTCTATGAATCTGTGTGGTACAAAATGTTGAAAGAATATCAATAACTGATACAGGGTCTGAGGTAAAATCTTAATTGTAAAGCCAAAGGTCAGATGCTTGGCTAAAAAGTAAGTGAAGAGTGATTTGTCATATTTCAAAGCTGGGTGATTAATATACAGTATTTTGCATTTAGATGCTTATGGTATGTTTGACATGATAGCACAGGACTTTTAACTGTGTGGTTTTTCTTTTTCTTTTCAGATACTTGTAGATTCACACACAGTTGTAATAATACAGAGATCTCCTTTATATATTTCACCCCATTTCCCCCATAACAGCAGTACAATATCTTATATAACTATGGTATAATATCTGAACCAGGAAATTAACATGGATGCAATCATTGACCTTATTCAGATTTCACCAGTTTTACATGCATGCTTATCTGTGAGTAGCTGTATGTTTTTCAAATGATTTGTGGTTATTCATGTCTATGAATACTTTGAATGTCCAGCCTCAATCAGAAAGAGTCAGGCCAGTAACCAGCTGGCCCCACAAAGAGAAAGCTTATTGCAACAGGATTCACTGCTAACCTGGCCGTTGGACTCTCGTCCCTGTCTGACTGGACATTGAAGGACTCTGTTGTCTGGAGGATACAGAGGGAGTTGGAACAATTTCATCCACCCTTTTCTGCCATTGGCCAGCATGCCCAGAGTTAACACATGACTTGCAGGGCCCAGTGCAAAATGAAAATGTGGGGCTCAGACAGGTGGAGAAGTCACTCTGTCATGACCCACTGCCCCAATCCACAGCAGACAGGGGAGTCCCAAGGGATTGCAACCCAGCACTGGGACAAACCCTGCGGAACACTCTGGGGAGCTGCCAGTCTAGGGCTGCCTTGTCCTTCCCCAAGACCCAGGCAGTGCATTCCCTACCCCGACTCTCCCCTCACTCATGCTGGGTGGGGCTCCCACCAGGTGCAGAGGGCAACAGCAGTCAGGGAGCAGGGTTAGGGAGGGGGAGACCTGGGGAGGCCTTGGCTAGGAAGCAGTGGAGTGGGTGGCTGAGAACCTATCCCAGGAAGATTGGGATCAGGGAATCAGCAGGAGGTAGAACTGCATATGAACTGAAGCCCCCAGTGTATACTCTATTGTCCCAATGGACTTCACTTGCAAAACACAAATTTAAAAGTAAAATTATTAATTTCAAGATGACACCCAGAGCAATTAAACCCGAAAGCATGAGGCTCTTCTGGGTGTGAAACTCTGTACAACTGCACTGGTTTAATCCTAGTTCAGACCTTCATAATTTCCTACATGGTATCTTCGTTTGCCAGGGCTGCTTTAACAAAATACCACACACTGGTTGACTTAAAGACAGGAATTCGTTGGCTCAGTTTGGTGGCTAGAAGTCTGGAATAAAGGTGTTGGCAGAACTATGCTTCCTCCGAAGCTTGTAGAACTCTGGTGGCGGGTTGCTGGCAATCAGTCTCTGCCTCCATCACGTGACAATCTTTCTCTTTTTGTCTCCTCCTGAGACTTGTACTTCTGTGTCCAAATTTCCTTTGCTTAAAAGGACTCCAGTCATACTGGAATTAGGCCCAGCCTGATTTAATTTGGCCTCATTTAATGGAATCTTTGAAGATCCTATTTTCAAATGAGGAATCTTTGAAGATCCTATTTTCAAATACCCCCTGGACCAAGGATTAGGATTTGAAGATCCCATTTATTAGTGAGTTCACATTCAGATGGCCCAGCATTAGAACTTGAACATGTCTTTGTGTGGGACATGATTCAATCCCTAAAAGGTGGGATATTAAAAAAGTGTCTTGATTAATCTCCCTACCTCCCATCTGCCCCAAGCACTGGTTCATTTTCCACATTCCTGATGGACACATCTTTAGAAATGGCAGATTTGATCATGTCATATCCTTTCTTCTGAAACTGTCCAATGACCTCATCACTTTTAGGATGAAATGAAACTCCTTAGCAAAGCACCCCAAACCCTTCCTGCTGGTGCCTAGCACATACCTCTCCAGTCTGGTCTCTTGCCATTACCCACTCATGACCACTTTCCCTTCCTCACCATACAGAACTTCTTCAGAATGTCCCAGAATGATTCATGGTGCTAGGCCTTTGGGTAAGTGGTACCCTTATCTGAAGCACTTTTTACTGCCTTCTTCATCAAACTCCAAAGTGCCCTGTAAATTTGAGGTCAATGTTTAGCTCCTTTGGCCTTCCTGGACTACTGTGTCTTCTCAGTGTGATAGGTGTCCGTTCTCCACGGACCCATATTAAATTTATTGTTTACACTCATCATAGTACTTATTGCACTGCTTTATGATTAAGTATTTCAGCCCATGACATTTCATAACTGCAGGGGATGCCATTTACACTGTGGTTTGCCTCCAACTTTATCCACTAGATTTGAAACCCCACGGCCCAGACTTTAGTCATCATTGTGGTCCTAATGCCTTGCACAGCTTCTAGTATGAATCAGGCAACGGATGGAAGTTTGCTGAAGAAAGGAAGGGAAGGAGAGAGGAAGGAGGAAGAACCAACTACCTGCTAACCTATATTTCTTTTTCTTCCAGTCCTGGTCCACATTTCTTTCCCCCATCTGTTGCTTGATCTCTTAACAACCAAATAAATTAACACTACCTCTAATCAAATTGATCTTGCAGACGCTGGTTGCTTTGGTGATGGAAAACAAGATTCAGCCAAATTTGAAGCAGTGGCTTCATACACACACAGTTTGGCCCCTGACCTTGGAACCTCTTCATGTGAAACACAGACACACTGATATTCATCTCTCTCAGGAATGACCAATTCATACAGTTATTGTAAAGCACTTCGAAAAATAAACAGAAACGACAAAAGATGTACAGCAAGAAAAACATTTCCAGTTTTTTGGGCATAGAAAACAACTTAAAAATGTATAACATGCATTTTTCAAAATACATAGAACTATACACCACACAGAGAAGATTTTACTACATGTAAATTTTTAAAAATCAACCATAATATGGAAAACAAGCTGCAACCATTAAACCTAGCTATATTAAAAATGAGTAACATAACCACAATGAAGGGGTAGGGAAGACCAGAATTAATGTAAATAACTTTGGAAAATATTGTTTTGACTGGTTACTCTAAGGTTAAACACAGAAAGAACTGTACTCAAATGCTGTATTCTCATTAGTAAAATCATTTCTCACAGGGATATGGATTAGCAATTCTGAAACTATGTTGTATACTGTGTTGAGCAAAAAAGTAAATACATTGTAGATAATGAAAACCAGGTCTCTCACATTCAGAGAAAAGCAACAAATAAGGAAAGGGAGAAAGCTAGAATAAACTCTGTGGTGTTAAATTGGAATCAGAGGTATTGGTACGAGCTAATGTTTTCTAAAAGATATATACAGATAGAAAAATACAGAAATAAATATAGACATATGTATGCACCTAGAATTCAATCAGCTCTGTCTGAGAAGAGGATCTGGGAGCAGTGACACCCCAGTGGCTATAAACATACCCAGCATTCAGTCTTGGTTTCAACATACTTATCTTCAATTAATGGAACTACGGATCTTTGGAAAAGTGGTTGATCCCAGGAGTGGAGTAGGAGAAATACAAGGTGATCCTGGAACATCTCGCATTGTCAAAATTAAGGGAATGCTAAAAAAAGTAAGGGGTGTGTGTTGAAAGGGCAAAGGAGCCAACCTGTGGCCAAAGTTGGAATAATTTAACAAAATAAATAACAGTTGTACTGGAGTATAACTCATAGAACAAAATAAATATCCATGAATCCATACTGACGTAAATAAATAATTGAATAAATAAATAAATAAATGTAAGCTCTTCCTTACAAAAGAATTTCAGATGATAAATGTAGAAGCAGTTACAGAAATTGAAATAGTTATTAGAATACCACAGCAATAATTTTGCAGGCGTGATCCACTGGTGGATGCTAAAATTAGTGGGCAAAAATTTGAGGAGAAACAGGATATTTGTATAGTCTCAAAGTATTTCCTACAAAGTGTTCATTAATCACAAAGTTAAAACAATAACAATGACAAAAGTAACTTTACTGTGAAGAAATCCAGCAGATGCCACTTTAACCAAGTGATGAAGTTCAGTATCACTAGTAATGAGACATAACAATAGTATATACCCTGGGTGTATTTGTTATCTAGGGCTGCCATAACAAAAAACTACAAATTGGGTGGCTTAAAACAACAAAACTTTATTCTTTCACAGTTCTAGAGGCTAGTAATCCAAAATCATGGGGTTGGAAAGACCATGCTTCCCCTGAAACCTCTAGGGGAAGGTCCTCCCTGGCCTCTTCCAGCTTTGGGCAGCCCCAGGTGCTCCCTGACTTGTGGTTGCATAACTCTAATCTCTACCTCTGTCTTCACATGGTTTCTTCCCATGTGTCTGTGTTTATATGTCCAAATTTCTCTCTCTCAATAAGGACAAAAGTCATATTTGGATGAGTACCTGCCCTACTGCTCTACAGCCTATCTTAACTAATTACATCTACAACGACCCTATTTCCAAATAAGATCATTCACATTCACAGCTTAAGGGTGTTAGGATTTAAACATATCTTTTGGGGGGAGAGACAATTCATCACACAGCATTGATATCCCCAGATGGGCCCACTGAGAAGGGCATATCACTTCTGTGGTGTTCCCGTCAAAAGTGCAAAACATCAGATAAACCAAAATTGAGGGACATCCTACAAAATAACTGCCCAAAACTTAGTTGAATGCAGTGTGGGAACCTAAACTGAATCCTAGGATAGAGAAAGGACATTAGCGGAAAACTGGTGAAATCCAAAAAAAGAGTCCATAGTTTAGTTAATAATATTACAATGATGTTCATTTCTTTGTTTTGATTATTTTATTGTACCACATCTGAAAGTTTTCTGTAAGTGTAAACACACTTAAAAATACAGAGTTAGGGGAAGCAGATGTGGCTCCAGTGATAGAGTTTCCACCTACCATATGGGAGGACCCAGGTTTGATCCCTGGGACCTCCTGGTGAAAAAGAAGAGAAAGTGTGCCTATGCAGCAAGCCAGTGCCCGCGTGAGTGCCCGTGTGGTGAGCCAGTGCCTGTGCAAGTGAATCATGCAGCAAGGTGATGATGCATCGAAAGAGAGACAAGGGGAGAGTCAAGGTGAAGCGCAGCAGAAACCAGGAACTGAGGTGGCTCAATTGATAGGGAACATCTCTCCATATCAGGGGTCTCCAGGATCAAATCCCAGTGAATCCTAGAGGAGAGAAAATGAGAAGACAACACAGACCGCAGAAAACAGCAGGGTGGGAGGAGGGGAAGGGGGGAAAATAAATAAATAAATCTTAAAAAAACAACAACACAGAGTTAAAAAATGAGTGGGAACCATCCAGGTAAAAGGGAAGACCAGGAAGAGAGAGAAGAGGAAGAAAGGAAAGTTTGAAGTCCTCTAAGAGAGAACATGTAGGAATGGAAGAGTTCAAAAAGGTTTGACCTGTAGCAGGGAGATGAGAAGTGTAAATGATTTAAAAAAAAAAAAAAAAGCGTAACAGAAATAGTACCACTTCTTTCACACAGCATGGCCTATTGACCTTCACAGATACTAAGTTCTGTTTGTGGGCCATGACTATTACTCCCAGGACTTGCTCTAAATGTTTCAAAAGAGTGAGTGCTCAACCAAGGACCAGATTGGGAAAGAATGGGGGCCTATATCTTAGAAGCCCCAAAACTGGTCAAGCAGGGAAGCCAAATCATGGAGTTGCCTACATGAGCAACACAAAGGGAAATAACACAAGGGGATTAGTTTTTTCGTCCAAATGTTGAATGGTGTCCATCAGTACAGCAAAGTTGTCCATGCCACCAGGCTTGCACGGGTCAAGTTCTTGGGCTGGGGAACCCTTGCCGCTAAGCACAGCTCAAATGGGTTCTGCCACATTTGTCTTTGGAACACTGATAAATCTCTCCTGCCTGCTACATAATTTCTCAGATATATGAAGGCTTCCACTCAGATGATCAAATCTTACAATTTTGGGAGGCATTCTGTCTCTGCGATGACTTGGATTATCTCCGCACATCGTCTAACAAGGGTTAATTTTGTAGTTTAACACTCATAGGCAATCTCATTTCCAAGTTTCTGAAAGATATTTTCAGTGCCAAGTATTGGACAGGCAGCCCAACAAGTGACATTCTCACTTTCAGTAACATCACCATCTAGTCAACCATCAGCCATCCACTTAGACAAAGTACCTGTTTTGAATTGAATTGTTTCCCCCCAAAAGATATGTTCAAGTCCTAACTCCTGGTCCCATGAATGGGATCCAGTTTGTAAATAGGGTTTTTAAGATGTCATTAGTTAAAATGAGGCCTGAATCAGGGGTGGCCTTAATCCAATATATGGCTTGTGTTCTTATGAGATGAAGAAATTGGACTGACAGAGAGACAGAGGGGAGAACCCCATGGACTCCTGGCAAACAACCAGAAACTAGAAGAGGCATGGAACAGATCATCCCTGCAGATTTTGAGTGAAGTATGGCCCTGCTGACACCTTGATTTCAGACGTCTAGCCTCCAGAATAAGAGACAATAAATTTCTGTTGTTTCTGTTACCAGTTTATGGTACTTTGTTATGGCAGCCCTAGGAAACTAAGACAGAACCCATGAATCCATCCACCTCCCTCTCTGTCAAAGGCATTTGAAATGAACAAAATGTGGAGGCAACTAGCAGTGAAACGGAGCCCTATTATGCTGCTGAGGTCTGAGGGTGATCTGCCTGTCATATCTGCATTCCCACTGATTGCCAGAGTTCATGCAACAACAGTAAAATCATGGACCTTGAAATCGGAAGACCTGAGGCTTGCTTCTGAGTGCACCAAAACAGCTGGTGACTTTAAACAATTTACCTAAACCTGTTTTCTCACCTGTAAAAGGGGATAATAATAATACCTAGCTCACAAGATTATCATGAGAATCAAATGAAACAATACAACTGAAAGTGCTTTTTAAAGGGCAAAACACTTTACAAATGCTAATTTTAGTTTCACTGCCCCAACACAATGAAATATATGACATTTTTAAATGTAAAAAGAAAACCCATGAGCACATTTTTAGAAACAATCTCAGTGCTTTTTTTTTAAACCTAAAACATATTTTTCAGCACTTGACTAGGTAGTAAGATGTTAGATGCAGCAATTCTTTCCTATAGCATCCTTAGCAGTGTGAGCTCAGTCTGGTAGCCAGGCCTGAGAAAACAGAAGGCTGTTGATCATTAGTTTCTGTAAAACATAGCACTTGGGCAACCTCACTTGGAACTCGCTTTTTAACTTGTTTCAAGAGGTAGCGCTTAGAACTGAAGAGAGCATTGTGTACTTGAATGAGTGTACCAAAGCAGCAGGCCAGACGTGGGGTGTGGGCACCCACTTATGTGTGCAACTGCCTTTTTACCTAATTAATCCTCTCCTTGCAAGCCTGAACACAGCCTGTGAACTCCACATTCCACTGGTAACTGGAACTCTGGATCCTACAAAACCTGTAGGCTTTAATGGAATGTTATTTGTTCAGGGCCCTTGAAGCAATGATATCTAATGGAGCAGAAGCAAAAAGAAAATGCTCTGAGCTTTAGTGAGAACAGTTGATTTCCATCACAGGTCTGGCCCTGTCACTCCCCTGCTTAGAAACCTTGGAAGGCTCCCTTCTGGACAGAGTCCAAACTCTTCTCAACCAACCCTGGCCTCATCTTTCCACACGCTCCCCCATCCCCACCCCATCCCACTCTCCGCCCCCTCCCCCCCAAATCTCTGGCCCCGTGTTTCTCAAACTATGGCTTCTAGACTACCTGCAACAAGAAAATTGGAGTGCTTGTTTGAAATGCAGATTCCCTTGCCAGAACTCAGGAGGCCTATGGAATCAGAATTTCTGGATGTAGAGATCTGAGGAATCTGCACGTCAAAATTAGCTCCTCCTATGGCTCAAGCAGTAGAGCATCGGCTTCCCACATCAGAAGTCCTGGGCTTGTTCCCCAGTGCCTCCTAAAAACAAAAAAAGCAAGCAAACAAATGAAAGAAACAACTCAGGGGCGTGGATGTGGCCCAGTGGTTGAGGGCCGACTTTCCACATACAAAGTTTGGGGCCTCAGTACCTCAAAAAACAAAAACAAAAACAAATAAAATAAAAACTAGCTCCTTCAGCAATTCTTTTGAGCACAGAAGACACTGATCTAGGCACCCTAGACCAACGCCCTGCTCCTTGAATTCAGCTTGCATGGGCTTCCTTGGTGCCTCAGCTGTACCCTTCCTTTCCTCACCGCAACAAAAGCTTGTTAGCAGGGCTGCATTAAGGCCCAGTTCATATTTATGGATTCTCTGATGCCAGTCCTGATCCCTCTCAATCAAAAATTAACTGAGCACCCACTAACTGCCAGGCATGATGTGCAGAGGATGCAGAAACGGACAAGATTCAGCCTCTCTCCTCAGGATGCTCACTCAGAGTGAGAGGGACCTCACATGCTTGTGCTGTCGGTCTCTGAAATGAGAGACTAGAATCACAGAACCATAGCAGCGAAAGACGCTGAGGTGTCCACCAGTCCAGCTGGGGAGGCTTTGGGGTATCCTAGTGCCTAAATGGGAGGCACCATTATGACTGGAGGTGAATGCAGGCCAAGCCTGGGATCTCTTGCTTTCCAAATGTCTTTCACTGAGGGAATGTCCAAGTCCTTTTTAAATAGGCTTGACTTGGGTCTAGGTTTTACAGAGGGAATACTGAAACTCAAACGCATTAAGTATCCTTCCCTAAGTTTTAGCGGGAGCTTCTGTCAGACCTGAGAACATGAGAACATCTCCAGCATGTCAGAGCATGGTACCTGCACAAAGTAGGCTCTCAGTAAATATGTGCCCAGTGAAAGAACGAGTCAATGGATGACCAATCTATTTTCTAATCTTCTAAAAAATGAACGAACAAACCCAAAACATTTGACAGTGTTAAGTTGGAGCTCGAGTCTGTCTGTTCCCATACTGAGTATCCCCTGTGTTCTGGGACTTTTGAGTTTACCCATTATTTTTTCCCCTGTTGTCTTCGCATTTCAGATACTTAGCTTTAATTTATCCAAACTGGGTTTTGTTTCGTTTTGTTTTTGCCTCCCAAGTTTGCAAATTCCACCCCCCCATCTGTTACTTTCAAAGTTTTCTTTTACTCTTCTCCCCTCATTTTCCTCCTCTCCCCATGCCCTCCCCTCTTCAGTGCTGTCCCTCCTCCCTGCCCCCTCCCTCCCTGCGGCCCACATCCTGTGTATGAATGCACGCAGGATTAATCCAGCTCGGAACACAATGTCTGTGAGCCTTGACAGACGCACTAAAGCGTGCAGTGGTGATAAAAGCAGCTCTGACGGGCTCTGTCAGGAATCCTCAGAAACACTGAGGAGGAACATTTGTTAACCCCTCTCCTGGCTCCAGGCCCCCAGGCTCCTCAACAGGATCACCTAGAAAAGCAAGGGAGAAAAGCGGTGAAACTAGAAAGGCTCCTTCCCCTCCTGGCACTCCCCACAGGAGAAGCTTCCCCCAGAGCCTGCATTCTCAGGCATTTCACATGAAAGGCTCTGGGTTAAAACTGTGAGTGGCCACAGCCTTTGGTTTAAGCCCTGGTAGTTGAGGGAGTACTGTAAAGCACCTTGGGAAAAAAGATTGCATAACCTATCTCTGGCTTGCAAAGAGAAAGACAAACCACAGGGGGAGAAATCCCTTTGGCGCTGTGTCTAATTCAATATCCAGAGTATTTATGTGTTCATATGTGTATATGTGCATATACACAAATGCATGTAGAAAGATACATGTGCATTTAACTTCTATTCCTCCTTCAATTACATCCAATTGTAAAGGATTTACCTAGCTGAGAGAGTCTGTAGGTACATAGGACAAGATAAATCACTTAGGTTATTAACAAGTCAATTTGGTCTAATAAACACAAAAAACTTTTAACCAGATTGACCTATTAACCTGACAAATGATGGTTAATACACTCTGTGTAGAGGAGATATAAAAAGCATGATGATTCCCAATATTTATTAACGTTGACTTCTTTGTTTGGTCCCATTGGACTTACTGTATTCCCTAGACCTGCCCTCCATCTGGAATGCTTCGGATTGGTTGTTACTATGCTGCTGGGACAATGATCACCTTCATTGTTCCGTAGGGCTACACTGTAGCTCTTTAAATGTTGCCCCACTGGCACTCTATTTCTGCCCCTCCCTCTTTCTCCTTGATTTTTGTTCTCTCCACTACCCTAGTATGCAAGTGTCAAGCTAACTGGCTGATTGTTGGGGTCTTTTGAGAAAATAAATGTTGGGTCTTTAAATAGGCTCAGTTCAAATGCTTACCATTTCTGAGATCCTGAATTTCAAGCCTTTCCCACTAGTACTTTAGCATAAATTCTTTTATCAGATTTAGTTGGTTGATACTAAGGTGATGGGATGCAGGACTTTAATGCTTCCCTAGGGAAATGCATTCATGCATCACATAATTTTCTAAAGCTATCACATGCCAAGTACTAAGTGCAAGTGGCCAGAAGTCTGTGTGGGAACATTGGGAAAAGAGGTACCCCTTAGAAAGAGAGTAGAGCAAATTCAGCTCTTTTTCTTTAACAAGCAATTCCTGAATTCCTACTATGTGCCAGCCACTTGCCTTCGTTGTGGAGAACAAGTGAAAATAAGAAAATTATCTGCACTCAGAGAGCTCATACAAGGCCTTCTGTGTCAGATGCTATGAGAGAGGACCAAGCAGTGTTCTGGGAGAGCCTGGAGTTCGGAGGTTTGGGGAGAGAAACAGAATATTAAAAAATCAATTAATGCTGTCAGGAGGAGGCAGGACTTAAGCTGTGGTGTGAATAAAAGTAAGAATAAGACTTCAAGCTGTGGGGATGAAGGTAAGAACATTCTAGGAGGAAGAAGCAATCTGAGAAATGGCAAGAGAATAGGACGGCTCAAGGGACAATTTTTCAAGGGCTTTGTATGCTCAACTCATTTGAGTTTTTCTTTTAGAGTCTTTAGGGGGCCATTAAAATTTTTGAGCAGAAAAGTGACATGATTTGATTTCTGCTCTATGGGAGTTGGCATAGCCATCTAGTTAGGTAGATGGATAGTCAGGTAGTTATGACAGCCTGGGTGAGAGAGAGTAAGAGTCAAAATTGGACAGCAGAAGGGGGAATTGTAGGAATAGATGAATGTAGGAGATATTAACTTTTAATTCATGCGTGTGGTAAGTAGGAGTAAAATAATAATTGAGGCTTTAGAGAGTAATGATGTTAAGATAGAAACTTCTGGTTCAATATGATTGATTGAGCACACACAGTTATGTCTTCCCCTCCCAAAATATATTAAATTATACTAAAGGAATAATAAAAAGCTATCAGTCTTCCTTGACTAAGAGTATGGAAGGGGAACCATGAGGACACAGAGATTTCAACACATTTATGGAAGACGAAAAGTAGATGAAAGAGTAGTGAGTGATAAAGCAGAGCGGAGGAGAGAGCTGTGACTATATGCAGGGATGGCTGCCACCGAGGAGGAAGTCAGCCTGTCCTGCAGTCCTGGAGAGCTTAAGACCTTGCAGGAGAGGCCGGGCCTAACTAAAAGGGGAATAATCAAAAGCCTGCGGATAAAACAGTCCAACTTCCCATTCACCCCACCATAATGTGTGCAAAATGTGAGGCAGTCAGGTATGTATCTATAAATGGAGGAAAAGAGGCATTTTCTCCAAAGAAGAACAAACTGTGTGGAGGAAACTAACACAACTATTGTGGAAGCTGGCACCTCTGGCATTTAGGGATCTCACAGCGTAATGGTCCATTTACATTGCTCCCCGTTGTTATGTTTAATCTGTGTACACAAAGCTCACAATCTGTTGTCTAATATTCAAATATGAATGAGGAACTGTCTTATTTGCCAGGGCTGCTATGAGAAATACCACACAATGGGGCGGTCTGAAAAAGAGGAATATATTGTCTCATAGTTCTGGAGGCTAGTCGTCCAACATCAGGGTATTTCTTTTAGCATTCTGTAGCATTCTGGCCATCCTCTAACACATGATGATCTCTCTCTGCTTGTGTCTGCTCCTCTCTTTTCTGCTGACTTCTGTCTTCTACTGACTTCTTGTTTCTACTTCCTTGTCCAATTCCTTTCGGTTATAGGGACTTCAGCTATATTGAATTAAGGTCCACCCTAATTCAATTTGGCCTCAACTAAGTAGAATTCATTCACAAATGAGTCTACACCTCAACTTATTTATTTTTTTTAAAGATTTATTTATTTATTTTATTTAATTCCCCCCCCCTCCCCTGGTTGTCTGTTCTCTTACACCTCAACTTATAATAACATCTTCAATGGTTCTATTTTTAAGTGAGTATATACATACAGGAACACGGGTTAGGACTTGTTTATGTCTTTATGTGGGAAATGATTCAATTTCAAACAGGAACCAAAGATCTTATATCTATAATATGGAAGAAAAACATGAGCATAAACTATTATGAACATTGGAAGAAGGATTAATTCAGAGAAGCAAAATAGAACTTTAAAAAGAACCTGTAAGTTTTATTTTATATATGCCATAATTTCTTGAATGTCCCCAAGAATACAATGATTTTTAATGGTTTAAGTGAAACAAGAACAGGATGTTTTTTAAGACACTTAAAACTAGGGCTACCTGAGACAAAAAGTAATCCACTGTCATTCTCCAGGATCCTTCTAGTTTCTGCAGGGGCCAGACTGGTGAATTAAATGGAGATAGGATAGGGATCATCACTTTTGTGTCCTTCAGGACTTTAATAGTGGCAATAATTTTTTATATTCCTTCTCTCCTGGAATATGATATTGCTTTTGTTTTTTTACTTAATTTATTATTTACTTAATTAATTTTTTACTTAATTTACTTAATTTAATTTTTTTACTTAATTTATTGAAGTATATCACTCATACATAAACATACATAAACAATAAGTATATAATAATAGTTGTGAACTTACAAAACAAACATATATAACATCATACAGGACTCGCATAACTCACCCTAACACCAATAACTTGCATTGTTGTTAAACCTTTTTAACTAATGATTAAAGAGAATTGTCAAAATATTACTACTAAACAAAGTATTTTCCCCCAAGCAATCCTATTGTTATCTTTATACCATTTATATATGAACATACATAAACAATTAAGTGTGTAGTAAAAAGTTGTGAACTTACAAAACAAATATGCATAACATCATATAGGGGTCCCATACATCAACCCTCTTCCAACACCTTGCATTGTCATGAGATGTTTGTTAGAAATTATGAAAGAATATTGTCAAAATCTTACTACTAATCACAGTCTTTATCTTACATTTGTTTTTCCCCCAACCCACCCTAGTGTAATTTCTAAAATATATTTTTTATGACCGAAGTTGTAAACTTATAAAACTCATGCACATGTGCAGAATTCCCAAACAACACCCCTCCATCAACACACCACACTGTGGTGGAACATTTGCTACAGTTAAGATATAATATCATCTGATTGTTACCATGTCCATAGTGTACATTTGCCTCACATTTTCCATACTGCCTCATTACCAACACAGTACATCTTTTGCATAGATGCAAGAATATTATATTATTACCACTAACCACATGGGTCACTCCAGCTGTATTTTTCCCACACTTCTCCACATTCCTAACATCCTATAGTAGTGATAGAAATTTTCTCTAGCTCACAAAAGACACTCTTGCATCTGTACCATCAACCACAATTCTCATCTATCTCTTGGTTTACTGTGCTATTCAGCTCTTAGATTATTCTCTAGCATTCTGTCAATTGGCATTTACATACCTAGACTACCATTTTCAGCCACAATTTTAGTTACTTTTATTGATACAGTCTTCATTTCTAGACTCTCTTTCAAGCCTGTCTCTCCAGTCTTTTATTTTCAGACTCTAGCACACCCTTTAGTATTCCCTGAAAATCTAGTCTCTGGCTTGGAAATCGTCAATTTCTGTTTATCTGTGAATAGTCTAATCTCACTTTCTTTTTTGAAAGACAGTCTTGCTGAATATAAGATTCTTGGCTGAAAGTTATTCTCTTGTAGTATGTTAAATATATCAGAACACTGTCTTCTTCCTCCATGGTTTCTGGTGAGAAATCAGCACTTAATCTTATTGGATACCCCTTATAAATTATGCATTACTTTTCTCTTGCTCTTCTCAGTATTCTCTCTCTCTTTGTCTTTGGCATTTGACATTCTGATGAGTATGTGTCTCGGAGTTGGTCTATTCAGATTTTTTCTGATGGGAGTATGTTGTGCTTCTTGGACATGGATATCTATGTCCTTCAATAGGGTTGGGAAATTTTCTACCATTATTTCTTCAGATATTCCTTTTGCCCCTTTTCCCTTCTCTTCTCCTTCTGGGACACCCATGACATGTATGTTTGCATGCCTTTTGCTGTCATTTAGTTCCCTGAGACCTTGTTCAATTTTTTCCATTCTTTTCTTCATCGTTTCTTTTGTATGTTCACTTTCAGAGACTGTTTCTTTGAGTTCTTTTGCCTTCTCAAATCTGCTATTATATGATTCCAATGTTGTTTTAATTTCATTTATTACACCTTTCATTCCCATAAGATCTGCTATTTTTCTATGTATGCTTTCAAATTCTTCTTTGTGCTCATCCAGTGTCTTCTTAATATCCTTAATCTCTTTAGCCATCTCATTGAATTTATTAAGGAGATTTGTTTGAACATCTATGATTAGCTGTCTCAACACCTTTATGTCATCTGGAGGCTTATCTTGTTCCTTTAACTGGGCCGTAGTTTCCTGTTTCTTGGTGTGGATTGTAATTTTTTTTTTGGTGTCTGGCTTACTACAGTATTTATTCTGAGTACAGTTTTTCTCTTTGGTTTAGGACTTCTTGCCCTTTCTCTCTTGCTTTTGCACAGTAGGAGCCAAACATGTAGTTGGTGCTATAAGCTGTGGAGGCTCTAGTTGCCCTCATTGCACCTGGGAACAATGAAAGCTTCCTCCAACTTTCTCCTTTGCCTGGGGTAGGGACATAGTCACGACTGTGTGGAATAATCCAAGTCATGCAGGCCTAGACTGTAGTTGCCCAGAGAGACTGATGAAGCTTCACACCCCTTTCTCCCCTGCCTGAGGCAGGGATGGGGCTGCAGGTGTGGGCAGCAATCTATGCAGTGCAGGTCCAAGATGACCGCAGTTGCCCTGGTATACTTCCGATTTTCAATCTGTGCCAGCCAAAGTTAGCTGCAGTTACCTGGATAGGCTGGTGCAGGGCATGCCAGCCTCCTCCCTGCCAGAGGTGGGGCTGAAGCCTAGGCTAGGGCTGCGGGCTGATCTGGGTGAAAGAAACTGGTTCCTACAGTCACTGAGATTTTCTGTAGCCCAGCTTCCCCTCAGGCTGGGGGCAGAATAAAAATGGTGGCCACTGGCCTCTTTCTGACTTGGGCTGATTCATACCCCAGCTGTTTCCAGGGTTATATCTTAGCCAGCCCAGTCTACCAATCAGTGGCTGAAATCGGTGGCCAACCATCTCTTCCTCCCCTGTTTTTGGGAAATGGAGCTTTCAATTTCAGCCACAGAATAGCTCCTGGGGTGGCTCGTGCTGCCAGAATAGTATAATCACCAGCCTCTGTGGCTTGGCTGGCAATTTCCTGGAGAGGCTGGCACAGTTCTCTGCAGCTTCCTCCCTGATGGAGGTGGCACTTGGGCCTAGACTGGAGCTGCAACCTGACCTGGATGGAAAGAAGCCAGCCCCCACCAGCACTGGGATTTCCAGACTGCCCTGCTTCTCCTCATGCCAGGCACGGAATTAAGATGGCAGCTCCCCAGCCTCTTACTGACTTGGACAGTCTCAAACTTTAGCTGTTCTCAGAATTATACTGTAGCCCGCTAAATTTACTCATCAGTAGCTGAAATTGGTGCCCAACCATCCCTTCCTTCCCCATTTTTGGGAAGTGGAACTTTCAATTCCAGCCACAGAATACCTCCCAAGGCAGCTTTTGCCTCCTATGGAAGATGGACACTGGCCTCTGGGGCATGGAGCACTGTACTTATGAGCCTTCTCTGCAGATGGGCAGTCTCTTCTTTCCACTCCTTCAAGGATGTTGCAGGGTGCTCTTCTGCCTCCTGGAGACCCAAACAGGTGCTTCAACTAACTCCAGAGATCTCTGGGTGTTTACTAACTGCCCTGTAGCAGGAGCTGACTCTAGGAGCGCCTTACTCTGCTGCCATCTTGCTGGTTCTGTTATTGTTTTTTATTTACTATCTTGGCCTAGCATTGGAGATGGTGGGGAAAGTTTTAGAGGCTTCTGTTTGGCTTTTCCCATTATAATAACTCTTATTCAACCAGCCAGGGACCCCCATGAGTGCTTATTCCAAACGTAAGTATATAATTTCCAATTATACACTTGGGGAAGAGGGAAATGAACCTTGCTTGTAACCACAGACTCAGTGGGTCTATTGCGTCAACCCTTAGCCACAACTCCATTTATTACTTGGATCCCGTAATCCCCCACTCTCACAGGAGGGCCATGATGATGCTTTGGGTCTCCAGGTATCAATGTCTGCTCAGACCCTGTGTCCACATCCATGAAATGTCTAGGAATTCTCATGTACAGTTACTTGAGAAAATAGCCTTAGTACACTTTAGAAAGGACAAGGAGAACCATCACAGTACATACTGGCTATGATATTATGTCTCTATAGTCAGTAGGTCCCAGATCTGAAATTGGCTCAGGTCTGGGAAATGAGCAAGTGATCATGACTCCATCATCCTCAGCCTCTTGCTCCCCCATTCTTGACTTTTTAAATGGTAGATGTTAAACAGGAACTTTGTTGGTTGCCCATCCACTTTTCCCTTAGGGATGCCATGAGCTCTATTAGCCATATGCACATCACACAGGGGATCAACCCCCTTGGCTTCCCACCAACCATCCTGGTAATTGCAGTTGACTAGCTTCTTGTGGTTAAGTGCCACCACCTGGATTCTTACTTCAGAGGCTATCATCACCAGAATATTATTAACAAGCCCAGTTCTGTGACAGCCTTAACCTCTGTCATTCCTGTCTGCAGAAGAAACCACTGCTGAACTTCACAGTGATGCTAGTGCCCCTTTTCCAGCATATTCCTGATGGCCTTGTGTTGAATCCTGGGTCCTCTGGGCTCTCCCAGGAAACATCCTCTGGTGCATCTCCAGCCTCACATATCTATTCCTGCTAGCCCATTTTCCTCAGCTTCTTTATTCCTTCTTCGACCTTCTGCCAGTGCAGCTTGGGCACTTCTACTATGCTCAGCATTGACTATTGCTTTCTCCAAACTTCTAAGAGCCACTCTAGCTGCAAGTTTGTTCCATTTCCTGCGGTTCTTGCCAAGGCATTAAATCTATATCTCAAGAAGGAGTCTCAAAGTCAATGAAATCCTGCTAATCCAATCATATCATCCTTCCCTTAATTAAACACCCTTAAATTATCCTATCACGGGGATATTCCCTTGGCTTCTGATGGGACAAGCTATTTAATTCTTATAGCTCCTTTGGTTTATAATCTCATTCCTTTATCAAGCTTGGCACTTCCCCAGCCTTGTTATGATAGCATTTAATCCTAGTTATTAGACCATCAGCTAGGACAGGAACTAAGGCCAGCTGTAGAGGGGACAAGATTTCTGGGAGAGGGACCTCTGCAGCATCTTCGAGCACAGGAGAAATGCTAGGGAGGGGTAAGCCACCTCTGAAAACTCTGAAGGCTTAAGGGGGTGATTGTTGAATCAACATCTTCAGGGTTATCTATCCCAATGATTCCATCTCATATTTCAGCATCTTTTGTTAGCATAGCGACCTGCATTGGCCAGGTGCTCAAAAGTCTCTGGAACACTACTGCTACTTTAACTATCAGATCTTCAGTACTTTTGCTTATCTGGTTCTCAAGCTGCATCTTTGTAAGCTACCAAAGAAGCCCTTGGGTTCTGATATTAGTCTTTAACTGCTTATTAAGGGCCCTCAGCTTTTCATTATCCCTCTGCAGGGAGTCAATCCATCTTTGCGGTAACCAGAGACAACTCTGACTTTGTAGACACTCTTTCTCCCCAAATTTTTCAAATGCTTGATTCCTTGTGCCTGCCACTGCATTTCCCTCCACTGAGACATTTCCCAGGTCACCTCTGGTAAAACTGTTGGTGAAAGGATGCTCACTGAATGCTTCACCCAGCATGCAGGAAGGTGTCCTTTGCCCACTGGTCTGTGAGCATGCCAGTCATAGACCACCACTTTCCCACCCTTTTTCTCGGACCACAGGTGACACAACTCTATTAGTTCAGGTCATCCAACAAGGAAATGCTGAGGCAGGATTAGGCATTCAGGATATTTATTGGGAGGAAACACCTGATGGGGAAAATGGGGAGGGAGTGAGAAGAAGCCAGGAGAGCTGTCAGAACAGAATGCAGGTCTGACCCAGTGGAGGAGAGTGGGAAGGGGGAAAGGAAGGTTGGGTAAGAAAACAGACTGAGGTACAGCCTTTGGAAGACTCCGCAAAGCTTATGGGCAGTTCTTGAGCCATAGTTGCCCTTGGTCTTAGAATCTTTGCTGTGTAGTGATGGATTTCAGAGTACCGTATTTTGACCAATATGTCTCCTACAGTGGGAGGCCTAAGAGGCACATTTTCATGGCAGCCACAGATGATCCTTTTTATACTCTTGGATTTTTTTTTTTTTAACCATTTGTATATTTTACTTTGAAAAAAAAAGAAAAAAGAAAAAAGTGCTATAAGCACACTTAAAAATATGGAGTAAATGATCGGAAGAAAATATTAAAAGTAGTTACTTATGTAGAGCAAGTCTAGGTTTGAAGAAGGATGGGAGAGGTGACCATTGCTTTTCATTTAACCTCTTTAGTACCATTTGGTTATTTAGACTTGTGAATATATTACTTTGATAATCTTTTTTTTTTTTTTTTACTATCGAGAGAGAGAGAAAAGAGTGAGGAAAAATAGTAGGAATGGGAAGATAATAAATTTGATTCTGATAATAATAAATTATTAACCCTTATTTAATCTTTATTATTGCTAATCTTCACAGTGTTTCTATGAGGTATGAAACATCACCTCTCTTTTACACATAATGAAACCAAGACTCAGCTTTTGAATTTTTGCCAAAGACCACAAAGCTTTTAAGAAGCAGAACCAGGATTTGAAACTACGCTTAGCCTGTGCTGGTTCCACAAGGAAAGAGGAAGAGGCTGGGTGACTGATGAGGGTGCTGTGGGGGTGAGCTGTCTCTTCTTTATTTAGGCCAGCCTAAACAAGGCCTTGGCCCCGCGGTGCTCCCGAGGAGAGTGCGTTAGTCATTGTTTAGCTCCATTATACATATTTAGCCTTTTACATCTCTTCTGAGGGACGATTTCTTTCCCACTCCCTTAATCATCCTTGAATGTCTTTTTATAATAAAAAATGCGTGGAGGAAGATGCCAGAGGTGGAGAGCTGGGGTCTGCCTGGGAAAGGAGTGGAGGCAAGATGAAGTCAACAGCCTCTTCTCTCTGGAGATGGACAGAGTACATACTACCCAGGCCTGTGCAGACTCTCTGTTTATCTTAGGGCCTTGAAAGGTCTCTTTGCTGACAAGTGTAATCTTTCATGATAAACATACCAGTTTTCTGTCTCAGCTCAGCGGAGACAATCCTCAGATTTGTGGTACAGCCTCTAATAATATTTTTTGTCTCTCTGAGGCCTTCTCCTGGGCTAGCTTTGGCAGTGAAGAAGAAAGTCAGAGGCGACCGGTGTCCATGAAATGGCAGTCTTTGGCCTTGGGAACAATGCGATCAAAACGTGCTATGACACTGCCATGGATGGTCAGATCTCCAAGGCGGTCGGACAGACAGCGGAGGCAGCAATGAAAAGAGGCAGCAATGAAATGAGGAGCAGTTTGGGGGCCAGGAGAGTGTTGACAAATTTGCAGCTGCTTAACTGAGACCACCTCAGTTCAGCTCATCTCAGGTTAACCTGGGCAGCTCTGAGCCCAGGATTTGTTGTTTCCATTTGTTTGTTTTTTTCCTTCTTTTGAAGTGTCTTTTTTAAAATTAAAGTTAATAGATCACAAAGAATATTACATTGAAAATCATAAGAGGTTCCAGAGGTTGATATTAATAATAAATAGTATCTGTCTTGTAGGATTTTTGTAAGGAGTGAATAATGAAGTATTTAAGTATTTACAATGTCTAACAAGCTGTGCTTGCTAGCTCCAACTATTAAGAAACCAATTGTACTTAATTTCATTCTCAGAGAATGAACTTATGTTGCTGAGCTTTTGGAATTGTTGATGAGACAAGTATGGAATCAGTAGGCAGTTATATCCATCAATCTTTTTGTTTTCTTTCTTGGCTTTCATGCTTCCCCTCCTCTATGATATAATAAACATACAACCTATATCTTATTAGATTTTTTAAAAAAATCTCTTTAATCCATCTAGATTTTATTTTGGTATATGGTATGAGGAAAGGAGATAATTTAATTTTTCCAAATAAAAAAATAAATTTTCCCCAACCATGTTTTGATTTAATGCTTTCATTTTATATTGATTTTAACATATATTTGGGTCTACATAGTATATATTTTGAAGCACTTCCATTCTTAACATTTTTTATTATCTAATTATTTTCCATGTAAAAGGATTTCCATTACTATTTACACAGAAAATCCAGCTCAAATTATCACTGCCTCTAGAATGATTCCATGCAGGCCAATTTTCTGGAGAAAATTTTGCTTTGAAAATATTTATCTTCTAAATATCAGCTCTACTCTTGACAATTTTTCCTAAAGGAAAAAAAAAATTGCAAATATTTTATGTGTAAAGCTGCCTGTGCGGCCATTATCTGTAAAAAGAAAAAGTTGGAAAAAGTATGTTTTGGAATGGTGTCAAAACTATATTACATTCATAGAGTGAAATACTATACAGTCATTAAAATTACATTTTTGAAAAAATAATACAGGAAATACATTTTTATATTAAGTGAAAACAATATACAGAACTTAATATGCAATATTACCCCATTATGTTAAAAATATTATGCTTGGTTAGAAAGAAAGCTGCACCTGTAAGAAAACAAAAGCTCACCCAATTGTGGAGAAGAAAAGAATTTTATTAACATCTTGCAAGAACGGCACAATCTGGATAAAATGGTCAGCATGCCAAACAACAAGAAACAGTGATATTTATACCCTAAACCTAACACACAGATCCCTCCCCTGTTCCCTACTGATTGGGTACCTCAGGGGTTAGAGCCTGTCAGAATTGTCTAACTAAGTTCCAGGGTCCCTGCTCTCAGTTGCTACTCCATGGCTCTCTACACTCAGAGGGGCTGGGCAGTTCCACGCTTTCACTCCTGGCCCCTTTTTCAAATTTGGAGCTGCTTTCACTATTGGCCCCGCCCCCAGCACTCACCATTGGCCCTTCTCACTTTGGCACCACTTTTCAAATTCCTGGTGCTCCAAAGCTGCTAGAACCCCTTTCCCTCCCTCCTCAAACAGCTGAGCCAGCTCTGGCTTCCACTTTGTGAAAACTAAACTTAACCCTTTCCCACAAGCTTTAATCAGAGTTCTCCTTTCATTTCTTTAAATAAGCTCTTTCCAGTCTCAGGGCCTTTGCACATTCTGATTCCTCTTCCTGGAAGGAATTTACACCTGTTCTTTGCAAGGTTGTCTCTTTTTCATTCTTCAGATCTTGATTTAAATGTATCATTTTAGAGAGGCTTTCTCTACTACCCTATCAAAAGTATATGCAAACTGTTTCCCTACTACCCTATCAAAAGTATATACAAACCGCTTCTTCTGCTACTCTTAACATTTAAACTTCTAGTTTTTCTTTGCTTGTGAGTGAATTCTGCCCTTTTATTTGGAAGGTTTACTTCTGCAGATCTAGGACCATGTATTTCTTTTCTCTGTTTTCTCTCTAAAGTGCCCATTCCTGTTATTTAAATGCAATGAATATGCATTGACTATTGCTGACTTGTTTTTTACATTTCCTAAAGATTTAAAATACCTGATTTATCCTTAAAATTAGCATTTCAGTGGGTAGACATTGTTAGAACCATGCATAGGAATAAGTAAGTTGCTGATGATAAAACTTAAGGCAGATGTAAAATATGAACTCAATTTCCATATTTCCTGAGGGTGTGCATAAACAGCCAGGGCCCCCTCTTTCAACTGTATTCCTTTAAATTCACTTCAGAACATGGAGGAGTGTCTGAAGAAAGTGAAGTCAGACTCTCCAGAATCAGAGCCGGATGGGGCTTCTGGAGATGGGTCCCTGGATAATTGGACCCAGGTGCCAAGGAGATGGGCCCCAGGGCTTTCAAGGTAAAGTCAAGCCTACTTTGCTTCTGATCACAAACAGCATGTGCCCTTCACTTGTCAGAATTCTCTGAGCCTCAGATCTGACAGTAATCTCCAATGTTTCCCTTCAAGCTGAATTACCTCTCCTCTCCCTGCTGTTTCCCACAACCAGTTCCCATGGCTTTTTTCCCCCTGCTGCTGAGGGGCTAGAGCTTCAATTCCTTTTCCTGACCCTGGAATCAATCAGATGAATCTCTAACTTACAAAACCTAGTATCAAGGATTCTTTAGGTAGAGCACCGAGTGGCAGAGATGGCATTCTGCAGCTTTCCCTGTGGCACCATGGTGATCAACTACCTGGCTAACTTGTTGACCTCCTTTGCAGAGATTGCTGAGCTCCTGGCACAGTACCTAGCTTGCCAGAGATCATAAAAATCACAAGAACTCGTTTATCACAGCTAGCACTTGACATTCACAAGTTAAGCACTTGCCATTTTGACAATTTTTGACCAACCTTCAGGACCCATGAAATAGCTTTCATTTTCTTGAGGCCCAAATTTGAAAATCATATTTGTTGGGCTAATCTGTGGGGACCAGTGATTGAACTGAATCAACTGTTCAACATCCAGATTTCCAAGCAACTCTGTATTTTCTTATATGAAATGGGCAGTAGCTCTTTCATTAGGGGAAAGGGACTCTTTAACATTTTCTCCCTTTACCTACCATAATTTGTGGGGGAAATTATATGCAATAGAGATATGTACAAAAGTGAAAATAAACGAGGGAACGTCTCTCTTTTCATGGGTTTGTTACAGTCCTTGCTTCTAACTCTTCCCCTAGGCTTCAAAGATACAGCAAGATAAAAAATAAATTTCATGTCTTCAGGTAGACAGGGTTTGTTTAGCATCTTTAACCCTGTCAGGGGATCAGTAAAGGGGATTTCATGAATGTCCACTTCAAGACTTTAGCCACAGAGATGGGCAAACCTTTGACATGCCCTCAGAACTGTGTCCACAGGATCGCCCTTTCTACCACCTAGGGCAGGAAGCCCCTGCTGCTGCCTGATCCAGGGTCAATGGTAAGCAGTGTGGGCCAGGCCTCTAAGGACCCTACCCCTCCTTCCCCTCACCCTACGCCCACATGGGGGTGGTTACTGCAGGGCCTCCTCCCCTGTGGAGAGTTAATTGGAAATGTTACACTCCAAGAGGAAAACTAGAGTCATGGAAAAGGCATCTGCATGTGACCAAAGCCTTAACTGGAAACAGGCTTTCTCTTCTCCCAGTCTGGGAAACCAGAGAGAAGCAGCCAGGGAGAGAGTAAGCACGCATGCTCATCTGGGGATGAGGATGTAATGTGTGTGTGTATGTGTGCGTAGGTGTGCATGGGTGTGTGTGTGCATGAGGAATATAAAGGCATTTCAGAGGTTTGGGTGGAATGGGGGGGTTGGTATGTGGAATGAGGAAAGAGGCAGGCTGTGGTGGGTGTCTTAAGTATAGCACCGGGGTTGCGAGACTTGTTCCCCTTCTACTTTTGGGGATGGGGTAGGGTGAGGAGTGGTGTGAAGGAAGTACGATTTCCTCAGAGGGCAACTGGGAATTAATCTGGTGGCCTTTGAGGTGCCCGGAGCTTTATTAATTAATTAATAATATGTATATATATTAAATACAACTCTCTATATAGCTATATACCCTGTATTTAGATTTCTACATATCTCTATATTTCTACATCTATTTATTTAGTACTACTTTGGTAGTACCTCCTACTTTTTTCCTGAACTCATTCTTATCCAGATAAGTCTATCCCTTCCCATGACCCCCTCCCCATGCCTCTCTTGGTTGGCCTTGTATTAACCCCTGCCGCATGACTTTATTTTTATAAGTAACTATTTTTCTACAAACTTATGGGGACTGTAAGTCCAAATATTGACAATGGAGACTCCTGCCCTGGCATGTCACTGGGTCCAGTCTATTATTTTCAAACACATTAATTCATTCTGTCAACTTTTACCGAGCCCATTCTGGGCCAGAAATGGTGTCGGGTACAGGAAATGAATACACTAGGGTGAGACAAATAAATGGGCAATTGAGACACAAGGTGCTAAGTGCTTGACAGAAAGAATTATGGAATCCCATAAGAAAGGCAGCTGACCCGGACTTGAGTAGGTGAAAGCTTCTTGGAGATGACATTTGAACTGATTCTTGAACCATTAGTGAGCATTGCAGGCAAAGAGGAGGATGAGGGGAGCTTAAAGACAGAAGACTGGCTTTGCATTCCAGTGCCACTTCTTCCAAGCAGGCGGACCCTTGGTTTGGTCATCTATAAAATGTCTCTAGTAATACCACCTTCACTGGGTGATTATGCAATTATAAAATAACATAAACTACAATGTGCTATGTATAGTTTAGCCCTCTGCTTCCTCGGTTCCTGTGGCCTTCTTCTACCTGCTCTCCTTCGTCAGCACCCATTGAAGTGACCACGCTGTGGACCCTGAGCACTCAGCTATGCGACCTCTAAGATCCCAAGCCATGAAAGTGCCCGCAGTGCTTTATCCCTCACCTTCCCAGCTAGCTCTACTACTAATGCCGAACAGGCGCTGTATCCCCTTTGTGACCTCTTCTTCTTGACCTTCCTCCTCTCTCCCAGTCCATCTGCTCCTGTGACCTTATTTGCCTTCCCTCCCACATAGGCCCCCAATAAGTGGTTCTTTCCCCACCGCCTTGACTCTCAGCTTCCACTAGCTGTTTCCCCAGCCTGCGCTCCATTGCACTGTCTTTTCTGCAGATTCTTGCTCTCCATGTTTGAGCATTCTGGAGAAAGCTCAAGCTGCTTAGTTCCATTACCCTTGGATGCTTTCTAATCACCACTAAGTCCCCTTTTTATTTATCTCTATTGAACTAAGTCAATGTATGTAAGGGGCCTAGCACAATGTTTAGAACGTAGTAGGAATTCAGTATGAGTACCTCCCTTATCTCCTCCCCTATCCGATTTCTCATACATTCCTAAGAGTGACTAGTCCAAAACTTTTTCAGTCTTCCCACACCTCTGTTTTCCTTCAGCTCTGAGCTTTTGTCATCCAGCACAAGTTCTTGCACTTTCCTAATTCTCAGTTTATACATAGTGATTAAGAGCACATGCCCTCAATCAGCCAATCCTATCTAACTGGATGATAAGGACAAGCCTCTGTTCCCATGTCTGTAAAGTGGAAAAGATAATAGAAATGATCAAAAGCCCCCATGCCAGAGGGCTGTACAGAGGAATAAATGAAATAATAAATGTAAATGATTAGTATAGGAACTTTTACTCAATAAATATTAGTTGCTATGATGGTCATGATAATTTTGATGCATTTTCAAGCCTTTTATCATCTCTCCTGTCTCAGAGAACAAACTCATTGCCAAGAACAAACTCATGCTTCAGATTCTATCCTCTCCAGATCCTTAAAAGATCATCCTCTACAATGATCTTTCTTGATTTTTCAGTCTCTTCCTCTCTATTGGCTTTTACTTCCTAGTCTATAAACATGTCAAGTCTTCCATATTCTTAAAATAAATTAAAACAAAATAAAAATTTGGTCTCAGCCTTGCTATTGCCTAGATCTTTCTATATCTATTCCTTAATTCACTGTCAAACTTATCCAAATGGTATTTATAAATACAGTATTTATTTCTTTTCATACCCTCCCCCACTCACCCTTAAAGCTCTTGAAATCTGGCTTCCACCATCGGCAGTCAACAAACTATAAATAACTTTTCTAGAGATCATTGATCTTTCCTCAACTTTTATCCTTCTCAAATTGTCTCTGCAGCAGCCTTTGATGTTGGCCACTCCTGTTTTTAAGGGATTCTTAGTCACTCCTGTTTTTTAGGGATTCTCCTCTTTTGGTGGCTGGCCCTATTCTCCCCTGACTGAGCTCCCTCCCCTCTGACCACTCCTTTCTCTCTCCTTCTCTGACTCTTCCTCCTCCACATATTTGAAGGTGTGTATTTCTAAGGATCTAACTTCTACCCTCTCCTTTTCTTGCTTTACATGGTCTCCTTGGACAAACTCATCTGCTTCCTGTTAAAGTCATGAGAGCAAGACTGGCCTATGCCTGGACTTCTGAAAGACTCTTTGTTTCCCCTTAATCCAGCAACTTGCCAGGTCTCTTTAATCCCCAATAAGATGCATTAAAGAAGATACGTATGTTTTGTTGCCACAATATGTACTTTTAATAACTGCACATTTACTCTGTACAGGTAATATTGGGTGAAAATCACCTCTGGGCAATGACCTCAAACATTGGCCTAAGACCTTACCTTCGCTTCCCTTGCAAGGAAGCTGGGACATCAATCTCCCCTTTTCAGAGCCTCTACGGTCTGTTGAGCCCTGGCCTCTCCAAATTCAGGCAGCTGAGCACCCAGCCCCACCTTCTGAAGTCCTGCCCAGTGTTCTGGCTTTAGTGAAACTTGCCAGGACTGCTGGACAGCTCTTAAGGCCACCCTGTAGGGAGGAGGGCTACACTAGGCTCAGTGTTGGTGGGAAAAAGCAGCTCTTGTGAGCAGCTGGGATCAAGGTGGACTCGCCAGATGGAATCCCTGGCTTTTTCTTTTTCTTGGGCCCTGCCAAGCAATCATCTGAAAGAGCAACTATGGAGTGCAGGAAGAATGGGGAGGATAGGCCGAGGGCTAGGGGAGAAAGGTCTCAAGCACAAAATGTGTTTAAATGCCTTAACAGCTTTTCTTTGCCTGGAGAAGTGGTTATTCCTAATAAGGACGCAGCAGTTCCTGTTTACAAATACTCCAGACTTCCCTTGCAGCACAACCCGTTGCGAAACACATGCCAACATCCAAGGCTTTCCTGGCTAGAGGCTCCTCTGACTTTATAGCTGGTTAGGTCTACAACCGTGCTGAATTCTGGCCTCTGCTCACTTAGAGAATAGGTATATTCTCTCCTTGCCTCTTAAACTAGGATCTCCATGAGTGGGAAAGCACCTGTGAGCAGAAATGCCCTCTTTCCTTTCCTCTGTGCCAACCTGCATGGCTCCCATTTGGGCCTAAGCACATGAGCAGGGAATACCCACAACCTGGCTGGCATGATCACTAGCAATTGTTCAGATATCAGATCACCAAACACTTGAGTTCTTTGAAACACCGAGTAGATAATTCCGGAGAGACTGCCTTCAATTCAAGTCTTGCTTTCCCCTGCTATGAGTCCTGTGAGAGAGGTTTCCTGTCATGCCTTAGGAGGTAGGGTCAGAACAGAGGGCAAGAGATCCCATGATATAGAAGGGAGAGGAAAATTTCCCTTCTTTAGGCAATTTGGGGATAACCTGGGTCTTTCTGAACATTCAACAAATATTTATAAAGGAACTTTCGGTATAAAATAGTGCTTTTCCAAGACTGACGTTTCCTTAAGATTTTTAAAGAACAAGATTCTTGACTCCTAGTTTTTCCTGTCCCCTTCTTCTTACTCTCTCTTTACTCTCCTTCATGAAAATGAACTACCTCCTACCCTAAGGACTGGGACCATTTAAAAATACTTTCGATTGCAAAGAAGGAATAAGCATTTATTACAGTATTCCTATCGCGATTGAGGCTTGGGCTCTGGAGTCAGCCTGGCCTAGGGACATCAGCTCTGCAGATAATTAGTTTTGGGATTTTGGGCAAGGGATGAAATTCCTTTAATCTCCAGTGTAGAGATTTACTGCATGGAGGGGTGGTGAGGAGTAAATGAGGTAATGCAAGTAAAGCATTTAGCGTTGGCATTACAATAATCAATAAATGATGAATATTGTTATTTTGAATAAAATCATTGTCTCATCTAATCAGAACTCATGTAAGAACCTCATCCATATGGAACTCAGACAAAAACTATAAAATAAGCCGGAATAAAAAAGGTCTCTGAGCAGCTATAATTAGTGTCTGTGGGCTAAAACACAAATGCTTGACTTGCATTCAAGATGCTCATTTCGAGTTTATTTAATATTTTATATATGGCAATATCAAGTTCACAGCAGAAGAGGTGCATTGAATTAAACAGGGAAGCACATCAAGAGCATTAAAGTGAGTAATGAATTTGGATGATAAGTAAACAGAAATAGAAAAAAAGACATAAGAATTATAACCAAATGCTGTTCAGGGGATTTAAAATAGGATGAGTTATAATTTATTGAGCACCCCCTGGATGATGGATACTCTATTCGGTGAACTGGGCATATTTAATTTCATCCTCATAGCAAACCTTGGCACATGGAGGCCCGTAGAGTATAAGGAATTTGTCATAAAGCTAGGAAGGGACAAAGCAGGGATCCAACCTCAGAGTCTGCCTGGATTTAGAGTCTCCACATTTATACTGTTCTACCCTCTCTCCCATATCACTTTGCAAATCGCTAAAGGTCCTGAGTCTTTTTTCTTTCCTCCCTCCCTCCCTTCCTTTTTCTGTCTTTCTTTCCCTCCTTTCCTTCCTTTTTTCTTCCATATATCTACTTTGTGACTAAAGCAGCATCCCTTTTCTCAGAGTTATTTTTTTAACTTCTTATTTTGAAATCATTTTAGACTCACAGTAGCTGCAAAGTACAGAGAGTTCCCAGGGACCCCTTGCCTAGCTTCCCTTAATGCTACCATTGCATGTAAGTGTAGCCCATTACCAAAACCAGGAAACTGACATTGGTACATTACTATTAACTGGACTACAGATTCATTTAGTCCTAAGATTTCACCAGTGTTCACATGCACTCGTTTCTCATGGGGCTTACAGTCTAGTATTTCTCTGTATAACAGCATAGTTTGTAATTGGCATTCCTGAAGTGAAATTAAGTTCACAGTAAAGAAGTTAAGAAAATGCATATACCTTTGAGAACAATTACATGAAAAATAATGGAAATAAACAAAAAATTGACACTTAAAAGAGAAAACTCTTTGCCATCTGGAACACGCAGCTTCTTAAAACAATGAATTTTCCAAAGCATCCTGCACATCTGTACAAATCCAGAGATAATATTCTGTGATTACCCTTCAGAATATGATGGAATTGGCCAAGTCCTTAGTGATATAAAATCTGATAATCAAGGTGCCCATGCTTAACTGTGGAGAGGTTTTCCCACCGCATTGCTCTCAGTCTCCAGAACACATCAGGATGCCATATTACACAGCGTGGGTTGAATATTTGTAAGTTTGGCTGTGTTCTCAATTCCCTCCATGTGTTATGGAAATTAAGTGCTGGAGTCAGGCATCTCTGAATACAGTTTTCCATGTGTAAATTCACCACTACCCACTGAAACACACACATCTGATTTGGTTTATTGGGGTGTGAGATTACTCTTTTCTTTCACTTTGAAAACATTTACATTGATCAGAAGTGAAACAGAGCAGTGTGCTGGTTCTAATTTAGGCATCCTCAGGCCAAGAGAACCAACTGTTTCTTCCCGTCTCTCTACCCCAGTCAAGAGTGCAACCCCTTCTCATGTTCTCTATTCTTCTCCACCCCGTTTTGCTGCCGGTGTACAGACTTACTAATCGGCCATTATTTTTCCTCCTGAAATTTCCAAAGAAAGCCCCCCTACCCCCTCCCTTTCACAGGGTTGTCCCACGGACTCTGCAGGTGGGTCCCAAGCTGACCCTGGAATCTTCAGCCTCAACGGCGTTTCTCCCTTTGTAATACTCATCTCAGATATTTATCCCCAAGTATCACCACCGTCCTCAGGGACACTGAGACTGGAAACTTCGGTGCCATCCTAGATGCTGCCTCCCCCCTGCCCTTCACAGCTGCTCTGGGCTGAGTCCTGGCCAGCTCTTCCTCATGTCTCATCTCCCTCTGTCCTGTCATTTCCATTTGTACTCCCTTGAATCCTGAGTAGGCAGGAAGGGGGCTGGCCCTCTCCTTTGCCAGGCTGTGACTTCTCTGAGGGTGGGATCGCGGCGCATCCACCACTGTGGCTCCAAGATGGCTGTGCACGCCTGGCAGATGGCAGGCCCTGGGCAAACGCCGGCTGAGTGTGGATTTGCATGCTGACTAGCACTCCCAGAGGACTTGCTCCCTAGGTAGGGCCCTGCTCCTTGTAGGCTGAGCTCCAAGGTCTCAGAGAGGCAGGACAATGTGGAGGCAGACCAGGCAAGGAGAGTGCCAGCCTCCTTATGCCTCTGCTGCTCGCCTCTTGTTTAGGCCACTGCTGCCTGCTCTGCTTCTGTCTTCTGGTCTCCTGTTACCCTGATCTTCCATGTGCCCCCATTGGAACCTATTGTGTGGTGGTCCTGGTTCCATATTTCCTCTTCCCCATTCTTAGCTACACGCAGCCACTCCTCATCAGCAAACCTGCATGGAATTTCTTATTTGTGTTGGGTACACTGTTGTATTTCCCTCCACCAGAATTTCTTACATTCTCTATTATTCAACTTACCTTGGCCTCATTGTGTTTATACAGGACATTTATATGCAAATATAACGCAGGTATGCATGTGTGTGTGTGTGTGTGCACTTTAACATTGCTTCAAACCGTACCCACCCCATTTCACTGTTTCAAATGTAAGTGAACCAGAATTCAGAGACCTAAGCTATGGTTCCTAGTTTTCAGGGCCAGTTTCTGGTAGTGCCTTTACAGACTCCACACTCCCTGCCTCAGGCCCCACCCTAAGATTAATCAGATCATTGCAGGCCTACCCCCTAGAACTACATCTTTGAGCTGCATTCTGGAGGATTGTCTTTGCCAAGTACTACTTTAGAACTTCAGAAGTTTTCTCTAACACCCGGGATTTACATTTTATCTGCTAAAGAAGATAATCAGCCACAGCCACAGCATTTTCCAGGAATACACATTGAACATGAATCTGGGGTATTTGTTGTAAAACATGCTTGGGAATCTCTGGACTGATTACACTTTTGTCACTGTTGGGTACTGAAAGATTCAAATTAAGGGGGGCAGCCCAAGTCCACAAGCCTGGGACCACTATCTATGATTCACAGAAGAGAAGAGAGGTGTAAGTGTGATCTATATGAGCTCTGAATTGCACTAGCCTGTAAAATTAGAACTTTGCAAAGGCCCTCAGATTTTTTTATGTAAAAGGCAGTGTTTTTGGAAAAAAACACAACTTCCTGTTTTTTGTTTTTTTGTGTTTTTTTTTTCCCTTTTTGAAAGCAAGGTTTAAATATCAAACAGGTCTTGCAAAACATATTTTGATGATTTAAGGGTAAGTAAATCAAAAGCATATGGATTAAATGCTCCTCAAAATACATGTGTTTTGAGATTATGGGGGAAGGTACTTGATAAAAAGCACATTTAGCCCAAATGTTTGAGAAACAGTTGGGGCATTTGATGAATTCCAAAAAGATCAGGTTGTCCTATCAATGGCTCTATGGCAGAAAGCTGTCAGCCAGTTTTCTACATACTTCCAAGAGAAATGACCTACCTAATCCTGAAAAAGATCAGCAGCCCCCTACTCTAGCATGCAAAACGCAGCAATGTGCGCCATCATTTGCACTTGAGAAAATAAGAGTGAGGTAACCCTTGGAGTGGCCTGACTGATAACTACTTGGGGAGCCTCACAATATTACATCTCTTGATTTCATACACACATACCATCTCAGCCTTCCCACCCCTCAAACATGATAGGTGGTATTAAAGGTCTCCCACTGGGGCCTGTAAAACCTTGGCTTTTCTCCAAGCCCAAATTCATCCATCCCCTGGGCATTTTTATTGAGGTCTAAATAGAAGTTGTCATTACCCTGGGGTCTCTCAATCAATCAAATGACATTAAATGCCTAACAGAGCCAGGCACTACTGACCCTGGGGGTGAGGGTAGGTGGGCAGGAGGACATATAAACTTAGAAACTCAGGAGACAGGGTCCCAGACTAAGCAGCTAATGGTCTGGCTGAGGGGCTAAAACATGCCTCCAAGCAGGTACAGATAACAAATGCTGTGAGTACTAAGGAGGGGGCACCTCCATGTTCTCTGGAAGAGAAAGGGCCTTTGACAGGTCTCAACAATGGAGCTGGTTCACTCATTCATTCACTCATGAGGTATTAACTGAGAACCTACTATGTGCAATACATTGGGCTAGTGCTAGGGATGCAGAAGTGAACCTGACAGGCCTGGTCCTTGCCCTTGGGCAGATTGCATTTGAGTGGAGATGATAGGCATCAAGCAGCTAATTATATCATTTTTCTTAATTATGATTGTTGTGGGTGCTAAAAAGGAGAAGGACTGGGCACCGGTTGAATTGTACTTGGCCTTTAGTTAAGATATGGTCTGTGGACCAGCTAATTATAAATGCAGAATCTCAATTCCCTCCCCAGTCCTAGTGAATCAGAATCTGCATTTTTAACTCAATGCCAGGTGATTCCTACATATGTTAAGTTTCTAGAAGTAGTGCAAAGATGACAAGTATGCATGCAGCAAGAGAGCTGAGGATGGCTGGATCACACATCCCAGGATGCTGGGATATTTGGGTTAAATGTAACAGACACACCTTTCCCTCCATGGTATTTACACACCTGAATTGAGTGTGGGAGAGCCTGTACATTTTGCACAGATAGTGAAGGATATCCAAGATCAGATCACAGACCACTCAACTTTGCATCTCATGGGGACCTCTTTGTCTATTTGTATCTTTTTTCCAGTTATATATCTTGGGTCAGGATCCTTTCATATTCCAAAATAGGAGATTTATTCTGTTTGGCATCAATATTTCACCCCCTTGCTTCCCTCCCTCCTCTCCCAGTGCTTGCTAATGCTTTCCAGATGAGGTGCGAGCAGCTGCTAATTGTACCCGGATCAGTCTTGATTTGTGTTTCAGTCAGCAAGGCACCTCACTAATGGGTCTGAAACTTGGCAGCGGGCCTGGGACCTGTGTCAAAGGAAACAGATCCAAAGGGGAAAGGCACATAGAGGGAAGGAGACAGGGAGTCATAGAAAAAGTTGGGAGGATGAAAGGAAGGGGAGGGAATCAAAGGGACAGGGGAGAATTAGAGAGGTTTTTGAGGGAAAATCAGTAGAGAAGCAGATCTGGGAATGCAGGCGATGTGGGGGAGAGAGTAAAGAGGCAAACAAATAGTGGGGAGGGGGCAACAGGGAAAGGACCGATTGCATCTGTATCTGTGAGAGAAGGCAAGGTGATCAGACTGTAATTTGTAATGTGATCCTGAACCAGGATAATGTCAGTGGTTGCTGGGGAGGGGGTGTCAGGCAGGGCGCCCCTTCCTTTCTGCAGGCAGAAATCTGATGCCTCTCTCTCTCTCTCTGGACCTCCGTTTTCCAAAGAGAGCATTCAACTCTGACAGCAGCCAGCAAATGAAGGCTTAAGTTCCCAGCCTGACAGGGTGGAGGAGCTCAGCACACCTTGGCTTTCTGAGCTGGGGCCCCAGGCAGGGCCTCCACTGGCTTGAGCTCCTGGAGCCAGCTTTCCTGGAAAGGGGCTTATTAGGGGGAGCTGAGAACTGAGGCCTGAGGGCTTTCTGAGTTGGATACATTTATTGCAAATAATAAAAAAATTTTAAAAATTAAAAACCCTCTGTAATAGGCAGGAAATCCCTTACCAATATGAATTCCAAATTATTTGAGTATATGCGGGGAGAACCCACATGTACATGCAAATTTGCACTTGGAAGCGGAGAGTGAGAGGAGAAGGGAAGAGGAACACGGATGAGACCAGGGTCACCAGCTCAGCGGAAGGCTGAGCGTTGCTTAGGGCATCAGCACAGCAGCGGCACGCCCACCCCTGCCTCCAGTGAGAAACAAGTAAACAAGCCTTCTGGAGGGGATTAATATTTTTTAAGAAGCATTGGAATCATCATCACTGTGAAAAATCTGAAGAAAATACTTGGTCTCCCACAAGCCTGCTTTATAGGGAGGTACTGCTTTTATTCTGATGCACATTTGGAGGGATGCTATAGTCTAATGCTTCTGTCTTAAGATGGCCCTGAGAGGGAAAGAGAGCATTGGACGTTTTGAAGAAAGAAGGAATAAGAGCAGTTGAAAGAGGACAGGAAAAGGAAAGAGAGTCAGTCATCTACATGGTAGGATATGAGTGAGCAGGGACGGCCTGCTGGAGAAAGAGGACCAGAAGTGGGAGAGACATAAGTTTATAATGTTTCACCTTGGAGAGAAAAAAAAAACCTCATATGTAAAAAGAGAGAAATGGAGAATAGGGCAATTCTTTTGAGTGTTGCCAGATAGGATGGAAAAGAAATTATGATGAACTAAAAGAGACTTAAAAAATGAGCAAACAAAAACAATGTAAATTTCAATTCTTTCTCTAACTCTCTCTTTTATTTATGGTAAGATGAGTTCTTGAAACCACCAAGCTCCATAGATCTGGGGCCTGGAGGCCGTGGCTGGGAGTTAATGCACGGATAGATACTTCCTCTCTATAAAGTGGAACTTTGTTTGTAAACAGAGTCGTTGCTCGCCAATGGCTCACGGCCCTGTGGTCTCTGTCCTGGGACGTGATGAAGCAGAGGCTGGATGAGCTCCTGTCAGAGATACAAAAAAGAGAGAAAACTCTTTTCTGTAAAGTGTTCTGTAGAGTTCTGTGGAGAGTGGGCAATTGAGCAGGACCATTTCTGAAATTTTGTTCAATGCTTGAGCCTATGTGTAAATGTTTCTAAGCCATGTGCAGGTGTCTAACAGAAGGGGGGTTGGCCAGTGGGTCAGGTGATCAGTCTATGACTGTTTATTACACTTAGGTCCTCTATTTCAGAAAATAGGATTTCTTGGAGGGAAATGCAAGGCCCTGTCTTGTGGGGCTTGGATAGATGGGAGGGCGAAGGCTGAGATGGAAACTTTCGGAACTTATGTCCAGGGGATTGGGTTGTAAGGGTTTAAAAATATATTTTTTAAATTAGAAAATAAACCTGAAAGAAAGGTAAAAATAAAACTCATCCATCATCCCATCAGTTTGATGGATACCCTTTCAGTCCTTTTCTATGTATGTCACCTATAATTAAAACGCACATACGCACACATATATTCAGGATCATACTGAACATACTACTTCATTTGAACATCTTTCCATGTCATTAAACCATCTTGGACAACATTAAAATGACTTGTGTGTATGTGTGTGTGTGTCCAAGAACTTTATAATAAAAAAAAATTACCAGAGTCAATGAACAACAGCAGAAAAAAACCCCCTTGAATTTTCTAAGGCTCCAAGGAAGGACAGCTGTGAAAGAAATCAGGTTTTGGCACCTGGGAATCTTCCTGGGCGTATGTCTGCTAATGCATTTGAATCTTATGAAAAGGTGTGGGATTCTCCAGATGGAACCTTTAAACTCTACAAAATGAGCTCATTCTTTAATTATATGGGAACTTGGGGAGATATTTCACTTCCTAAGTAATAAAGAAGTTTGGGAAGGCCTGCTGCTCTTCATCCCAGGTGGAAGAAAATGGGCATAGAGTTGTCCTTCTGGACCCTATTAAGCCGAGGCCTGGTTTATTGAGATGCTGAGAGGAAGGAATTCAGGGGCTAGGAGGCAGGAGCTGTTTCCTGAATATCACACTAACAGTCACTTTCTGGGTGCATATGCTGCAACTCATGCAGGGGGCCCAAGACAGCCCTTCCCACAAGGTTCCTCCTCACTTGTATTTACCATCCAGATGATCAAGGCTTTGCTCCCGTGGCCTGAGACCTGCAGCCTTTGCTGGTTTAGGTCTTTTTCCCCTCTCCGGGTCCTTTTGCAGCACAGCCACTGTGCAATTGGGGGTTGAAAGGGTACCTCCCTGTACTGGGGACTTGGGAGGCACAACCTCTTTACAGGGTAGGAGGTAAGTGCTTCCCTGGAGGATCACGCCTACATAATGGCACAAGGTCTTCCAGGCCCTCCAGGGTCCTGATGCATCTGCCATCCTCGGAATAAATTCCTAAATCCTTACCGTGTCTACGAAGCCCTAGGTGATGTGCACCTGCAACCCTTGCCACCGAGCCCTCTGATGTCACCCTCACTCCCTTGTCTCCAGTCTCAGAGGCCTCCTTGCTGCCTTTCGCACACCTCTGCCTCGGGGTTCACTGTTTGCTGCCTTTGCCCTGAATGCCCTTCCCTTGCTTTGCTCAGTCTCTGCTCAGATGTCACAGTATTTCCACCAAGGCATTCTCTGACCACCCTATCTAAAGCAGCGACCTCCCTCCATCACTCACATGGCTCTCTCCCCTTCCCTGGCTTTATTGGCACTTACCACCAGTTTTGCATATAGACCTATGTCCATGTTTATATCCGTATTATCTCTTATCTTCTATATGAATATACATGTGTGGTTTATCATGTGTCTCCCTCATCCTAGAATATAAGCCCCATGAGAGTATGAATTTTGATTTGGTCACTGCTCTATCTCCAGCACTGCAAACAGTATCTGGCACATGAGATTCAATGAACAGTGGCTGAATGAATGAATGGCCACTCTTTCCTTTCTTGCTGGATTGATACCTTTCAGTCCACAACATAGAGCCATCCTTCTCATTGCTCTTGGTCTCTTTTTATGTTTAAGCCCCAAGTTGCCATGATGGTTTCAGTTAGAAAACATGGACCTCAAACCTCTTGAATCCTGACTTGGGGATTATCAGGGGGGCCTACCTGTAGAATTCCCCTGAATATTGCTTTCTCTCCATTTGGACACAGCACCCTGCTCAGCTCTCCTGTGCTTCCTGATTCAAATGAATATCCTCTTCTCTCTATCCAATCAGAAAAAGATGGGATTCTCTTAACACATATCTCACCTGTGTGGCAACTGACATCCCAGATGTTAAATGACCTTACTACATGTCGAGTTAGTGACTGGCCAGGCAACAGTAGAAGCACACCTCCAGGCCTCTGTCATCCTAAACTGTTATCATGACTATAAACAACCTCCTCTATTCCTCAGTCCCCATTTCTGACTCTATCTCAAGAGTCTATGTTGATGATGCCGTCCATGACGCAGCATCCAAATCTCCTAATTCCAATCCCTATAGCTGCCTGTGGCTCTTTTCTGCTGTGCCCCAGGCAGCTGGACGATTCATTCTCCTACAGCTCAAGCCTGGGAGCACCTCATGATTGAGGCTAATACCCTCCAAGTAATCCCACAACGTATGCCCAAATGGCAGCTGAGCTTCCGGCCATCCCTCTCAATTTAGACCCCTGTGTGGGCAGGACACTTTCAAGATTAAAGGATGAGAAAATTGAAGGACAAATCCTGAAAAGCATAGATGGTGCTCTTAGAAGAAAGTCAAGATGCTCTTGAGCAAAGTTGGGGTCCACAAGTGTCCAGTTTCTCTGCTCTTCTGAGGTGGTAAGGACAATGGGAGAGGGAACTGTTGCTCCTGAAAACTCTGATGCTGACATCTTGTATTCCGGCCTGATGGGCCTGTAGGAGGGTAGCTTTCCCTACTTCAGGTGCCCCTCTGGGACTTTGGCCTCATCTGAAGGAGGGAGTGGGGCCAATGAAGCTGGGATGCTGTGACTGGGGAAGACGGGGGGATGGAGGAGACAGGATGACTCCAGCTTGTTACAATTGCCTTATTGCACCTATGCTTATGCTTGGCTCACTCTCTAGTTCTGCTCAAACAAGGAACATGCATGCTGACTGATTGCTTCACCCCACTCGCCCCCTTGTTTTGGAGAGGTGTTGTTTTTTTCATAAAGATTTATTTTTATTTTATTTATTTCCTCCCTCCTTGTTGCCTGCACTCACTGTCTCTTCTCTGTGTCTGCTTGTCTTCTTTTCTCTTCTTCTCTGTAGTAGGCATTCAATCGCTTGAGCCACCTCAGCTCCCTGGTTTGTTGTGTCTCTCACTGTCTCTCCTCTGTGTCTCTTTTTTGTTGTGTCATCTTGTTGTCTCAGCCTGTGGCGTGGGTCAGCTTGCCTTCACCAGGAGGCCCCAGGAACTGAACCCAGGCCCCTCCATATGGTAAATGGGAGCCCAATCTCTTGAGCCACATCTGCTTCCCTGGGGGAGTGTTTTTAAAACTGTAATAAGTTTCATAAACCTCCTATGGCAGAATCTTTATCTTTGAGGATGAACAATAACAACAACACTATGTAGGCAGGCAGCATCTAGATGTCCAGCAGAAAAAAGATGTCACTGAGATAAGAGATGAAGGAATTAAAATGCTTATGCTTATGTGCCATTGTGTCATTGAAGCATTTTAGCATCCTTATTTTACATATATTAGTCTGTGGAGCTTTGGGCATCATCATTTGCCTCACTTTCTTGAATACAAGTAGATGGATGGATGATAGAATAAGTCCTAGCACTCCAGCTCAGCAACACAACCAGAAGAGCAGAGGGTTTGAATCCAGATATCTTCACCTCCCGCACATGCCCATCAACTTTGCTTCCTAGATCACTCTTTTTTTTTTTTTTTAAAAGATTTGTTTTTATTTATTTAATTCCCCTCCCCTCCCCCGGTTGTCTGTTTTCTGTGTCTTTTTGCTGCGTCTTGTTTCTTTGTCCGCTTCTGTTGTCCTAGATCACCCTTTAACTTTCACCATTATGTAAGAAAAACCTTGTTGATTGACATTCAATATAATTTATGATTAAGAAGGTAATTAAGAATTCCTCTCCCCCAGAGGGCCTTTCTAAGTCTGGAACAAAGCCTATTAATCAGTAATTTTAAAAAATATTAAATTTGACTACACATAAACTAAACTTCTCTGCAAGGTAAAAATCCTTGATAATGAGAGTCAAATGATGAATGACACACTGGAAAAAATGCACATCTTATATCACAGACAAAGGATTAATTCCTCTAATAAATAATGAACTTTGAAAAAAAAAAAACTACCAGCCCATTAGAAGAAAGGGTAAAGCATATTAATAGACATTTAATAGAAAAGCCATGAAATGTATGACAGATGAGCAGCCTCATTCATAAGAAAAAAGATACAAATAAAAAATGTGAGATCATTTTTCACTTCTCAAATTGATAAACTCCCAACTTTAATAAACTGAGTTGGTGAGAGCATAGACAAAAAGGCACCCCATCCATAGTGAGTGGGAGTATAAATTGGTATATTTTTATGAGGGGAAATTTGGCAACATTTATAATAATCACAAAGGCACATAACATTTGACTCCCTTCTAGGAATTTTTTCTACAGATATACTTTCATCTGTGAAATGACACAGGGACAATGCTATGCCTTACAACATTGTTTTAAATAATGAAAGACCGGAAACAACTTAAATATCCATAAATAGGGGACTGGTGAAATAAATTGATACATGTTGTGTTAGTCAGCCAAAGGGGTGCTGATGCAGAATACCAGAAATGGGTTGGTTTTTATAAAGGGTATTTATTTGGGGTAGGAACTTAGAGATACCAGGCCATAAAGCATAAGTTACTTCCCTCACCAAAGTCTATTTGGAGCAAGATGGCTGCCGACATCTGTGAGGGTTCAGGCTTCCTGGGTTCCTATGTTCCTGGGGCTTGCTTTTCTCTGGGTTCAAGCTTCCTTTCTTCCTGGGGCTGGCTTCTCTTTCCTCTGTGAGCTGACTTCCCAGGGCTCCAGCTTAAGTCTTTAGCATCAAACTCCATTATCAGAAAAGCTTGCATCAAAAGCTCCAACTCTGTCCTTTGCCTGGCCTTTTATCTGTGAGTCCCCACCCACCAAGGCATGGGGAGTCAATGCCCTAATCATAACTCAGTCATGCCCAGGTACACATCGGATTACAAGCATAATCCAATATTTCTTTTTGAAATTCATCAATAATATTAAATTGCTACACATGTATACAAGGAATCATTTTTCAGCTTAAAAAGTAACAAGAATGTTTTTTATGTACTGACATGGAAAGATTTCCAACATGTATTAAGTGAATGAAAGCAAGAGGTCTAGAGTATGCCATCTTTTTGTGGAACAAAGAGGGGGTGATAAGTATATGTCTTTACTTGTACATGCATAACATAGTTGTGAAAAGACGTGTGAGAAACATAATGTTAGTTCTAAGGAGTAAGGGTTGGGGGTCTGAGAGACAGGGATGTGAGGGAAATATTTCATATATATCCTTCCAAACTCCCTATATTTTGAACCATGGGAATATATTACCTATTTGAAAAAAAATGCAAACAAGTAATTTTAGATTTTGTTAATCAATTAATCCAATCTACTTCAAAAATTAAAATCTTGGATAGAAAACTTCAATAAAAGCAGCCAATAACCTTCTAAAAAATGCCTTATTTTTAATTCATAGTTGGGTAAGTAAGCAAGAAATGGAGAGAATGGAAAAGGAAGAAGAATGCTATCCAGGAGACTGAAGAGGGATATGATGGGGAATGAGGCAAATGGTGGAGAGGGAAAGAGGAACAGATGCCGAGGAAGACAGAATCATGAAAATTAGGGAGATTGGTCAAGCAAGAGTTACCGAGGTAAGTGCCGCAGTTACTTAAACACTGCTAAAAAACACTGCTACTGAATTTACTTCAGACCAAACAGTTCTCTGTTACTACTCTTCTTTGAGATTATTTGAGTTTATTTTTTCATGGACTTCTCAGGGTTTCTCCTGTGTATAAGGAATTGACAAAGGTTTGAGAAATTTACTTAGGAAACATGGAGGTCCTCTGACCCTACCAGAGAAAATAAACAAGTGAAAAGTGGTACTTACCCGAGGATAAAATAACTGTGACCTCATGATTTGGCAGATTATATCAATAATATGAACTGTGACTATTCGTGGGTTAACCCTATTTACCTGTGTACGTGTTTGTATTATAAGGTGTAAGAATACAGTAAGGAGATAAATTCCACAAGCTCTTCCTTGGTATATTTTGCTTTCAAGTCACAAACAATGTTTGTTCCCGTAACACTTTAAACAAACCATCACTTTTGAACCTATCAGCTGCATTATAACAGTTTGCTCATGTATCATCCCTCACACATTAGATTGTGAACTTTTTGAGGGTAGGAGGTTATACCTTTTTCATCTTTGTATTCCCAAACCTAGCATAGCACCAGGCACACAATAGTGATCAATAAATATTT